>NC_133033.1:1870000-2185000 GCF_048771995.1 Taeniopygia guttata | reverse complement strand
ATCTATATTACCAAAGCAATCAGCTGCAAGCAAGTTGGCTAATTCCACTTCTCTATTTATAAATCCTTCTTGCTCACAATGAACCTTTTCCATTGGAATAATTTTCAAGTGGCTAAAAACAGAGCCAGGAGGGAAACTTGCATGAAGTATCTCACATCACATTTGCTGGGCTGTTGTTTGGTTGAGCTCTACTGGAGTCTACTACGCAGGCACTGAAGCAGCTACTATGACTGTATAAAATGTGTTTAATTGGCATGAAAAGGCACTAACAGAGTGCTGGTGGAGTTTCCATCAGCCAGAGGATATCTTATTTACTTTGGTTGAGCTGGAGGACAAGAGGAGAGCGCGTGTGGACGTGTGTGTGTGCTTTGGGGGAGTGGGAATCACACACACTATAAACCCCACAGCATTTATAATGCCACTAACCTCCAAATCCCCAGGAGGACAGCTTGCAAAATGTTTTCCTAATTATAATTTTGCAGATTTATGTTTAACACGGTTTGCCAGTTGTGAAATTGGCAATGACGGTAATACAATTTGACGGGTATTTCATGTTAAAAAATATGCATTTTTATAACATACTTTCCCCACAAGCAAGTAAAAGGAGCTGATGTGAAAGGGAAGGTTTATTTTTTATGCCACGCCGTGCGAGGAGCTGGGTACACATCTAGGTAGCTGTAATTGATCCAGGAGCCCAGGCTGCATTAAGAATTGATGTGGTACTGTACACATTGTGTTACAGTCACTCCGCAGAGTCTATGAGATACCAGCTCCCTGCTGAGCACATACTTATGTCAATATTTCTGTTAATTGTTGCATTACAAATTGTTACATATCCCAGTGGTGGGAGTTCGCATTTGTGCCTGCAGTGGAGCTGACAACACCTACCCGTGCTCCCGGGGGGCTTCAATGTATTGTGGGATTTGCCTTTTGAAAACGTTATCTCAGTTTATCAGCCCGATGTCACTCCACTCAACACTGACAGGACAGAGCCCTCCACTCCACAGCGGGGCCAGGGATTCCCCTGTCCCCTCCATGCTCCAAGAACACCAAATCAACACCCAACCAAATCAAATGGACTTTGATTCCCTTCTAGTTTTTGCACTGTTGTATTACAGATTTTCCTCTAAATATTGGCCTCTTTGAGCTGTTGCTGGGATTCATTAGTGGTGCACTGGTGTTACACAGATTCCTGAACGGGTCATGCTCGGTAGAGGAGATATTTTGTTTGAATTTTCAAAATAAATGGCAATCATTTGGGAAAATTCAATAGTGGTATTGACTTCAACACATGCAAGATCTGCAAACTCAGGTCATAACAAAATATCTCGATGTAATTTCACGCCCAAGTCACTGACCCCAGGAGCTGACTCCAGCAGTCACCACAGAGTTGATGGCTGCAATAAACCCTCACTGGGCCTTGCAACCATCAGCCATCCCCAAATAGCAAACAGCACGTTTTTGGAAGATGAACTTGGATAAGCAGTATGGAATCAAGTTTGTAATATTTACTGTGTTCTTTAATTACTTTAATCTCCTGCACTTCAGTGAAGAGGAACCTTTCTTGTATGTGAATGACAACAGGGCAGTGCCAATCCTCTCTCTGGTATCAGGTACATCTGATGAAGAGGCAAATTTGCTGTCACCAGCTGACATGACAATGAGTTCCTAACTCAGGGGGCAGGTTTCCCCCCTGCCTTTACTCAGGGGAGAGAAAAAATGAAGTGGGGCAAGGCATTTTCCTTCTCTCCATCTCTGAGAATCCCTGAGATCTCAAGGGGACCCTGAGCCATTGGAGGGGAGGAACTGCTCCTGAGCATTGCTCCCAGAGCGCAGCATCCCGCCAGCTTCCTGCCAGTGGGCTTTACTGGGGGCACTGGGGGAGGGGACTGGTGGCTCATTGCCCTGAAAACCCTCATAAAGAGAGATTCCACAACAAGGAGACTCTGTGCAAAAGGCTAATTACAGCCTGGGGCTGCATTAACCTTTAGTGTGGGTTCCCCACTGGGACCTTTGTGAGACTCTGTGTGTGTTTCATGGCTTGTGTGCACACACAGACCTTCTCCCTCTCCTTGAATTCCCCATCCTCCGCTGGCAGATCCATGCACAGATGGATATGGATCTCTCCCATACACAGATGTTTCTGAGGTGCAGATAACCTCCACAATCCAAGGATTTGTGCACTGGGGAAGCCAAGGAAAGGATTAGACCTCCCCATCTTCCCTCAATGCTGAACAGAACCGGCTTTGAAATTCCCTCCTGGGATGGAAACTGGAAACACAAACCCAGCAAAGACAATGACAACCAGCTGGTACAAACCCACACTGGCAAGGAGAAGCCATCCAATTCTCTTTGGAAAAGCACACAGAACACAATCAATGTGAGCCAGGTGCATCAGTAAATATTATGACAGATGTAAATTTATGACTCAGAGCTACCAGTGGTCTCGTGGTTCATATGAAAACTTGCAGGGATGATGCAGATATTCAGGAAATCTCTGAATGTGCTTTCCCTGGACAGCTACCGTGGGTAAGTAAAACTGAAAGCAAAACTTAGGAAAATTTAACTCACTAGAGATGATGCTGCAAAATGACTCTAATAGAGACCACAGTCATTCCAGGCTCAGAGATCCTGTGAGGAAATCTGCTGTAACTAATCTGATTTCTGCTCTTGCCCACAAAATGATCTGGCTGAGGGTGAAAATACCCATGAAAACATCGGCCTACATCAGATCTTCACATATTTGGAAGATCACAGAAAACTTAGCACAGCCTCACCTGCCTGATGGCAATAACCTGACAGCCCACCCAGTCTCCAACCTCATCCACTCCACTTAAAGCTCACTCCCTTTCACTTCAGCTGCTCAGCAGAATTTTTTTTTTTTTTTTTTGGAGTTGCCTTTGCAAACATTTATCCCAATAGGCAGTTTTGTGTCATAAAATAAAACCTCAGCAAAATTAAAAAGCCTCCCATACAAACAATAAATCCCAACCAAAATCAGGTCTGCCACTGAACATCCTCCTCTCCTTGGGGACAGGAGGAGGGAAAAAACACATGACAGATGTTAATCACCTCCTTTAATGAACTGCTTGGAGATATTTAAATAGGGTGGTGTTGATTGTGGTGTGAGAACATATGTACAATAGTATAAAACAAAGTAGAAACATGATGTATTATTAATACACATTCATTCCTTTACATCTATTTAGAGGCATGGTGAAGGAAGAACATACTGTGTATTCTCACCGTGGCTCTTCCTGGATATAAAGAGATCCTCTGAAGCAAATTCTTCAGCCTACTGTGCTTCAAGAAATAGTAATCTAAAGCATCAGACATTTCCTATTAAAGTTTTAAAAACATAGCTTTAAGTCATACATTACATTGAATGCTTTAATATCTCATCTGATTCAGTAGGTTTTAAGCCCCACAGAGGTCACATTTGGAAGCACTAGTCCCTTTTTACAGCATCTCCAAACATTAAATAAAAATAAAAATTATTAGGAGGAATAGAGCCATCTGTAGAGGCTAATAATGTGTCAGTTTGATATTATTATTAATAATACTATTATTTCTGTTTCATATTAGGGAGATCAGGATTGCTAATGGCTATAAACTAGGAGTGATAGCCTTCATTCTGGCCCATCTGTGTTGCAGCCAGAGGGACGTGAGGGGCTCCAGTTACACCCCAGTTGTCTCTCCTGACCCTATTTGGTGGCTGGTGTTATCCCTAAAGCCTTGGCATGCCCAGCTCTGGGATCTGCTTACAACAAACCCAAACCCTGCACTAGGCTTTGATGGCCTTGGGAGCAGCTCAAGGTCATGTTGTGTTCAGGACTAGTGGGTTTAGGTGCAGGATGAAACCATGCTGATGTCACCAGCTGGGCAGGGAAAGCTGTCCCAGCCAGCCCCTGGGAGAGGAATGTGGAGCAGAGGGGTCAGGGCAGTGGCTTGCTCCTGATTTAGAAATAGAACCTTGTTCTTGGTTCTTATCAAAGGTTTCCTCTGGTCAGCTCAGCTGAACTTCACCTCTGGGCTTGGACTAAGAGGTGTTTCATGGCCTACAAGGCTTCTCTGCATCCTACAAACCCAGAAGGTCCTTGGGACACAAATCTGATGGTTTACATTTCTGGTGGTGCTCAACGCCTACAGTGAAGTCCCTTAAAACAATAATTGTATAAAATAATATATACCATTAATATTATATAATAGTATATACCATGTTATATTATATAAAATAATTCAACTGATTGTAAATATTATGATAAAGTAGAAATGAAGAAGTGGCTGTTGTCCAGCAAAGGAATGAAGAAGCACCACACAGCTCAAGTTTAAAGAGTCCAGCAGCCTCATTTCATTACCTGATTAACCCAGCAGCTCTGACCAGGCACTTCCCTCCTCTCTAACACCAAATATGCACAGTCCACAGTCCCTCTTCCCCTCTATGTCACTGTTGTGGGTCATATTTAGTGCTGATGATTTGTAATTTATCCAACAGGTACAGGCACATTTCCCCCAGGTAACATTTGTAAACAGAAATAAAGCTGCTGCTGTATTGTTTGCCTCAGAAACTCTGCAATTCCAGTGTGCCGTAGAGCAGGCAGCGATGTGTAACCAAGGCCAGTGATAAAAAGAAACTGCAATTGTTTTTTTTAAGGTACAGCTCTAAAACTGTACTATGTGGATTTTCATGGTATAGCAGCACAGACAGAAATTACTTTTTTCCCCACTATAAGAACTAGTTATCTGATTCTCTTTTGTTTCCCTTATTCCAATGTTCAGTTGCATTTTAGTGTTCAGAGCTATAAGGATGCATTGAAACTTATGGAGCCTGACATTTTAACTATCTCATCTTAGCATGATTCATCTCAATTTACTTTCTTCAAAAATGTAGCCTGGAAGAATATGAACCATTTTGGGGGTTTGCTAGAAGGCCATAAACTCCATTAAAGAGTGGAGTATCAGCTGCCTTCCAAAGAGGGTTTGCTTGTTATGGGGCTCATCCTGCAGAAGAAATAGGTGCCTGCTGGGAAATGCCATGGAGCCTCAAAGGCTGAATTCACAGAATTGGAGGGGAGATCCAAGTCCTGGATTGTGTCCTCCACCCTCACAGTGTTCTGTGCTCTGCTCTAGGAAGGGCAGAACAAAGAAATGCAGCTGTGCCTGCTCTGCATTTGAGCCTTGAGCAGAGCAGAGGCACCTCACTAGTTAAACAATGAGGAGATTAAAAGCGCCTCAATAAATTAGATGGGTTGATATGAGCAAACAAAATCATTCATGTGATATTACACAAGTGTCTGTGCAGAAAACACATGATTTTGGAACTATGGCCACAGCCTGACACACGTTCTGGGGCAGAGCCTGTGTGGACATCGAGTGCCATTGCTCTGCCGGAGTCACCGGAGCTGTGACAACGGGGGCAGTGCCCTTTTTGTGCACAGCTCCTGTAAAATTCCCATTGCAGCACACCCAGAGCTGGCAGCGGGGCCAGCACGGTGGGAAGAGCTGCAGGGACACTGAGTGAGTGGCACCACGGGACAGGGACAGGGACTTCCAGCCAGATTTGGGGTGCACGCCAGCCCTGGCTGCCATGACATGAACAGTCCTTCAAGAGTCCTTGAGAAAAGTCCTTGAGGAGATTCCCTCTAGAAACTGGAAATATTTGACTCCAGCCAAATTTTGGCCCAAGAGTATTTCCTACTTTCCTAAGGAAATTGGGATTAAACCTAAATACCCAGGGAATGAAAAGAGACATAATGATATAGTTAAGTAAAACTTTAAACACGACTTTTTCAGGAGTTTCAGAGCACTCAGAAAGCCGCAACATCTTCCCAGGTGGTGGTGGGGAACGTGGACATGTCCCCAAGAGGTCAGTGACACTCTCCTGGCCTGTTCCCCTCCTGCACTTCACTGATACAGTGAAACAATAATATATCACCAGGCCTGACCCCTTGGCCTGTATGAATTATCTGTTTTAGAAAGACGTGAAACCACCTTTTATATCCAACATAATAGATATTTAGACATTGTAGATCAATAGTGAACAAGTTTTCTGGTTATAGTTAATGGGTGCCAGAGGGGCATTCTGACATTGACCTCTGACACTCCTGTTGACAAGAAATCTATAGAGGAAAAAAATAGGAAAGAATGCCAGGTTTTAAAGTTATGAATATAGATCTACAGCGAATCATGGTAATTTTCATTGAGCAGGAATTTTTCATACTTTCTGTTTCAGATGGATTTCTCCAAAATCTTTAATTCTGAGCAATGTAAAATTAATAACTGGCCCTTGGTGAACATGGGAAAACAACTGTTCAGCTGTATGACACAATTTGCCATTTGTTACTCATGTGATATTGTTCTGCTGTCAAAGAAGACTTTTCCCTTTATAAAATAGGCTGTCATTTATAATTCCAAACCAGCACAGATTTGTTAAACAGCCACCTCATAATAGGTCTGGCTAGGAAGAAATACTGGCTCCTGGTTCTTGAAGGAAACAGATCTAACATGAATTTGGAAAGAGAACAGGTTTTCTTCTTCTCTTAAGTAGGATTTTAATGTTATGATTTCACACAAAATTGCTTGCTAAAATGTATGGCCGTCAAAGCCCTAAGATAAATCCTTTTTCTTTAATATTCAGAGAGTTCAGCTAATTCTCATGTAATTAATTGATGCAGAGAAAGGCTGTTAGTAAAGGTGGTGACAGCTATGAGTAAAAAATTAAATTGTTGTATCAAATACTTGACAAAGAAAGTTCCAGTTACCATTAGGGGAGCAGACACTGAGAGCCTGTTGGGCACAGCACAATCCAGCACGCCTCAGGTGCTGAAATCACCCCTGTGCCCTGCAGTGACACGACAGGGAAGGTGTCCTGTTGGAACTCAAAATGTCCCTCAGACATTTTTGGAAGCATTTGAGACCCTGGCAGGCAGCTGGAAACAGCTGTGATTTTGAGTTTGAGCCATGGAATGATTTACCAACCTTGCAGGGAGATCAAGAAGTCACAAAAGTTTAGATATTATAGTAGAAGTAGTTACAAGGTAGAGAAAATAATTTTTTAGTATTGTACAAGGGGGTTTTAACACCTGTACAGGGGAGTTTTTACTTTGTACATGGGGGTCAGAGGTTTTAAGATGGAGGAATGTAGGCCGGTCCTGTTCCTCCTCTTTCTTCTTCCTTACCTCCATGTTCTTGATGATGTTGGCATCATGGATTGGTTTAGAATAGAAAAGTAACAATTTAATATGGATAGTAGGTATTGGGGGAAAACTGTAAATATTTCTCACGTATATAAAAGATAGCAGCAGCCCTGGGTGGGGAGAGAAGAAGAAGTGAGGGTGTCAGGGTTTGTGTGTGCCTCTGCCTGAGCTGTGAGCAAACCACAGCAGCCCCAGAAGAAAATCTTTTAGATAAGTGTGCTTTTCTGCCGGCCCTCCTGCATCCCGGGGAGATGAATGGCTGCTGGGTCCAGCCTGGCTCCGGGGGCAAAGGCAGGTCTGGAGGAGGGAACCTGCCTCCTACGGCTTCAACACTTTAATTAATTTTAACACTGATGCACAAATGAGAGTTAATCGCTCTGCTGCGGCGCTCTCTAATTTACCAAGTTTGTTCATTAAAACTTTCCTGGCTGAACTCTGATTGAATGTCATGCTTTTTAAAGGGCCTCTCCAACAGCCCGAAGGCTTTTCAGCCTGCTGCTGGAACACTTTTTACAATTTGCTTTGCGAGGAGGAATGTGAAAGTGTGCTGGGAGACAAAACGAGGTTAGGGGCAGAGAATGTCAGGGATGCTCCGAAATGCTCCTGCAAACACACGTGGGGCTGAAATGATCTGCTGGACATCAGAGATATGTCCCAACTTTTACAAATTATTTAACACTGTGCACACGATGTTCATGCTGCCTTTTGTCATTTAGTGCAAGAATGTAATATATGCTCCATGACTATTAACTTTATGAGATTGCCTTAGATTACACTGTGATATGTTTTATTGCTGTGCTGTATAACAAATAGCATGTTGATAATCTTATTTGTTTTAGGTAATATATTTGTAATGTGTTTGCTAATCTAATTATTTTAGAATCAATATAATAAAACCTTAAGTACACAGTTTGGTCTATTAATTGCTAGAACTAAAATCCAAAATTTATTGTTTAAATGGAGGTTCTCTATTTCAAATTAAGTGAAGCAAAATGTAATCTTTACCTTTTTAATTAACTGTGTTCAATATTAAGTAAAAAAATACCTCACACTTCCAGTTCCTTATGAAGGCTGCAGTCAGCAAGGATGACATTCAATCATACATTTAATTGGCTTTTTTAAAGTCATTTACATTACTTGGCTCTCTAAGAAAGTTGCAGCTAAGAAAAAATCTGCTGCATGTACTTTGTGGGAGAATTCACTCAAAATCTAGATGCAAAATAGTTTCTAAATTTTTTTTAAAACCCTGTGTGTGTGACTGTAAAGATATGCAAAGCAAAGTAAAAATATTTGTTTATTTGTTTCACCTCTGGGCACTGGGAGTTTTACACAGCATCTACAAGTCTGCAGTGATTTCCTTCAGCTCTGGGGTACAGTTCTGGTGATTATTCACTTTTGCTGTTCTACTTTTCTGGTTTATTATATTTCCTTCTGCACTCTCCCTGTATTTGGGAAGCAGCTGAATTGTCAGCACAGAGGTCCCTCAGGACTGGAGCTGTCCTAAGCAGCCAAACCATTTTGTGAGGCTTCATTGGCAAAGCCCCTGGACACTGTGGGTGGTTCAGTTAAGAAAACTGCCTCAAGTGTCTCTATTAATACCAAATTCCTGCCTCTGTAGCTCGTATGAGCTCAAAGTTTACTCAGGCAATGAAAATGTCTAGCTGGAGATTAAGGCTAACCTTCCTCAAGTTTATAAATCACCTCCACTTCTCTATTTGAATCGATTTTAAATATGAAAGAACTGTGATTCTTCCCTCTTCTATTGCCTTCACACTTCACCCAGTGCCCTACTGCTGCTCCTGACATTTGTTTGGGATTTCCAGTAGCCCGTGGGCAGCCTGGAAAACTCTTGTCCATGAGGAAAACGACTGAAATGTCCACAGAGCCTGAAGCATCTGGGTCAGAGCTCATGGCATTTTTCAGGACAATCCATGTGGTGGTGTCTCTCTGCTTCCTCATCAGGGACAAGCTCCTGTCCCCAGATCCAGGGACAGCCGAGCTGGAGCTTTCTGAGATGTTTTTATCAACTTCTAACCCACAATCAGGGCATCTAAAATCCAACCACTGCTGCAGCACTGCAGCAGAGAATCAGGGAATCAGAGTGCTTGGCTTGGAATGGACCTTAAAATCATCCAACATCCACACTCAGCTCCCAGCACCGCTGCCTCACACCCCAGCCAGCCTCTCAGTTTTGTTTTGCCTCATCTACCTGGTACATTTCTGGCTGAGAAATTAAATTCAGGGGGGAAAAAAGGCATTTTAACAGCCTTCCTTTCACACCTGGGAGTTCCTGCAGCTCTCCTTGCATCAGTCTTTCAGCACATTCCTGGGGTAACTTCTCACTCCCCTGGACTGTGCTGACAGCTGCGCTGGCTTTTCCAAAGTCAAACCAAGTGTTGTGATTTTTCCTAGGATTCCTCCTTTAAAATTTTCCTGTTAGTGTTTCCTTGAGGACATTTCCCTCTGCTTATTCACACACTGCCACATTAACACCTTTCTGCGTCTCTTTGCCTTTCCATACAAACACTCCCATTAGTGAACTGTATTTGGGGCTGGAAATGTTCATCAGCTTCTCGGGAACGACTGCAGAGTTTCTATCATCTTGCTGGGAAATTTTGGAATCGATATTTTCAGCTTCATTGCTGCCCAGGTTCTGTGAAACAATCCTTATGTTCAGATCTTTCTGTGGGCTCATCAAACCACGGGTACTATTGAATTGGCTGCAGTTCTGGTTCCAGCTCGTTATGGTGGGAGGCACCAGAACACATGGACAATTGTGGCAGGAGCCCTTTCCTGCCCCTCCAAACAGGCAACTTTATTAGAATAAGAATCACTGTGGCAGATTGAATTATTCCATCTCCTGCCTCCCCTCTAGTGCTCCAATCTGAAGCCTTCCCACACATCCTCCTCTGAACTTCAAGTTGTGGATTTAAGCAAATGCACAGTGGCTGCCTAAAAACCCCAACACTCCAGCCGAGTTCTCATTTCCATCCATACACTTGTCATGTTTAATAAAATGCTCAGGTTGAAAACTACTTCAAATATTAATTCCTGTAACCACAGCTGATTCTCCATACCCTGTGTAAATGCTCATGTCCAGAGCAGCAGTGATGAATTTACCTCTGCTCAATCACACCTGCACAGAACATCCCTAAATTAATTTCATGCAATAAATATGTTTGTAGGAATTGGGCTTTGCCAGCAGGAAATTCACAAGCAAACAAAAAACTCTCATTTAAATCCATGGGTAGTTGTGAACAGCTTACCCAGCTCTAGTCATTACCTAGCAATGAAAAATTGACAATAAAGTTATTAGGATAATATATGTAATTAATAGAAATATTAAAAGATTCACCATTAACCTGCATTTGCTCAGAATGCCAGAGGGGTGATTAGTTAGAATGGCACAGAATATTTTATCATACTTACTGCTCCTCTAAGAAGTCAGAGAGGAGAGAATAGAGATCCAAGTCTCTCCTGGATTGAAGCATGACCTTAATGCTATTCAAATTTTTAAACAGGAATGAAGATAAAGAGAACATGAAAAAAACTGTACTTTGAACTTACTAAAGGGATTAGGACACACCAAAAAGATATTTTAGAATCAATGTGTTCCAAAACTTTTTTTGACTGGAAGAAATTTTTCAGCACAGCACAGGTTTAAGTTCACTTTAGATACTATTTTTTAAGCTGCAGAAGGTGATGAGCAGCAGGGATTTTAGAAAATGAATCAAAATTTGGTTCAAGGAAAATTACCAACTCAGAGCTGTTGAGAATCAGCTGATTGTTGTAGGACCCCTGGATACTGAGAATTTGGGACTTTCTGTGCTGCCAGGCACTGACCCCCAGGAGAACACTGCATTGACCTGATGCTGTGGAGAAGCTTCCAAAATGGAATGACAGAACTGGGATTGTGGGGGTGCAGTTTGAATAGAAGTGTGTAACATCACAGGGTGGGAAAATCAAAGTTTAATGTTTTAGAATATAGTAATATATATAAAGTTAAGATGTAGGTTTTGGGGTGGAGGCTGGTCCTTCTTCTTCACCTTCTTCACCTTCTTCTCCATGGGTTTGGGTGGTTTTGTGTAATTGCATAAAAAAGTCCCCATTGCAGGCATGGGTGGTTGGTTATTGGGTTAAAAGTAAAAATAATTCAGGTGTCATTTCTTAATTAGATAGTTGATCCTTAAAAGGCCTTGCAGAGAGAGAGAGATGGGGCTCCATTTGTAGTTTGTTAGAGTGAAGGGCTGCAGAACTCAGGGTTTGTGAGACTGAGATAAGAACCAACAAACATCTGAGTCCCAACAAGAAATTCTGTCTTGTTCATTTAATCCCCACCTTGGCAGAAAAAAAAAAGAAGATAAAACTCGGCAGATTGTAGTTCATTGGTGCCTGTGGATGGTTTTGCTCAGCTGGGTTTGTGTGCCCAGAGTGAAGGCTGGGGCAGGGCTGCTCTCAGCTGCATTTCTCTCCCAATAAACTGATGTGCTTTGTCTTCTTTTGCTGTATGACCCCAGAATAGTGCAGGCATTAATAACGGCACAGTTAAAAGGAAAGAGGGAAGATCCCACACCTCATTATCCCGTTTCCTGTTCGAGGCACGGTGTGAGACCAAATTAGTGAATGTTTGGGAAGCACAGGGAAGGGCTAAGCGTTGCAATAGAGATGCTAATTTAGAATTAAATAGGTCACTGGGAGCCAAGTTCACCAACAATAAATCTGAATTCAGTCACCTGGAAAGCCCCAGGAGGCTTTGATGCCATAGAAATTGCACGGATTCCT
This sequence comes from Taeniopygia guttata, assembly GCF_048771995.1. Lineage (NCBI taxonomy): Eukaryota > Metazoa > Chordata > Aves > Passeriformes > Estrildidae > Taeniopygia > Taeniopygia guttata. The sequence goes on along the minus strand of NC_133033.1, from coordinate 2,173,022 downwards.
CTCCCTGAGTGTCTTCCTGTGGCATGCAGAATCACTCCAGACTAATATGATAACACAATCAATGTTGTTTCCTTGCAAGGCCAAGAGTGACTAATTAAGGATGGTAATAAATCAGTTGTCTGATTTGTAATTTTTAAAGCTTTATTTTTGGGGAAGGAACCTCACCTCACGTGGAGATTCAAACTTTGACATCCCTCTTGTTAACTCTTGTTTAAAAAGGTGGAATCAACAGAAGTCTCAGCCCAAGCCCAGCATCAGCTTGGATGTACATTCACCACTGAGCTGAATGGATGAGAGATTGAGAAAGTTAACAAAAAACACATTTTCTTCCTTAAAGAAATATTTCCTCCTGACAGATTTTGGATTGCATGCTCTTTGAAATACTGGAGCTATCACAGCATGTTCCCAGAGAAAAAATATGGAAAGCTCCCAGCACTAAGTGCAAAACATGTGACACCCACAGAGCAAATACATGGTTGTGCACGCAATGGATAAAAACACGCCCACAAATAAAGTGTGACTCAATAAAAATGTGTATGGACAAGCAATTCCCGGGATAAAAATCCCAATTAAAATATCTTGGCCGTATTCAAGAAGGACTGCTTGGCAAGCCAGGCTTGTCCTGAACGTTCCTTTGGAACTCTGCTGCTGTAGGGGTGGCTGGGATCACCTGTCACAGTCTGCAGGGACATTGGGACACTGGGAGGGGACCTGCAGGGGAGCAAAGCTCTGGAGAGGAATTCAGACACCAGCCTGTGCTCATGCTAGCATTAGCAGAACCAAGTCAGGGTTTCGTTTTGAGCTAGTTTTGTTAATTTTTTAAATAAGAAAAATTAAATAAATAGCAGACAAATTAAAGAGATTTCTATGATGGAAAAATCCAGCGGAAGGATGCACCTAAGTAACATATTTTAGATTGAGATAATGATTTTGCTGAACTCACCATCATAAAATTATGATGATGAATCTTGAGTCTCTTTGAATTATCCAGGTTTCAAAGAAGAGGTTTTCTTTTTTAGGTACTTCTGTTTGGTACTCCCAGCTTGCCACAACCCCAGGCCTGATGCTTGACATTGCAACGGGACACTTCTATTCCATGGGTTTTAGAACATTTTTCATTCAAGTGATCATAAAGTCACAGCTAAAAGATGTTACATTTAGACACAGGTTACTAAGAAAATCTCACCCTTATCTAGCTCACAAAAAAAAAAAAAAAAGGTGGATTGGAATGAAAGAGGTCATTTTTATTTTCTCACCTATAGAAAAAATACACGTAAATTATAAAATAAAAGCTTCATTAGAGGTGGGTTTGTTACTGAGAAGATCTGAGGGAAGTAACCCCAAGTAAATTAAGCTAAAACCAAGTGTGACCTCTCAGAGACTTTCATTCCATCAATGGAAAACCAGCACATAAAACCTTCAAACTCCTGATTCTCTACAACTCTACCAGGGCTCTATAAACTCAAATTAAGATTTTCTTTTTAGTGATGACAAGTGAAAGAACAAAGGAGAGAGAAGGAGGGACAGTCCTCTACAACTCTTCTACTCTGAGTACTCAGACCTGGGGACCAAACCATACTTCCTTGTGTCCAAACAGAGAGAAATAAAATATTCAGCCAGAATGGGATATCTTCCTTTAACTTCTGATTTGACAATCCCCTACCTCAGCTGTTGCCTGGAGTAGGCAGGATGCAGGAATAAAATGGGATTTGTGACCCTAAAACAGTGCTAACACCACCCCAAAGGAGTTGTGCAACAACCAAATCAGCAGCTCTGGCTATTAAATAATGTATATAAACACTTCCAAACTTCCTTGGGTTTTTTTTTTAAGTCAATAGTACATGAAGAAAATTTAAGCAGAAAATTAACTTTCCCAAATGTCTTCAGTACCTGGACAGAATTTCTAGCAAGCGACAGAGCTTCCGAATGAACACAATGCATCCTGATTTTGGCTTTATAATCCAAAATTCTCATTAGCTTCCTCAATTCATTTCTATAATTTACCCCTCCCCACAAGTTTTTAGGTGGTGGAGAAGATTAAAGATGATCCCATAACAGTCTGTTCAGTATTTTACATTCCCTGACCTTTTATGTAATTTGATCTGTTCCTTTGGATGTCTTTTCCAGGCGTGGTGGGTGAGAGCTTGATTTATAAACAGTGAATGCACAGGGGATTTTTATGTACTTTGTTCACCCCATCAGTTTTTTTCTGGGCTCATTTACAGTCTATTTGCAATTCATTAAAGGACTTTTCTTTTTGTTAAAATTGCCTTTCTGGGTTTTTTTATGCTTCCATACCAGAGTAGGTTTCTTTTGAGGAAGGAAAGTCTTCAGATGCTGTGACAGCTGTTATGGGGTCCCCTGCTTATACTTCATGTTATGGATCTCACAGCTGGAGCAGGAAAGGGCCAGGGCTGCTTTGCAGGAGGATTTTGATAAAAATCCTGCTATTTCTTTACCTTTATCTTCAATGTGAGGTAATTGATGATCAGTTTCCCTGCTAAAATTCAAAGAAAATATCTTTGAAAGAGGAGAATTGTTAGCTCTAGGCACAGAACAAGGATATTTTTCCTTTACTTGCAGCAAGACTTTGAGGACAGCAGATGAAATTAAGAATGAATCTAAAAATGTGAAATTTCTACCGTTTTCTGCCTTGTCAGCAGCTCCCCAGTGCCCAAAAATGGGAATCTCCAGTGGATGAACCATGGAAGGAGACATCCATGAGGCACTTGCAGTTTTGGGACAGCTCAGGCTCGAGGAAAGGAGGCCCCTCAAAGGTCCTGGGACCCAAGGGATGTGTGGAACCCTACAGGGGTTTGGGGACAGCCCCAAACTCCCCCCAGACAGAGCCAAGGAAGGGATTGGGATCTCCAGGAACAGCAACACCTCAGAGAAGAGCAAACCACAGAAATCTCCCAGACCCCACTGTGCCAGCAGCAACTTCCTGCTTTTAGAGAGAAGATCTAGGTCAAGGCATTTAAAAAGTTCTCAGAAAACTCATTTTCCTTCCCAATTCCCTCACTGCCTCTCACCATTGAGTGTTTCTCTCCCCTCTGGCTGCTCTCAAGGATGCTCTGTTCAGCCTATATTTACCTCATTTTGGGGTCTTCTGCAACAGTTAAAATAAAAGCCAAACAAATAAAAAGATCAAGTCCACATTCCTGTCCTTTAACAAAAGTACCCAGTCAGTGCCAATTTTTTGAGGAATAAAATCACAGCCTTTTGTGTCTTCAGTCATGTCTTAATCTAGGAAAAAGAAATCCAAATACATACAAATATTTCTATTTTCTTCGAAATATACTGATTTTCCCCCCTCATCCTTAGTGAGGAAGATGTACTGGATGAAGGATTAACTAAGGCTGGTGGCTGAATGCTGAATCCAGGGGGAGTCAGGGAATGTGGTGTCATTAGCTACCCAGTAATCAAACCAGAAGGCAGCTTTTAAGAATTTATATATGACCCAATTTTCAGTTTCTTTGATACTTGTACACGTCACAATTTTCTTGGAGCATAAAGCCTCCTGTAGGAAAACATTTGCTGGCAGGAAATGTCTTTTTGTTGTTGATTACCTGCTCTGTGAGTGCAATTTGCAGGTTTTCAGGTAAAAAAAGAATGGTTTCATCCTTCTCCCGAGCACAGCAGCTGATGCCAAATCTTTCAGAGCTCTGGGAAAGGCTTTTCCCTCTCTGTGGGGAGCACTTTTTTCTGATCCCCAATGTAGCAGTTAATAAAGTCTCAATAGTCTTTCCACCATTTCCCTCAGCTCCCGTTTGCAGTCCTAAAACTCCACTTCTGCTGTCACTCTGCAGCCTCTCCAATCTTCTCTGCCAAATGATGTTTTCCTTAGCAGGAACTTCCAATGTAGCCCCAATTGTTTCTGTTTTATTGAGGGATTCCTCCTGAGTGGATTTTTCGATAGCATTTTTAACCACACCAGCAGCCACGCTCCTCTAAAGCAAAATTATCTCCAGCTCCCCGAGATTTAATAGCAGTAAAGTTTTTAATGCTGCCTTCCTCAAGTCCCCTGAGCCTGCAATAGGTTCCTTCTCTTAATATTCCATTACATCTGACATGCTCTTGCCATCCATGGAGAGAGATTGGATCTTGTACTCCGAGCTTCCAGAATATCACATTTCCTGCCTTTCCTCAAACACATCCTTCTTTTCCTGGAGGTCATCCTGCTCTCAATGGAGCCTGCACACAAACAGTGCAGAACAAGAAACACAAGGAATTTTTATCTTTTGGCCAAGGCAGGTGTTTGTAAGATATGTTTTAACTGTGTTTGTGTGGTTGTGAAGCTGTTCCAGAGGGAGATGTTTGTCAGAGGAAGCTCCTGGCCACCACAGGGGACACACACTGACACTTCCAAACGTGAGGTGGCAAAATTCAGATTGTAGGAAAGAGGAAAATCAGAATTCAAATCCCAGCTGTGCCACAGCAGGCAGTGCCACTGCTCTCAGTAATACTCCTTGTGTGCACATCTCAAATTCAGAATAAACAACTGGCTGGCTGAGAGGAATGTATGCTATTGTTCCACTAACTACAGAATTTAGGGATAATCTGGGTAAAGGCTTGTGTTGAGAATATTATCAGCTGCTTCCCATAGCTTCTGCTGAGAGTACAAAGATATTTCACTCACTAATATTTGAGATACTCAGATAAGAAGCAATTAGTGCTATTAATGGTACTTCTGTCTCTGAAAGATAAATTATATAGTATATAAATAATATCATACATACATTTGGATAACGTAAATAATCATCAACCTGGACCTTTAATCTGCCACACAGCCTTCCCACTTTGTCAATTTTTTAGTTATGGATTTATTTTCAAAGTTGAATTATGAACAAGTGTTTGGAGTGTTGGTTGCACTCACTGGAAAGTTTTCCCTGAGCCCAGTTCTGACTCCTGACAGTTAAAAATCACTTGTCTGTCTTTGATGACATCACCCGAACAAATAATTGTTATCCTTGCAAACCTTAGCACTTCCACTGCTTATACAGTGACAAAAGGAATAAATCAGCCCCACGGCTCCTAATTAGAGCCATTAGCAGCTGGTTTTTATCCTGCGTTTGAAGGACTGATGCCACAGCATCAGACAAGAGCGCGGCTCTGGCCGGCTCAAGCCTTGGGTGTATTTAACAAAACTAAATCCCAAGTGCGGGGCTGGACCGAGCCTCCAGAGGCTCAGATTTTGGCGATGCAGCTCTGAAACTCCCCCATCATATCCACGTTATTTGTCTTTTCACTTAGTGACAGTACGAGAGGTGATAGCTTGCATTGCTGCCTGCTACCACTAATTACAACATAAAAAATTCCAGTGTATTCACAAAAAAAACCCTATCTCTGCATGACCACATAAGGGCAGTTAAACCTTATCAATAGCTGCCAAGTGATTTTCACTGTTTGCATTTATGTATTGCCACTTTCATCTCTATTATTCCAGTATGGCAGATACCAACTGTTAATACCACAGTCATTTCTGTCGTGTGCTCTAATGCCTGCGAGGTGGATTTATTTCTTTAGCCTCCAAATAGAATTATTAGAACTCATCAATGAAGAGCTGATTGTTGGAAAAAAAAAAAAAATAAGAGCAGCTGGGAATTATCTATGTAAATGTAGAAAAAATCTGTGTTATGGTAATGGATCATCTCCAGCTGCTCCAGTGCTTCTGCTGGGTTATTTACATTTCATTTCATTCTGGACTGTGCTTGGCTCTAATGCAATTCTACCACTGGTAACAACAAGAGGAGATGAAGGGCTCACCTCCTCTGGTAACTAGAACTCTGGTAACAGAGCTGTGGCTGATTCTGGCCTGGCAGAGCTGTTCTGTGCTGCTGCTCCCACAAGGAGAATTTCAGGAGCAGGGAAACCTGGTGAGAAGAGCTCTGGATTTCCTGAGCACTCCTGGAGTAACTGAAGCATTCCAACAATCCTAAAAGGAATAAATAAAATCACCCCCCAGCCCCTGCTGCACTGGGAAGGGAAAAACAAATATATCAGATAACCAAGGAAGCAGATTGACCAAAAAGCTCCTGCATCCTGCTTTAAAATTTACAGGAGTGTCCAAATGCTGCTGTGCCACTCCTCGGCCGCGGAGGAGAACTGCTGACTGTGCGCTTTTCGAGTAAAGATGGAGCGCAATCTGTATGCAAATGAGATGTTAATACGGCATATAAAAGTAAAATTCAATAAAACAAGTTTGCACTGAGCTCACAGCAATGTGGCCATTCCTTGGCTTTGGCTCCTCGCTGTGTTTTTGCTGACTCAGTTTCCCCACCTCTGGCGCAGTTGACATAAATTGTGAGATTTAGCAGATAAAACCAAAGAGCATCTTCCTCATTAGCTCATCTGCTAATGAGCTTCAAGAGGCTTTTCCTCGTGTCCGCTGCTTTTTAATGGCCCAAATATCCCCAGCACTCCTGAGCACAAACCTCACTGGAGTTTGTGCTGCTTGCACTGCAAAGAGCACCAAGAGCTGCTCGCCTCGGATGGGACAAGGTCCTATAAAGAAATTTAAAGAGGAAGAAATTTCGGACTCAAGAGTTAGTTGACAACCTGTGGTTTATAACAGCAGCTGGAATAATCTGCTGGTAAAATTCCACCCCATTCAAATACCCAGAAAAAAAGGAGCTGTCCATTCCTATTGGGAAGAAACTGAAATTCAGATACCAAAAAAAGGATTTACCAGGTTTAGTAAACACACGGGTTAACTATGAAATTATCTTCACACTCCTATTTGTAATACAATGTTTTGCTACCCAGCCACGTGTTTTCATGGATTCCTTTTGGTTGGGATCACAGCACTGTAGAAACATGAATTAGTGAGTTGTTAATTACTAAAGTAAGAGTTTAACCCACATTTCACAGAGCAAGAATCAAAAAATCCTGGAGAGTTAAAGGCCCCAAAATTCTCCCCGAGGTGTCTCACATTTGTATTTATGACTCTGATGTCTCAGATTTGATTATTTGACAGAAGACCTTGGAAAGTGCTTTTGCTCACTCTGGTTTTACAGAGAGCCCAAACTCTACAGTTGCAATATATCTTGTGTTGTATAAAACTATGGGTTTGACTCAGAGGCCACACTAGTATTTTTTGTTTGAACTAATTAGGTTTTCTTCCTATAACTGCCAAAAATTCTTAATTGTATTTTTGAGCAATTAGGCAAAACTGGAGGGTCAACATTCAGACAAAATGTCCTTCTTTAGGATTTCTATCAAGAATGAACATTTCTTTTGCCCATAAGCAGAAACCCCCTGAGTTACTCAATCCACTCAGCATTGCTAATTTCTGAGTCTGTCTTTGAAGCAATAATTCCTTCAAAAGCTCAGAAACCTCGGGCTGATTCCATGGGAGTGGCATTTCTCCATGGTCCACGTTTTTTGTGGGAGTTTGCCAAAATCTCCCTCCTCTTCAGATTCAGTGCAGAGAGGGCCCTTGCCTCAAACTCAAACCACAAGATTTGCAATTATCATCACTTTGTTTTACATCAGCTCTTCCAAATTCCACTTCTGCTCACAGAATATTGCACAGGGGTTGGGGTGAACAAGGCAGGGAAGGTGAGGGTTTGAGCCAAGATGGGAAGAGCTCAGCAGGAAAATGGATAGCTGAGCTCTCTGCTTGGCAAACCAGTATGAAACTGTAATGATTTGCAGGCACTGCAGAACAGATGATCTTTAAAGATTTAAAAGAGAATATGTTCTCTTCTTAAAAGAGAAATTGTGACTTTTCAGATGTGAAAAAATCCTTGTACCTTCCCTGGCAGTTTGTATTCAGCAATGATAACTCCAGAAAAATTCCCCTCTTTACCTCCAGTGACCTCTTGAATCCTGCCATTATCTGGCATCTCTTCTAAGGCATTCTAATAAAAATAATAGCAGCAATAGTGGGGTTTCTATCAGCATAAATATTTATAGTTACATTTTAATAATATTCATACCATTTTCATAATAGGAAATAACCTAATGATCTGGCAGGGTATGCTTATCCAGGGCTTCTTTTTTTGCAGATCAAGAAGAAATTTCTTAGCAACTGGGAGGTCTAAATTAAAGTGATCTTTATTTCTGTATCTTGCCTCAAATGAGATGCTGCCTTTAATCATCCACTAGGCAAAAGATTTTTTTTTACATGCATGAGAAATGTGAGGATTCTCCTCTGTGCTGGTGAAAGCAACTGGTTTTCTTCTGAAGGCTGGGACAACTCTGCTGTTCTGTTGTACTTTGGTGTGCCCTGTCCCTGTGGGTGACAGAACCCCCTGGACTGGGAAAGTCCTTGAGAGGTGTTTGTTAAATTTATTCAACCTGGATGCAGGAACAGCAGCTGGAAACTCTTTAAATATTGTGCCTTAAAGCCAGCTCTTGGATTTATTCCAGCAAATCCTGTGCATTTAGTAACAGCAGATAACAAAACATCATTTCCCATGCTATGACTAGTCTTTAGGCATCAGTAAAAATGTACTTAATCAATTTATATTAAATTACTGTGCAATCACCATGGCAGTTTAAGGCTATGCCTATGTATATTAGACATTTTATCAGATAATTATTATGTTCCCTAAACTTCTGAGCATTACTTGATATTTTATATCTGTACAACTGGTACCTTTAAATGGACATTTTATTATATCTGGACTACCACAATAACTGGGACTGCATTAAAAGGCAGTTAGGGATGACACTTTTTAATTGTCTGTGCTGTGCCTTTTGGTGGAGGTGCCTGATAGAAGAGCAAAGAGTGTTTGCAGTAAACAATGCTCCAGAGCAGAGCCCTGGGCCTCACCCAAGGACTGTGGCAAATAATTCTCCACCTACAGGATGTTCTGGGCCTCTTCGAAGCACTTTGCAGCCCTAAAGGCTTAGAAATTGTATTTTTCTGTCTATTTTCCTGTGCTGCTGCAGCAGGGCTGTGCCACAGCTCTGCTGGCACCTCAGAGGTCACCTCAGATGTCACCTGGTGCTGCAGTCCCACACATCCCCTGATGCTGAGGCACAGAGCTGCTGCTGGATGTGCAGGTAAGTTCAGCAGGCAGGAAAGCAGTTTGGACACAGCTTTGGAGGTACCAACCCAAACACTGATTTTGGGTTACTTCACAAACTGGCAGAGCACAATTTTCTCTCTATTTAAGGAGCTTTGACCTTTCCCTATATCTGCTGTTTGCTTCTGCTGTCATCCTGTGCAAGTGCCTTAATTTCTCTGTATCTTACTGTCTACACCTTCAAATATTAAATAACTCATGAAGAGCAGATATTATTGACATTTTTCCAGGCCAGGCCATGTCTATTTAAGCACAGGGAAGCTGCACACTCTTCCTTTGTGTTTCCCTACCAGTGCATTTTCTGTTCTGAGGGGGAATATAACAATTTTACATTATTGCAATTGTAAATGTCTGTTGTCAGGCCCTATTTATAATTATGGAAGTGTTTCCCTGGAGTACCCTTAGCAACTAATTTCAGGATCAGGATAAGTAGAAAATAAACTTCTGCTGGGCTGTGTAGACATTTATCAAATCAAATGATTACAGAAAATTAATCTTTCTATAGTGGTCTATGAAGTCATGAGAAACCAAGTGCATTTTAAATGCATGAATCTCAGTGGCATGGGAGAAAATAAAAACCCAAAACCCATGACCATGCACCCAGCCATATACATTGACCCTATGAAAAAAAACTAAACGTGGATAATTTCCTTCTTCTTCCTCTTACTACTTCACTAGACCCTCACTGTGAATTTCTTTAGCAAACAAACTGATTGGATGGGCAATTATTTGCTCTGTTTTCCAAGTAGGTTTTCTCCGAAATTTTTCTTTCTGAAAAATTGCTTCCCACTCAGTCATCTCCTTTATAAAAGTAGGATTTTTGGAGAGACTTTAAAACACAGTCTTAGATTTGTGTGGCTCACCAGAACACAAAGCAGAGCCTGTGGGTACTGTTTGAGGGAAGAATTTTCCCATTATTTATTGAGAGAATTTAATGACATTCAGGAGGCTTTACCTTATCTGAATGTGGGTTTTTTTTTAATCTCAAGTTTCTTTCTAGAAACCCTGTGAACTAAAATAGTAAAGGCCAACCTTGATAGGAAGTTTGGATGCTCCTGCAGTTGTGCCAATGCAAACAAGGTGAGAATGTGCTCCTGGAAGCATCAGGAGTCCTTCCAAGCTGCCCTTGGCACCAAGATTCCCTTGACCAAGCAGGCCATGACTCTGCTCATGGCTCTGTCACCTCCTCCCAGTCCTCCCAGTTCCAGATCCCCGCTCAGACAGGGCTGCTCCCAAAGGTGCTGCCACGGGTCTCTCCAGAGCCATTCCCTGCTGCAGATCCAGCCCTGCCATCCCTGCAGGAAGCACTGAGTGATGCTCTCCAACCACACCTGAGCTGCAGCAGCTCCAGCCCAGGCCCCACCGGGCACAGGCTGCCCTTGTCCTCTGCTCCACCAGGTGCATTCCCAGAGCCACATATTTATTTAATGTTAATGCCTCCTTGTCTTGACATTCATCATGTGCTAAGCTGGGAAAGTAATTAAAGTTAATTTCTGCTTGGGGGAGGATGAGGAAAGGTGGGGGGAGCATCCTCACTGTAAATTCTTATTCATATTTCTTTCCTGTTTTGTGATTCTCAATCGGAGTTTTCTAATAACAGATCATTTCTTTTTGTCTAACTTTAATCTGGCCCTGCTTGACAAGCACCATCCTTTTCATTGAAGGGTAAGACCACTTAAAGAAAGGCCAATAAGCCCTTGCACTGCTCAGCTGACTGGGGTGATTTGTCACCCTGTGCAGTGGTGGTCACACCAATGGATTTATCTCAAGGTAAATGGAGATGCTGAGACCTGGGACCTGGAGCTTTGATTAAGGCCCCCTTTTTGTAGTGTTGATAGATGTTGCTTGTGTTTATCTATTTGAAATGCCACTAAATCTGTGAATACAATGGAAAAAGAGAGTAGTTTGCAGCTGAAAACATATTAGTGATTTATGTTTCACTAAGAAGCACAATAGAGAGACAGAGGCTATTAAGAGGAGCTATTTTCATGAGAAATAGTTCTGCTTTAAAACATTATCAACCACACCTTGATAAAGACCTACATGCATGCATAATGGTGTTTACTTATCCCTTTAGTTGAGTGCAATATACATTTGGAATGCACAGCCCCAAATTATTAATAAGCCAGGAGACACTTTGCCATGCAAATGCACAGGAATAGGATACTTTGCATGTTAATTGTCTTCCAGAGGAAAACCCTGCACGAGGCACCAGTCCAGGACTTCAGGTGGGCTCCACATCCCTTAAAACACCTCCAAATCCTACTGACCATTATTGCCAGCATTTATTCACAACATTTGAGTAGAAATAACCAGTGGGGTGACACAAAGGGATTATAATGCATCGATATAAGTTATAACATGAATCAATGTCAACAAGACGCACCCATTTAAATGAATAGGGTCAGATGAGAACGCTGGATCACCCTGACTCGCGTGACAGTTACAAATGCATAACCTAGTCTGCATAATAGGAGTGTACAAACCAGCAGAGGTTTGTAAACTTGGTTCATTTCAAGCAGAACTGACCCACAGCAACGGAAAAAGGAGAAGCCAACGGTGCTGTCTAGGGAAGAAGTGATTCTCTAGTTTGTTGATTAACCAAAGGCATAATGAGGTTTCATTTTCTCAAGCTTGAGCAGAGAACGTGGACCTGAGCCGCTGTTAGGTAGCCAAGCCATTTATTTATCCACAACGTTCAATTAAAAGACAAAGATAACACGTCCCCTTCCAAACACATTTCTGTTTACAAATGCAAAATAAAGCTTCCCTGCTCTGCCTGGTGTGTGCAAATAGCAGGTTTGGAATTAACTGTGCCGGGTTATGATTTATTGAAACGTTCCGAGGATTCCTCTCCGCCGCTAATGAACAGCGGTGGAGGGGGGAAGGCTGGAAAATGCGTGTGCACCTGGAGCATGAAAACTCCTGCAGTAAGTTCTGTACCTGGAGGGTGATGCTGAGGCTGGGGCTTGGCACCGCAGTGCACTGACAGCGGAGCAAAGCTCTTAAATCTGGACAACACCTGCACCTCATTTGCTTTAGAGAAGCGCCATGACCTGACTGCTGATGGCGAGCCCTCCCTTTCATCCTCGGGATTATGACAAGTTATTAATTGCCACCATTAGCTGCAGCAGCCTGCCTGAGATCTCTGCTGCTCTCTGGAGGTGAGAAACACTGCGTGTGAACGCCGAGAGAGAAGCCGGGAAGCGCTGGGGCAAACAGAGCAACAATCTGCCCAAAAGGGATTGTGAGGCTGTGAATAATTTATTAGAAAACATTTTTCTTTGTCCTTCCCACAGACCCACAAATCCTCCCTAAGCGCTCTTTAGCAGCCTTGCAGATAATATACTTACACATCTCAGAGCTTGCTAAATAGAGTGAGCAGGCCAGAGTTCACTCCTAGCACAGCTCCTGCCCAGCACAGCTCAATCAGCCTCATCCTCTGCTGGAAGTCCTTGCCGTGCAAGCTTTTTGTAATTAGCTAGAAAAGTGAATAAAAAAATGACAAATCCATGCTTGGAAAATAAAATTTTCCCCCCTTTTGTTTGTAATTGGGTAGTGACTATGTCAGCTCCTCCAGCAGCCCCAATTTCAGCCTGGATTCACACCTCATTTCCCTCTCCTTCATGCGCTTGTTTGAAGGTGCTCAACCTGTCTCATTAACTTTTTCAGACACCAAACATCATCTCTCAGCATCTAATGAGAATTGTGATTGAAACAGGGAAAAGCAGGTTCATACCAGGATGGGGAGAGGAGTGTCAGCAATTTAATGTACAGCCACCGTGGGGAAATTCGGGTGCAAGTGAACGACCACAGTGTTCAGAGGGGACAGGAGGGGAGGATGGTCAGTGAAATATGAACTGATCAGCAGAGCTTTCAGGCTTCTGCTGCTTTGGAGCACCTGAAAGCTGCCTCAAACACTCCCATGCTTGAGCGTGCCCAGGGTGTTGGTCTGTGGGTCAGGCAGGTGAGGAATCCCCTGCAGAGCGGCACCTACGTGTTCAAGTCTCCTTTGATAAATACTGAGAGAAACTCTTCAATTTGAGATCCAGACTGGAAAGCTGCTGTCCAGGAAGAGGTTCAGGACAGAATCCAAGAGTTTGGGGAGGGATTGAGTTCAGCTCCCTGAGTAAAAAGCTCTGGTCACTCTGTCGTCACATAATGTTCAACTTCAAGGAATGAAATTCCTCTTCTTTCAAAGAAGCCTTGTAGGCTTCTACCACTGGGGGATGAGCTGGGGCTCTGAAGCTCAGGTGGAAACACTTCCTTCAAGCCTGGACTCAGCAGATACTGTGCCTCAGTTCCCCCAGGTTCCTCACTTGTGGGCAGCCTTTCACACTGAACACTGAACACACAGCTCAGTTTTCCAGCCCTCTCTGGCCCTGTCCCTTTGCCCAGGCGCATGAAACACAAGTGGTTCTGTGCCCCACTCGGGGTCTCCTCCAGCCCTTTGATCCACCAGGCCCAGCCTCCTTCCTCCCCACCTCCTCTTCCTCCTAATCCTTAGAGTGAGAATCATGCCCTGAGCTTGTCTTTTGCAATATGCAGGAAAGGTAATGCTACAATATTTTCATAATTTGTACTCAAATATAACTTACAAGAGTATAGAGAGGAAGTTGTTTTCTCAACATACTGCAAATCTACTTTTAGTTGGCATTTGGTTATACAGAAGGTTTAAAGTTCGCCTATAACATGTGAAATACTGGTTTTGATCTAAATCCTGTTTGACTAAATGGAAAAATTCCCAAGAAATTTCTGCTACTAGTTATTCTTCAGGTGTTTGATTTTGCAACTGAAACAATGCTCAGTTCACACTGTTTCCTTATGGAGCACATAAAAATGCACCTTTCCTTACATTCATCATCATTTGCTACAATCATTAAAACAGTTTAAACAGAAAAATAAATTATGTCAGTTTTAGCAAGGCAGAATGTTTTGGTGTCCAATATGGACAATTAACCAGCTTCACTTGCCTAAAATAAAACTTTGTTCTCATCTGCTCCCCCAAACTCCTCAGTAATACAGACATTAATTGTAATTCTTAATTGCAGCTGATAATAGTCATGGAAAAAAGGTTAATATTATGGGATAGCACCATGTCAGCCCAGTACTCCCAGCTGGGAGGTCCCTGGGAATAGGAACCAGTGTGCAAGAGAGTCTGTCCAGCAGAGACGCTGGTGAGCAGGATTTCTCCATACAGAATTTTCGGATGAATCTATAGGATATAGGAGCACAAATATAGATGGGTTCATGCAGGTACAGGATCTGTGCACACAGCAGTGAGCACCTTTACTGCATCCTGCCCTGTGTCGTGTTGCAGAGCTCAGAGTGGGATTAGCGAATTCTCAATCTGAGTTTGCCTTGTGGTTCTGGAAGAGCAGGGGGACAAAAGGATAAGCCAGTCAGAGTTCCAGCACAGGGAGATCAATTTAGGAAGCATAAAATCTCCTTTTTTGGCACGGTGAGGAATCCAAAGCTCCCATCTAAACACAAAGGTGCTTATGGATGTGATTTTGAGCCCCAAAACTGGCTCTGGTGGGGGCAGCAGATGCAGCTGGCACAGGGAGAGCAAAGGGTTAAGATGTGGCCTCACTCCAGGTATGTTTGTTTCTGCAGGAATGAATAGAGTCACTGTGAGCAGCTGAGTGTTATTTTAACACCTATTCTCTCTCTGGCTCTGTGGCCAGTTCACATGGAACAGCGTGTTTCCATGGAGGAGCGAATCCATCTGTGTTTTCTCACCTGCAGGTGTTGGGGGTTTAATTAAAAACTCCAACTAATATGTTGCTATTTTGTGAAGGGATGTGAATTATTGCAAAGACAAATTATGAATGATAATGAAGGCAAAACAACACACTTGGAAGCATTTTTTGTGTGTGTTTTTTCCCCCTTGTAACATAGGAGAATGTGCTTTAATGAAATAATCAAGGATGAGCACTAATTTCCTCTCATGGCCTCTTTGTCTGTGCAGGCAAGGCAGGTACAGTTTCATTTGCATGGGGACTGCACCAATTTAATATAAGCACAGCAACCTAGAGCTTGACTATGAGTAAAAACCTTCAGATGCATTAAAGAAAGTGGAGTTCTTACACAGAGTTTAAACAAGCCTGCCTTCCAAATGCAGACACGTGGAGTAAATTTGTTTGCCATTTGCAGTAATTGCTCATTCAAGCTGCTGCACTGGGTGGATAGAGACACAGAGCTGAGCTTCACAACCGCCTGAACCTCTGGGCAGTTTGGATCCTTTCTCTTAATTAGTACTAGAAAGTAGCAGTGGATATCTAATGATCTCACTTTGATGCAAACATTAGGGCTGGAAGCATTTCTGTACATCTCACATAGAGAAATGTGCTTTATATCTGAGATTCTCACTTTCAGAGCAGAATACAAATAACTCCATTATGACTTTCCAGAATGGTCCTACCTTTTTCTCCATGTATCTGACATGATGGATATGGAAGGATCCTTTTAGAAAACTTTTGGGAAGGCAGCCATCCAAAATCTCCCTAAATTACCATTAGGACATATCTTTATTTTATTACTCTGCCCCAGATTCTGGCTCCTCCAGACCTCACCACCTCACTGGGGCCGAGAGATCCGAGCAGAGATTTGCAGGCTGCCCTCAGTGCTGATTTAAAAAGCCAGTGAAAAGAATGGTAAATAAAATTGGCCCAAGAGGCTGACAGAGCCTGGGGCAGTATCAGAGGGCTCTGAGGCATTAAAGAGCCATAATACAAAGCACAAGCTACAACACAATTCCAGCAAGACACAAGTCTCTGACTCCCTATCAAAATCCACAATATAGATCTGTCTCATGCCTATAAAAATTACAGAGAAATATACTTGTCATTCTAGGTGAAATAATAAAGGAAAAGAGGAAAGTGATGAAATGGTGGAAAAAGGAGAAGAGATAGGAGATAGGCAGTTGTTGAGGGAAAAAAAAACCTAAAAAAAAAAAAGGGTGGCAGGGTTTACAAGTGTGAAAAACTTGGTCATTAGGGGTTGGCACTTGGGTAACAAAGAGTGAGTGGGAAGAAAAAGAACAAGGAAAAGGCATAAACAACAGGGAAGAATGACAGAGGAAAGAGAGATGGAAGCAGCCCAGTGCCAGGAGGAGCAGTTGTTAATTACACCTAGGTGGATTTGCTGTGGACAGTAGCGTAACCTATTCTGTTCTATTAATCATTAGGATCCAGGGGCCTCCAATGGCACATGAAGTATGTGTTATCTGTCCCCTGGTCATTTCTCCGGGGAAAGATGTGTGTTCAGGGGGTATGGAGAGATTCCTTTTCTTCTTTCTTAATATACATGTTGTTGTGTTTTCAGTTTCGGGATGGCAAGGTCAAAGAAATACTCCTTCCCTTGCACAAATGTGTCTTAGAGGCATCAGGGAATTCAGGAGGGAGAGAACCAAACAGAGGTTGCAAAAGGAGAGAGATAATAAAATGTGGGTTTTGCCTTCACCAATTCATTCTGTATTTTTTTGTCCAGGCATTTGGGATCATGTCACTGAAGAAAAATAAAATCAAAACTTCTGCCCATGGCTTTTTTTCCACCCTTTCACTGCTGCTTTAATTTCATCTGGATTTTTCTCAGCTTCTTCCTTGCTGCTCCCACCTGAGCAGGTCCCCCCTCTTGTTCCTGCAAACCTGAAGCTGCAGCACGTTGGGAACGTGGCACAGCCCCGAGTCCCACTGCCCAGAGCCCAGCTGGGTGCAATCCCACACCAGAAAGGAAGACTGGAGGTTTTTCTCAGGAATTAATCTAATCTAATTAACCTCGTAGCTCTGTAAGCACATCCTGCAGTTGGGCTCAGAGAGGAGCCCCCAGATTGTCCTGGAGGTCTGATTTTGTGCAGCACAACCCCCTCTGCATCCATCAGCACATCCTGGGCACTGCTCTGGCTCCTCCTCCTCGGATCCATCCAGGCACAGCTGCTCTGACATTGTCACCTGAGCTGCTCAGGGCTGTGACACAGCAGGAGTGCAGAGTGCCATGAATTATTCGGGATACCTGGAGCACTGAGGTGGCCCCGTGGCAGTGGTGGGGACACTGTGAGCACAAGGTGTTGGGAGCAGGGACAGGCACCACCAGCAGAGTGTTTTTCCTGCTCTTAAGGAAGGTATATCACTGATCATTATAAATGGATAGTGATTGTAAGGCTAAATTCCCATCAAGGGGTTGATGAGTCATTAAAACCCCTCAAGCTTTGTTCTCACAGTTTATTGCCTCATCACCATCACCACCCCTTCATGAAATTATTGTCTTTTAATTAGCTCTAGCCCTTTCATTACTGTCTGTATCATTGCAGAGAAAGAAATAGAGAAACAGTTCCAACCAAGTATCTGATTGCCCCTTCTGCAGCCAGTAATAAGGGATTAGAACAGGGTCATATAAAATTATGGCCTCTGTGCTATAGCAAACTCATTTTTTTCCTTAACAAAGGAGAACCTGGATATGTGTCCTGGTTCCTCTTCCAGGGGTATAAGGATCATGTTGAGGAGAAGCTGTGACTGCCTTATCCCTGGAAGTGTTCAAGGCCAGGTTGGACGGGGTTTGGAGCACCCTGGGGTAGTGGATGGTGTCCCTGCCCATGGCAAGGCTGGAACTGGATGATCTTAAGGGATTCTTCTGACTCAAACCATTCTGGGATTCTGAAGCATCACTCCCCTGCCTCCAGGAAAGCCTCCAGTGGTTCCTCCCATCTCTCAGCCTCTCAGAAGCTGCTGTGCTGCTTGGCTGAGGGGCTGGTGGGAGACTCAGCCAGCAGAACACCCAGCATGGGACCATTTCACCTGCTGTGCACCCACAGATTCCCTGGCTCCAGTGGGAGATGTTGATTGGAATATGCTAAGTAACAACAACCATCCCAACTGCAGTGATCTCCTGTATTTAAAACACGGGTTTACATGCCCCATAAATTTCAGTATTTGTAATTATACGATATATATGAAGAGAGTGAGTGGAAGAGAGCAAATATATTATGTGAGGAAACAGCATTATCGATCCTGTATTATACAGTGCACAGGAAAATTAGTTAACCATACAGCTCATTGGTTTAAAGATGGCAGTAAAGTTTAAAGGCATTCTGTTGTGAAGTTAAATATAACAGCCATGACACAAATAGAACATTCACTTTCCCCGGATTTCCCTGGCAGCCAAGGAATTCAGGGGCTGGATCCTGCCCCAGCAGAGCTGCTGCAGCCTCAAAATAACCCCACAGAAACACTGAGTTACTCCAGATTTACACCACGGTAGCTGGAGCAGGAATTTGGATCCAGAGGTTTAAATAAGGCTTATGTAATAAAAAGGGAATTTTTAATGGTTCCCTGTGGGGAAGGAAGGCAAAGAGAAAGCTGCATCTGCTTGGAGAGGCAGTTAACAGAAATGGACTTCAGCTCCTCACAAGAGATTGGATCTGAAAGAGTTTTGTTTGTTTAAATGAAAACAGATCAGAACAAGCAAAACTATTTACTAAAGGAGGCATCCTTGGGAGTACAAGCCAACCCTTCCATGGGCTTCTCCATTTCCAGTCAGTTCCTGATGCATTCCAGCTTTCAGCCCACTGGTGCCCAGGGTGGGGCTGGTGTTCAGGAGGAGGGCTGGACCACCAGCTCCAGGTCTGCTCATGTGGATGCATGGCAAGAAGGGGAATGGCACAGGAAGTGATGCTATTTTGGGTTTTGCCTTTTTTTTCTTTTATATTTCTCTGTATTTTTCGCACATGTATTTGTAGCTCTGTAGCCTATTGTATTAGTGGCTAGTTTCCCCAGTAATTTTCCATTCTTTTTTGCCTTCCCCTAAGCAAAAAGACAAAACAAATTCCAGAACTCCAATCCCAGGGGGTTACAAGGCCCCTATCCTGCCTTGGTTCTTCCTGGGTACCAAGGTTGAGAACAACTCTTTGAGATACATTTCATGGACAAAATACAGCCAGTGCCAAGGGGGACTCCAGAGAAGCGGCTTGACCTGGGTGGGAATTTCATCACCACTTGTCCTCCTAATTGGTGCTTTTTATCAACTGTGCTAATTTCCTAAAACCTATAAAAATGTACTCACCCTTGTGGGAGTTGGCTTTTGTGGGCATCTTTCCATGACTGCCTCTGAAAGCCTTCAAATAAAGACCCACTTTTATATTACCTCTTTGCTAAAATGACCTCAAGTTTCATGTCCAGGTTGATAGAAAGAGCACTGAGGATCCCAAGGCACAAACCACCGGTCCCAGGGTTAATTCCTGCTCCTGGGACTCCCAGGGTGTCACTTGCTGTTCCTTCTCTCTGAGAGGTGCCACATGGATGAGAACACAGAGGGGATACAAGGTCTGCTCATGCCATGCTGGACAAGGTTTTCTGTTTCTCCAAGAGACAATTCCACGAAATACAAAATGAGAGCAGAGCACTCCACTCTGGAGCCATCACAGCAGGCTGCAGGCTACACACAGCTGGGGAGTGGAGCAGGGGAAGTCAACAAGGAATTGTAGAAATACCAGGTAGGAAGATAGAAAAAATAATAAATTCTGCATTTAATTTCTCACCCCCCATTTCATACAAATGTGATCTAATTTAATTTCAAAGAAATCTCTCTCCCGGATGCTCGGAAAAGGTTAAAATGCAATTTTCTGAAACTAAGTTATTAGATAGAGGAATATTAACCTTTGAGCCCCATAGACTTTTACTCTTTTTTATCTCCTTTTCATTTTTGTTTGTGGGTCTATTCATTTTTTGGCGATGTCGGCCGTGTTGCTAGGGAACAGGAGGGAGCTCGGCAGCCGGGCTGTGCCTGGGCTCCTGCTCTGGACCTGCTCCCTCCTTCCAGTGCTCACTGCTGGCCCCTCCAAAAAGCATTTATCATATCCTCGCTCGGTAATGGCCACTCAGTGGAGGGGAAATTGAGCTGACCCCAAGGCCAAAGCTGTTAGGGAGACTGGTGGGAAGGGTAAAAGGGTCACGGTACCCTTTTCCCACCCACTTAGTGGGCAGTAAGCAATAGAACAGCAGTGCCACTGTTTCCACTAACATATCCCCAGGCTTTGCACCTGAAATAAATGTTTGTTTGACATTAACGATAAAAAAAATTAAAAAAAAAAAAATCGGGGTTCCTCACAGAAGCTGGTTATGCTGTTTAAACTTCTCCAAGGTAGGGGTAGAGTGGGGAGAATGGTTTAAGATCTGATTTGTTGGGCACTGTGGACGTTATAATTATTTCCTTTTGATAGCAATAACTCTTGTATGTCCCCATCTCCTTTGATTCAGAGAAGGCAGGAATCACAGAAGCAAAACAAAAAGTCTTTTGTTTCCTTTGGGTCAAAAACATTGCCTACCACGAAGACCTGAAAAAAACCTGAGTTCTGTTGGCAAGTCAAACACAGAAATAAGCAAAATCCCCTTAAAGATACCTATATGCACAGTCTGGTTTATATTTCTGAATGTGGAAGCATTTACAAACTGAGAAAAAAGCTATTCTCTAGTAGAAAATTGAAAAATGGGAAAAAACCCACCTCTGTTTTCCCACAATAACCTAAAAATTCCAATTTCTTGTTGAGATCATGTGCATTCATAAGACCTACAGGACTGGAATAATGATGGAAACAGAGAGCCTGATTTTTAGAAAGCCATAAGAATTTATCTTGCTCCATTTCTTGTATCCAGGGACCTCTCACAGATAAAGGTGCTCCCAGGCAAGAAACACTTTTCACCATTAGACCCTTACTGGGGACCCTTCACTGGTGTTAGCAAAGAGCAGGATTTGGTGGCTATTAATTAGCAAAAATCATTGCTTATATGGCTTTTCCCTCCCACAGAACTGGTAAATCATAATGAGATTTCTGCTGCTGTATCCAGCGCTCTCAAACAACAATATTTAACCAACAAAAAGAGGCCGAGTCAATCTCGGTTTCAGTGATTCCCAGGAAAGTCATCAAATAAAAATGTGAACTTTAAAATTGATCAGGATTAATTTCACTGACACTGTATCATAACATATATCTCTTTGGAGACTCATTTGTTGGGCTGCAGATGCAAAGAAAGTAAGGAAAGAAATAAATCAGAATACAATAAGGCAATTAGACTTTTGCCATTGATAGAATACTAAAAATGTCTGATTTATCAAAGCATTAACAAACAGAAGTAAACACAAGATGTATATTTCCCTGCAAAATATCTGGTTAGGAAGAATAAAATAATAAACAAGGCTATGTTTATCAATAAATTTAATTTCCCAATATTGTGCCTCTCAGTGTAGAACGCCATTTCATCTGCTAATTTCAGGAGTGCAGCAATAGAAGGAGATTTATCACATGAACACCAATCCAGTAAAAATCTTCTTCCCATCTCTGAAATGAGAACGTTCCCTCCTCTCCACTGCTCTCTGTGTATTAAGGATAGAATATCAGAGGTGTTCACATACACACAGATATTCACCCACACTGGTGTGATTTCCCAAACCTTCCACTGGATGTTGAGGCAATTATGGGCTATTCCTCTAAGAGTGGTTTGGAATTCTGCAGGATTTACTGGAGACCCAGAGAGTGGCAATACTCCTCCCAACACTACTGAAGGCACGAAACACTTCCATGTTCCCCCGTTGTTCTGTTGGAATAACCCAGTGCAGACAGTCAAATTGGGATTTTATTCCCTATTTCTGCCTGCAGGGAGGTGCAGTCTGAAGGGTGGGAGGCAGTGCTGCCTCAGGGATCATATTTAAGCTGCTTCTTGTGCATCCCCGAGGATGGAAAGGAATTGTGTCATCCTAAACATCTGAACAGAGTCTCAGTCTGGAGAGAAGATGGGATGCTGGGTTACCTAATCAGAAATGTCTGATATCACAGGGAACAATCCCACCTGGGAAGGAGGGAAGGGAATAATCCTCACACGAGGTCCCTGCGAGGGAATTTTTCTGTTATCACTTCTCAATCACTGTGGTATCCAAACACCACCATCTGTACAGGATTTCTAAGACTTCTCCAAAATGTTTGTCCTTCAAAACAATCACAAAGGTCTTCAGGAGAAGGAGCAAAACTGAAGTAAATTATGTATTTTAGGGGAAAAGTGAAGGCAGAAGTAGTTAAAATACAAGGTTATATTCCTTTAAATATCTGAACAATATTTGGCCAATCTAAATCACTCAAAATTCTGAATTTTAATTTTTATTTTTAAAAAATGTAAGAAATCAAATGACAGGAAATGGAGTCTAGTGAGAAATTTAACAGGTGAGTGGTGGTACAATACAAATGGGGTAAAATTCCTCATCAAATCCCCAAGATGACTTTTCCAAGTGATGCTCAGAATTGGATATACATTGTCTCTCACCACTTGTTGAAAACCAATTGCACACTTCAACCCTGAGCTAACACGTGCATAACTCAGAATTTCCCTAAACCAATGCGAGAACCAATTTCAAAAGGCAATCTGGAAATTATTAATTTAAGAAGGCTGAATGAAGTGTATGGTGCTCTGTTATTGATCTGAATACAACTGATGGTAACAGATAGATCCATTTTTCACCAACAGCAATGGGAAACTCGTCACTGCAGCTCCAGAGGGTCCATGAGCACCGAAGGATTTGGCATAATGGATCTTAAATATGAGATTATAAGGAAGGCAGAGCACAAGTGTTTAACTGCTTTTGTATGCCAGCATTTATTAATCATAATCCTCCAGGAAACCAGACCAGATGTCTTGAAACACCCTGGACCAGTCACTTAACTGATAGCAAACCTGGAAAAATCATATAATTTATTGAGCACAGTACCAAGCTGAGTCCAAAAAGCTATTTGGAAAGCGAAGCAGGATTGTACAGACTTTTAAATAAAGCTATTGTACTCTCCCCTCTTTCCCCTGTTATCCATTCCTGGAACTATAACATATTGTCTCTTGTCAGGGACCAACATGAAAAGGAAATTACATGGCTGTCTAAAGTTATGTCTTCACTGCAGACCAGTCTTTCAGTGCAGCTTTGCATTGATAGCTCTCCTGATGTTACAATATAAGCAAAAAGAAGGCCAGAGAGTTTTCTCTTGGTGTCACTTGCGCAGGTCAGACTCAAATTGTGGCAGTGAATTAACCCTAAATACTAAATACTAAATACTCTGGGATGGTAACAACACCTCAAAGCCTCCTGGAATTATCTCCTGCTCTGTTTTGCTGGACAAAAAATGTGTTTAAAAGCTACATTTAAATAAAAAATTAAACTATAATTTAAAATAAATAAATCTTATAAATAAATGATTATGTGTTTATTATAAATAAATTAATTAAATAATTTTAAAATCTACATTTTCCCCCGAAAAAAGAAAAGAGTGATGAAGATGTGGGAAGGCTAAAGGGTCCATTAACACCACCAATCACTTTCTCAGAGAAACACAGCCCCTGCCCAACTTGCACCACAACCTCAGGGGGGTTCATGCTTCTCCCCTGAGGTGTCCCTGCTCCCACATCAGCCCATGCCAGGAAAACACAGCTGCCAGTTCCCAGGGAGCAGCTGAGATTTGGGGGTTCCTACTGAAATCCAAGCTGTGTGTACACAGGCATGGAAAAGCTGTGGTTGAGTGTGTGTTACTAAAACAGTCAGAGTAAGCTCCACGTGCTCAATGGGCTGTTTACAGACTTACATACCAGCAGCCCCAGTTAATGGGAATAAAAACTGAAACAAAACTATGAGTGATATCCTTTTGATGTGGCTTATGTGTGCTCTTTCCTTTTATAGCAGATGGATATTTTTCTTGCAGGAGATTAAGCTGTAAATTGGAGAATGTTTTCCTTGATGTTTGCCACTATGGTCCTGATGGAAATGAATATGAAAAACGAGTGTGAATGGTTTGTTTGTTTGTTTGTTTTTCATTAAATGATTTGTCCTTATGCTCCTTGAAGTTTGGGGATGCTGAGTAATGCTGTGCTATGCCCTGCATTCTCTTCAGATGTTCTGCTCTGGCTAAATTAATTACAAGACAAGCCTTTGGAATTAAGTGTATTTTAAGTTCAGAGGCATCTGTTTAGAGTCTCCTAATACCTCCAGCCCCTTTGGAAATATACTTGTTAGTATGAGTGGTATAATTTTCATTTCCGCTGGCATGGTTATAGCAGGACTTCTTCAGTTTCACACACACTTCATTTGACCTATCAAGGACATAAACTCAAGATATTCTCTCACCCTTTTTGTTTTTCTAGCAAATAGAAGTGAAAACATTCATTTAAATACACCCTAAGCATTAAAAGAATGTTGCTCCTGCTGCTTTTCTCTTTAAATAGGAAGATGATTGTTATTTTTTTAAGAAAAAAAAAGCAAGTGGAAAAAAATGCCTTAAAGATTGTGGAAATCTGTAAGAACAATGTATCTGTCTTCCCTGTAATTGGTGCAAAAATAAAATGTGTGAATAAAGTATTAAATATCAAATTCATTAAGTGGAATGGTAGCAATAATAAGTGGGAATAAATTGGAAATAAAACTGGGACTTCAGGAGGCCTGAATTCAAAGCAGGAGTAGATTTTGCTCTCTGGAATAATAGAACTTTGGTTTTGTTTTATAATTACATATTCAAGGTGCTGAATATCACATAAATACACAAGTGAAGGAAGAAATTCCTCAAATATCTGCTTTTATGGAAAGAACTAAAGCCTGGCAGATCTATGACATGTAGATGCTGACTATTCTCATGGATGCAGTTGCACCAGGCACTGCCCACAAGGGAAACAAGGGAGGAAGGAAGGAAACAAGGAAGGAAGGAAGGAAACAAGGAAGGAAGGAAGGAAACAAGGAAGGAAGGAAGGAAACAAGGAAGGAAGGAAGGAAACAAGGAAGGAAACAAGGAAGGAAACAAGGAAACAAGGAAGGAAGGAAGGAAGGTGATATCAAAACTCTCAGATATCAGGCCAAGCCTGAGCCCACTCCCTCTGGTGACCTCCCTTGTGCTCAGGGTACCTGCTCTGGATCTCTGGTGCCTGCTTTTGACACCAGTGGGGAAATGGGAACCTGGAATCAGGGATGAGCCTCCTGGCAGAACAGCTGGGCACAAACAGGAGGGACTCACCAGGGGGGCCTTGTCCAAGAAGCTCCTACACATTAGGAAAAGGTTTTTTATTCTTCCCTGGCTCCTGAGCACACTGGGATGGACACAGCAGAGATTCTCTGATCCAGGGTCTGTCTTTAATCCTTCACAGTCAGCTACAGGAACATATAAAAACTAAAGAAGGTGGGATTAGCTTCTTGGAGGGCATGCACAGGAACATTTTCCTGCTGCTTATTTCCTTATGCAGACTTTTTAAAGCCCCTCATTACAGTATTGCTACTCTGCTGTGTAAACTGGACATTTAAATGTCACCAGCCCAGACTGAAATGCCAACATACACTGGATCTAAAAGGTGCTCAGCCATTGAGAGACATATCTGAGATTAAACATGTCAGCAGGGAGGACACTTGTCACTGAGACCCCAGGGTGCTTGGAGTGACAGGAGTGCTGTCCCTCA
Source organism: Taeniopygia guttata (assembly GCF_048771995.1). Lineage (NCBI taxonomy): Eukaryota > Metazoa > Chordata > Aves > Passeriformes > Estrildidae > Taeniopygia > Taeniopygia guttata. Next base: position 2,147,527 of record NC_133033.1, on the reverse strand, counting down.
TTCCCACACTTGCCATTGTTTGCTTGGTGGAAGGGCAACACCAACTCAGAATTCATTTCCTGATGTCCACTTAAAACACACTCTTCTGTTACCTCCCTTTCCCCATCCAAATTACTGATGTGGATTTACAACCTTCCTTCCCCTTAATCAGGTTTTTTTTTGCCTGGGAGTTGTGCTGTGATGAGAGGCAGAGCACATGAGGTGGTTCTGTACAGAGAGTACATTGCACAGCCATTTGTGCTGTAAATCTCCTTCTATGGGCTGTATTAATATTCTGCATATACCCCACCAACCCATAATCTCCTGGCATTACTCATCTCCAAAGCACTGCTCAGCCAGGCTCTGCAGTGGCTTTTTCCTCAAACACTTAACAGATACAGAGTAAACCAAACTGATGTGAGAAAGCTCTGTTCATTGGAATCCAGGGAAAAAATAAATTGTGTTGGCACATTTTATTGTGTTTCTGAACAGAGCAATAAGGCTCCAGCCTTAGATGAGAATAGCTGGGATTTCAGAACTCACTGAAAAAGTTTTCTCTTGGAAGATGGATTAAATTGATCATTTTTTCCCAGACGGAGTGCACTTCAGGCTCATTTTGCTTTGTAATTAAGAAGAAAGCCAGAAACATCATTTACACATTAAGAATTTAATAGATATATTTTTCTAGCTTTATGCATTAGCACAGGACAGCCCATTAATGAAATAAGTCTTCCTTCAGGGTCAATTTAGATGGGCTGTAATCTTCTGCAAATATATTGCAAATGAGGATCATTTAATGATCTTAAAACTAACTGCCAGAAAAGGATTGTTATAACTCTCCAGACAACAAAAAGAGGTTTTGGCATGACTTGCAGTACCTTTGTAATTAGCAAATGTTTAATTTCAACCCACCAGATCATAAAATTTAAAATATTATCTTCTGTGGAGGTTGGTTTCGGACTCTGTGACCCGGGGTGTTAATTCTGAGACAGGAGAAGCCTGAGGTTGTGTTTGTCACTCAATCCAGCAGCAGCTCCAGCTCCCTTCTCAAATCTGGACACTTCAGTTGACACCTGAATCCCCCCTTTGAACAATCAGATCCTGCCAGGCAAGGAAAAGCTACAAGGAAGGATTCAGTGACAGCAAGAGCACATGGGTGGGAAAGAATATTTAACTCAGGCTAGGATTTGTCAATGTAACCCTGGTAGTTGGACACTTGTGGGTTTTTGTAGGTGGTCAGTCACACCAAAGCACTCCTGCATCTCCCAGGCTGTGTTCTGCCTCTATCAGCATCTCCTTTTCCCCCCTGTCCTCCTGCCCTGCTTTAGCTTCATTCAATCACCATTTGTGCTCTGAAATATGGAACAGAGAATTTGGGAATGTGGGAAAGGACTCTGCGTGTTTTGTAACTCACATGGCAGCCCCTGAATTTTCACCTTTTCTGGCTCTGTGGGATGAGTGTCCTTCCCACCTCCCCTTTCTCCCAGACACAGAGCCGTCCCCTCTAGTGGAATATTTCAATAGGCCAAGCAGGGAAAATCCCAGTGCCTTTCCCAGCCTGACTTACAGGCGTTCTGACAGTTTTTCTAGGGTGTCTCACTTAAATAAATGGGCAATTTGCTCGCTCCAGTTTGAAAAGTTGGTCTCTGTAGGACATTTCTGATTTCTTGTACCAGGAAAAACCTTGGAACATATTTTGTGTTAGTACAAGAAACACATTTTCAGTTCTGGAAAAGAGTTCTAGTCTCTCTTCTATCTGATGAGAAAAAATAAATAATTTTCATCTCGTCTTCACCTTCTTTCTTTCCTTTCTTTCAAAATCACTGTTACTTGTGCCACATTTACTTGCTTAGTGTTTTATAAACTTAGAGTCATAATTCTTGTGAATGGCAGTGGAGTAATGGGAGTTTTGTGCTTGGTGGGGAATTTTAATTATTTCAACAGAGGCCCATTTGGGTCAACACCAAATATTAATGGAAATTTTACCCTAAGCTTGTTTCAATCTTCCTAAGTGCTTTTAATGGAAATATCCAGAGTTCAGGGACCTGCATATCCAACAGTGACTTTGACTGGAGTTAAGGATTTTGTGCTGCCAGCAAGAGGCTCATGGTCTTTGTTCTGCTTTAAGAGTGACTTTTGACTGACTTAAACTTCTGTTTTACAGAGAAGAGAGCAGCAAACCGTGTTTCCCACATTCTGACGGGTTTTTTGTCTCCCTTGGCTGTCAGGGAAGATGCTCTATGAGCCTGTAGCAAAGTACTACTGAGGTCAGCATTTCTGCAAGATCTGGCCACGATAAAACAGATTTGGCTATCAGATTCCAAGGGGCGCTGGATACAAACTCATGGAGTGAGGATTTTTTGGCAATGCCCCGTGGGCAGTTACCTCTCCGAGCTGTTGGAATCTTTGTTCCATGTGTGCAGTTAAAGCACAGGGCTGTGGAATGGCAATCAGCCTGGGGAACAGCCCTCAGCCAGCGGGGCAGCGCTAATTCACCGGCTCGAGCTCTAAGAAATCACCAGCCTTTAAAAAGGGGATCATACACAGCCTGTATTGTTGGCATCCCTTGAACTCCGTGAGGAAGAAAACCTCTGGGGCTGGCTGGAGGCACTCTGTGCTTCCCTCTGTTTTATTGCACACCCTCAGACACAATGTGTAAAAAAGGTCAAGACATCATGTAGGCTTTTGCATTAAGCGGCAGAACACTAATTAGTTTTACTGACAATGAGGTTTTGTGCTTGTGTTCTAATATTTTGATGTTTAGTTTTGCTTGAAAACAAAGTCAAACATGATACAAAGCCTCTTCTATTCTCTGTTGTCTTTCCCTCAACATTATTTTTAAGCTCATCATGTGTTCTCCAGCTTGAGTGCTAAGTGTTCTGTTGCTTCAGTTTTAATTTAATGCCCCTACTTCAAAGAGAACAAAAAAGCACAGTCTCGTAGGCCATTGGATTCATCTCTGAAGTGGCATTTGTAGAAAACATCAGGTAGTAATTGTTTCCCCCAGCTCTGTCTCTGAAATTTGTCCTACTGAGAGCTGCTGCAGCAGCACAGCCTCTGTGTATTTAACTCACTGCACTCAAGACACATTTTTGCTCTTTCCCAAAGATATTTGCTGGAGTTATACTGATGAGAGGCCCTACCTAAACAATAAAAAATTTTGTTAATAGGCTTTTGCAACCAAATGATCTTTTATGAGTGTTTTTTGGCTGTAGACAATGCTGCCATTGCATTAATTCAGGCTCTCCTTACTGCCTTTATATACGTGTGTGCTGGAAACAAAGCCCAACCTCAGTGAGATCTGAATGTCCCCTTCTACAAAACTGTCACACACCTGTATAAGATACACATCCAGCCAATTGTTTTTTGCAAGAAGTAAAAAACGTGTGTAAGCATCTGCAGGATTAAGGTGTTTTAGCATTTGGGTTCCCAATGAATGGGAATGCACAGTGAAATGTTTATTCCATCAGGGTTGTTAATGGCATCAAAGTATTTCGTAGTGATGATGGTGATGATGCTGATCCTGATGATGATGATTAATAATAATAATAATAATAATAATAATAATAATAACAATAATAAAACTCTACTGGTTAAAATCTACCCATCCTGCACATTCTCAGAAGAGACCAGCTGCTTCTGACTGTGCCATGAATCAGCCAAGTGCTTCAAGACAACTTTTGCCCAAACACACATCCAGTTTATTTAGTCAGGCTCAATACTGTGTTCATGTGGTTGCAGAGCTCTCAGCTGGCTTGGAGAGCAGGCAGACTGAATGCCTGCCTGCCCAGAATGTGCTGTGGAGAAATAACCTCCATTTTTGGCACAGAAGTGCTATTTCATTCAAAACAATGATCCTGTTCGAAGTACACCAGGCAGGAATGAGAGCAGTGCAGAGGCACACTCAAAAGCTCAATTCAACAGCCACATGACAGGCTCGGAGGCAGCTGTAATGGAAGCAGTTCAAAGGTCTAAAGAGCTCCAAGAAAAGGGAAGCCAAAAGCTACTGTGGAGAAGAATTTGTCATAACTTAGTATCCTGAAGCATCCAAGTAAATAAAGCCAGTAAAAAAAATATGTGCACTTTCTTCACCTTCCAGGAGCAATGGGGAAGGGGGGACAACACAGATTAAGTCATATGCAATAAAACAAAAGGGTGAATCTAAATATTTTGTCCTCTTTTAATCACAGTCCACTGCAGTGCTGCCCTTACTCTGATGCTCTCCCATTCCTGCACCACTGCCAGCAGGAATGAATGGGATGCCAAAAATTGTCAGTCGGGTATTCCATCTGAAAGAGCATTTTCTGCTCCACAGTGAGCAAGAGTGGCACAAACAAGGTTGGCTTTTCTTTGGGAATTTGGAAGAAAATGGCCTGAGCAGCAAATCTCTAATCAAATCCAGCTTTCCCCAAGTTTGACAGCTTTTAGTTTCTGGTTCTGTTTTCAGGAAGTGCCAACCTGCAGTTTTCAACACACATCCAGGATGGGCTTCCTGCCACAGCGGGAACTTTGCACCTCAGGTGGGATTGGGCTATTGGCAATGCCCAGACAGTGGCCACCAGACCCTCGGGGTGTGTCCCCTGGGTGAACTGGGTGGCTGAGACCTCCCAGCCACTTCCCAGGCCAAACTGGGGATCTTGTGATGGCAGCAGCTCTCTGTGAGACCACAAGGAGAGACACCGGGGTGGAATGACAAAAATCCCAGGCATTGCCTTGGCATCTTTCCAGAGGGACTCTGGAAATGCCACCACACAGCCTCCCAGGACACTGGCACAGGGATCTGGGACTCCTGGGGAGACCGAGCTCGTCTATCTTCTTGGAAAATCCAGGCTTGTTCTTGGGTGGAACACTGAGCGTGTGACCCAATCTGCCAGGGCAGTGTAATGTGCTATAAAGTAAAAGGTTCACGCTGAAAATTCTCTGCTGAGCAGAAGAGCAGTTTTTCCCCAGTTTTACAAGTGTCCTTAGGAAACAAGGGTTCTGTAAAGGTCTTCCAGCTCCTGATACAGAGGTCTGGGATATTAAAGTCACAAGAACAAAAGGACAGGTTCAGTGCTGAAGGGCTCAAAACACAAGAGTAATTTCTGTACTAACTCTGTCTTGTTTACAACACAGCCCTAACCAAACCCATAATGTTTAGGAGCCACGTGCTCTGATCCCTTTATTTCTGCTGAGGAGCCTCCTCCTATGTGAGCAGTTTGAGGTTTCCAAAGGGAATGGTCAGGGAGCAGCCCACTACATGGCACGAGTATATGAGTAAGAATTTTACTTGAAAGCCTTGTTGGAAATGTCATCTGATCTGTCCATCCCTGGAAGGAGAAAACATGTTTAACTCTTTGTCTTTATGCCTATTTGCATATTCCTCTTGGTTAATCACATGGAAATCGGAAATGGGCTGTAGTTTGATGGGTTTTTTTGAAATTTCCTGCTTGTTTTTATCCACTGTGTACACTGGAACAAATACAGCAAATCATTGTGGAAGGAGTTGGTTATTAGCACATCACAGCCCACAGTGTGTCTTCTTACACAACTCAATATTTTTAATTACTTGCCTTTACTAGTGAGACAAAATTTAGAGTCAAGTTTCAAGTAATCCCTTTTATTGGACTAATGCAGCAATATTGACAGTCTGGCTTTAGGGATACACAAAACTCCCTTGCAGGTCAGCAAAGGGTTGACTCCAAGAATGGATTCCTATACCCAGGAAGGTGCTTTGTCAATAGTGTGCAGTTAGCCCAATAAAAGGGATTACTCAAACATTGGCTCTACACTTAGTCTATAAAGAAAATATCTGAGCTTTTTAGTCAACACATTTCTGACTTTAAGCTGGCTTGTGACAAACCACTGCAAGCTGAGAGTTGTCTAAAATAAGATGTAGCTATATCTTTACTAAAAAACCCTCTCTTTCACCCCATATTTTTATTTGCACAGTGGCAGCATCCAGAGGACCTGATTTTGATCAGCTCCTGAGCCTGCTGGCACAGGTCTAAAATATAGGAACAGGGATTTCCCAGATTCACAAAGTGTGCCCACACTGTCCCTGTTGTCTGTTAGTTTGAAAATTTAAAGAAGCAAGAATCTGTTAATGAATGCCAGATGAAAGCAAAATCACCCAGAACGTGCAGTGACTCCAAGTCACACAAGCAGGGACCAAAGTGGAAGACAAGAGGCCATCACTGAAACCACAAATGGTTTTTTTCTTCCACTCTCCAACTGAAAGCTTCACATCCAAACTGGATTTTCTTATGGAGTTGGAAGCTCCTGAAAATAGAGCTTTTATAAGGTAATATAAACCCTAACACAACCTTAATTATAGTGACACCATCTCTGCACTATAAATAATGACATCTTTGACCAATGTGATGCATAGTAACATGAAAAGTGATGTAACATAAGCAATGTCACTGCTAAAAGTTAAAGGGGAACACATTTTTCTCAGGCAGAATACCCACTATCAATTCAGACAGCACATATCTGATCTAGATTTATGGCAGTGAATAATAGTGCCATGAATGCAAAAGTGTCTGCAGCTTTCAAATAGTTTGGCAAATGTGTACATCAAGATCAGTTTGAAAAGGAAGCACAACTCTTCCTCAGATAATTGCAGCTAGAATAACACCACATATGCTTTTAACATGGTTTTAAAGTAAGTGACTTCAGCTTCTGTGCTTTTAATAAACACACTGAAGAAGGGCATTATATATGGACTGAAATACCTGGAAGAGGCAAGATTTATATCTGTGAAAGTAGGAAAATCTTTAATAAGATTGACATTATTCAATACCTGGAGAAAATATGAGGGATGTTCCTTCAAAATTTAGCAAATATTTTGGCAGCTTGTTAAAAATGCAGCTTTACTTCAAAAGCTCTGGTTTAGTTGTTGTATCAATCTGATGAACTTGAGAAGTGCCCAAATTCAGGGATGTATTTTATGTTAAACAACATCTGAGTTAAAGCAAGAGAGCTCCATTATTCCTATGGGATGTGCTTAAGCACCTATTTCAATTATGGCCTGAATCATGAATTCTGGACAAAATGTTGACAGTCCTGATGAAATAAACTCCTGTTCCAGTTAACAGGAATTTTACTGATGGAAAATAGAGTAAGATCTTTGGGATTTGATCAGCACCCCAATACACAGGCAATTTACTCACTGCCTTTCATTCCTGAGGAAACTACTTCTGGGACATCTTTATTCCTCAAGGCACTTTAAAGACTGGGAAGTAACCCTTGGATCCCAGTGGAACACAGCCTGCCTTGGGACAGAAAAAGCCACTATCCAGTTCTCAGTGCAGCGGGCTGGAAGGGAAACATTTTGCAACAGAAATAATAATCCAGCTGGTAAAATGGGCTGTGAAGTAGTGAGTGGCTGGAGAGAGAAGTGAAGGGACTGACCTCACACCTGACCCAGCCCAGTCAGCCCCAGCTGCTCCTGCTGGGAGCAGAGACCTCCTGAAGGAGGTGGAGGTTGTAGTGGGCTGAGAAGACCTTTTCCAGCCTCCCAACTCTTTGTGTCCCTAGTTCTTTTATGACTGAATGATGAAAATGGCTATATTCATCTTTTTTTTTTTTTTCTCCTTAAAACAGGTCCAGGGTCCTGGCTAAGATTCTTTAGGTTGTGGTGGAGGGAGCAAACCTGGATCAATCAATGGGGTTCATAATCCCCCTGGAGCCAGGTGAGATCTGCTGTGCTGTCTCTGGTTTTAAGTACCTCAGTGCCTTCCTAGCCAGGATTTTGGGGAAGTGCTGAGGCACGCAAAGGCTGAGAGAGTATTGTAAAAGCTGGTTTTGTTTCAGAGGGATATATCCAGATGATGGAAGAATATGCCTGGATGTGTTTGCTTTTTAGTGCCTGTGGGCCTGACTCTTCACCAGTAGAAAACAAGAACAGCACTGAAAGAAAGAGAATTATACCAGCATAAAAACCATGCTGCTCTGCAGCGTGAGCACTCCCAGACTGCTGCAGACATCGTGATTCAAACAGTACATCAATTTCTATTTTGTAGAACACTTTAAACATGATTAAACAAAGCCCAAAGGGCACAATGGCCCTGGTAAGAAAACTGATTCCTTGCACATACACTTTAAATGAAATGCAATGAGACTTTGTGATTCAGACCTTAGTAGGCACAAAATTTAGAATAACTCTGTTTATCTGCGCAAACTTTCCTTAGCCTGTTGCAACTCCAAATGTTTTAACTGTTACACATGGGTGTTTGGTAGAATATACTAAATAAAAAGTCTACAAAGGCTTTCTTTTTCTCCAGCCTACAAAGGACTCCAAATCTTTACTGTTCAGCACAGCTGCCTAGAATAGGCACACTGGAGCTTTTGTCCAGTGAGTCAAACTGAGTGGGAGTGAATACCATTAACTCTTAAAACAGAATTATCTTATTCTTTTGATTTTACTGGACACTGGAATATGTTTGTGGCCATATTTGGAACACATCCGGCTCGATCTAGAAGGACACAGGAATAATAGATATCATTCAGATCATAATTAGCCATCTACTTGCAATAGCAGGATGGAAAGCAAAAGGAAAAACACTGAAAATGTTGTTTTTTTGGACTGTGACAAAGAGCTTTTTAAATGAGTTTGAGCATTTTTAGTGTCTGACTCATGTCTGGAGATTTCTGCTATATTCCAGAATCCTTTAACTTTTGTGTTTTTTATTTCTGCCTTTGACAATGACATGCTAATAGCTTCAGGCTTCCTACTGCCTTCTCGTGCATATTGCTCTCCTTTGTTTGCTGTCGGAGAGAAAATGTCAGAATTTTAGAGAGGGGATTTTGTGATCGTGGCAAGAGTTAAGGAAATTTTAGTGTATCTCGTGATGACAGATTGGACCTTCTTCAGACAGAGTTTTCACATTTTATATTCTGTTTCTTTTTTTTCATGTGACTACATCATAAACTCGTAGCAGGCACAAGGAAATAGCGCCTTAAGAGCCGCTGATTTATCAAGCATTTATGTAAGTAGAACATTTTTATTATTTTACCAAATTTTACACATGGCCAATACATGCTAGAGCAATAATGACTGAAAGGAGTGAGGGCTGACCCTGCCCCACTGAATTCCATGGAACACCATTTTCCTGAGCCATCTGAGGGCCAGGCTGGCACCAAGCAGCACTTTCTCTCAGACATGCCCCTCCTCAGATCATCCTCTCCATCCTGTACTGCCCTGGTCCTCAGGGAAAAGAATGCCCAGACAGAGAGTGATAAGGCCATTAATGGCTTGACAGTGGCATTTGATGGCAAAGAACTTTGATGACCAGTGCACATCCTCACTTGAGAGGGGGTCCAATTGCACATGGCAAGAAAAGAAAGGTGGGTGTGAGAGAAAAACAAAGGCCCGAAGTCTTTACTCACTGACATAACTCAGAAGTAATTCCTTTGATGGCACTGAATTTACAGTGGTGTCAGCCTGATAGTGGAAGATGTCTAAAGATGGCAGAGACAGATGAGCAGGAGGATGGCAACAGGATGTAGAATAAAGTGAGAACAGATGCATATAGGATGAGCACAAAAATAGAACAAAGCCCAGAGCCACAATTTTGCTGGAAGAGCAGCAAACTATTAATCGCAGTACGGGGTGATGGAGCCTGCAGCACCTGGGCAGCCACAGCTCTGCCCCTCTGTGAATTACACATTTCATGGCACAAAAACCATACAAAGTTTGCTAAAGGAAGGCTCTAACTGGTTGTGTGATAGTAATGAGAACTCCCAGCATTACTGCACAAAGCAAGGAGTCTGGAAGAGATGTTAATTTGGATCTGGCCATCATCTTGTAGTCTCCAAATGCAGCTGGTGGCAGCAATTAAGCAAAAGCAATGCAAAGAAAGCCTAAAACATTCAAAGATATTAAAAAAATAGCTCAAAGTAATTCTTTGCCTATTGCTTTGAGGTTTTTTCCCTCGCTTCTCAAATACTGGCCAGTAAAAAGGTGATAAAATTGCATTGAAAACATGCAGCCAGGCTCCCTGGGAAGTCAAGATTCTGAAGTCTGGGTTAGGGTTGAGGGACTCCAAGAACAGGCAAAGAAAGAGAAGAAGATGTGCTGTGCAGCAGGTAATGTTATGTATATTGCCATCATTACACTGAGGATTATTAGGTCTCAAGCTGCCCGTAGATCTGACATGGAAACCTGGATATTCTGGGCTCCTCACAGTGTCTAAGATTCCTGTATTGCCTGAAAGCAGTGTGAGAAAAGCTAGAGCCTTGTTTTCCCTGCACTGTCCCATCAGGGTGTGGTGGGGGGCTGACCTGGTCCTGGTGTTTCCCAACACACAGAACAACTCAAGGCAGAATTTGTGCTCCTGGGTGAGTCAGGGAGATTGGGTGGTAGGTGGAAGATGAAAGAACACATCCCAAGAGTGCTGTGATCTTCCACGCTTCCCCAAATTACCCTCTGATGGCACTTTTTGGGCCCCTGTCTCTTTGGCAGCCAGTCAGGGATAACCTCTGAAGGCACAATTTCCACACTCTCACATGGGAGCTTTGCCTCAGTAGCCCAGTGCCTGCACCTGTGTTTTCTATGGCTCCACTGTAGCTGGGTAAGCAAATCCCACAGAGGGCTGAGACCTTTCCTGTAGCCCCTGGCAGTGTGACCTGGCTGCATGACCTGGGCCCTGTCCTCCAGCTCCTCGCTCCTGGCTCTGCTGTGACACCCATGAGATTTATGCTCTGGGGGTCAACACTTGAAGCCAGCATGTTCTCATGGTGTCACATCAGGCTGGCTGATGAAAGGAGGCAGAGGGCTGGTCACCACCCACAGCTGGAGAGAATGGATTGAAGACATTTAAAAAAGCGAGTCACTCACTGTGTTCTGAGCAGTTTAAGAAGATGCTTTCCATTACCACAAAATCTTGAATCTGTTTGTATTACAGGGCACTCAAGGACCCGAGGGAAAGTTTGTGAGGCTAAGGAGGACTTGGAGTTGACAGAAGCTTACACTGGTGGCCATAGCCATTCCTGCCATTCCTGAAATTCTAGAGAGATAAAACAATGAGATCCAGGAGAAACATGGTAAGAAACTGTCAGTGAGAGAGCCTGGCTGCCTAAGGAGAGGGAAAGTAATCCCTGATGATTAAAGATGTATCATAGCAGAAACCTGTCATTGCTTGCAGAGAATCACTCTGCAGGGTAGGACCCAGATTTTGAGGAATAATTCATGGGGTTCACAAGGAGCTGGGTTTAGGTGATGATGTTCTCACATTCCCTTTTGGCCATATAATGATCCCTATCCTTCCACTTCCACACCCAGTTCCCTTCTCCCTCGCTTTCTATTTCTGCTTTCTCCCCCATGATTTTGTCAATGTGAAATTATAAAGATGCTTGGTAAACTTAGGAAAAAATGTGTCAGGAATTTTGTCACTAGATCACAATTTATCTTCACTGGAGTTTTGCTGCATTGCCTATTGTCCCACACTCGCAGTAAGTTGGGTGCTTATAATGCAAAACTTCAAAAATTAAATAAAACAAAATACATAAGGACATAGCTGTGTATTTTGATGTAATTTGGGAAGTTCCTATTGGAGACAAATAGGTTTCCTGGGACAAAATGTTGTGATATTCACTCTGTGATCTGTTAAAAATTGTCAGTAGAGAAATGGTTTTCATATAGCTGGTGAAATTAGGAGAAAGAAATGAAGCAGAAAAGGTAAGAGAATGAAAAAGATAATGTAAACTCTCCTATTGACCTTATTAAAGGATAAACAGAAAAGGAGGAGCTAAGTCCTTTGCAGGTTATAGGAGAAATAAACAGAAGTGGAATCTGATTAAAACCAGACAGAATCAGGTGGGAAAGGGAGTCCAGCTGCTGCAGCCACCAGCATGGAGAGGCTCCTACATGGACAAATTTGGCTGCTCAGCCCAGAGCTCAGGCTGGAGGTGGATCGGTGACAAACACCTTCCCAGGGCATCCAGAAGGAGGTTCAGCCATGGGAAGAGACTGTAATTGATTTGTCAGTGCACCCAGCTTAAGACAGGGAAGAAGCCAATGAAAATTAATGAATTAACTCAAATGACATTGCAGACTTTGATGGGAAGTATCCCTAGGAGAAAATGATGGAAGGAGAGGAGTTTCAATACTAAATCAGACCAATGGTCCATCTAGTGCTAGATATAAAACAACTATAACAGACAGTTATGCAATAAGACACCCGTTGGGGATGTTCCTGATACCAGCTGATTTTATTCTGAACTAAGAGGGTTTCTGTATTTCTTCCTTAACTCCTGTATCCACAGATGTTCTTTTCTTCACACTATGGGCCTCAACTTTTATTTTTGTCCTGTTTCTCCTCACTGTCTAGTGACAGGGAACTCCATAACCTAATTTATTATATTTTCAAAATGTTACATCCATGCAGTGGTTCCCTAGTTTGGGTACTGGGACAAAAGTCAACCCATTTCTCCTGCTGTGCTGCATTTCACACAACAAATAACATCAACCTCCTTGGTGAAAGAGCACAGAAAACACAGTTTGGCTCCTACAATATATGAGCTTTTCAAGTTTCCACCAGTATTTATTGGTCTTTTGGAGCTCTTTGATCTTTCTGCTCTATCTTTTTCAAAACACAGCAACTGGGACTGACCAGAAGGTCAAAGACAAGAAGAGCTCTCAGCATTGACAGAATGTTGAGGATGATTCTCCATTCCCTTCTAGATGTTTTTTAACCAATCTTAGGCAGTGAGCAAATATTTTTACTACAGCATGTCCACACTATTAATTAGGTCTTCTTTGTGAGCACTTTTTTCCATGATATAAGAGAAGGCATCAGGTGCTTTATAAAATAGTCTCAGACCCTGAAAGTTTAAAGGATGGAAGGGACAGAATTCTTCATGGAATGGGGGGATCCCTTTGCAATCACTTCAGCAATAAGGAAAAGGGGTGTCTGCTTCACTAAATTGCCATTTATCTCTTTGTTATAGACAATAAGACACTCAAATGTTGATCATCTATAAGGGAGCAGAAGTTTAAATTGTTAATTTGTTTAAGTGAGCATCATACAGATATCATACACAGCAAACAGAAAGGAGCACTAGGAAGCTGATTGTCACATAAGGTCTCCAAAATTAATGAATGGTGCAAAGGTTCTGTAAGGCACAGTAAGGGTCCTCTCATCTCTACACACATACATATTTTAGGGTCAAAGGGGACCATCCCCTTGCATAACAATGGCCACAGGACCTCCCCACTGATTTCTCTAACAGGCATACCTTAGTGTGTGAGCTGTAATCCATCTTTGAGAGGAATATTCCACCCCAGTTCACGGATCATTTTTACAGTCTAATGAACTCAGACTTACCAGCAATGATTACAAACTCTAGCAGAAGGAGAAAAACAGAACCCAATTACCCTGTGTGACTAAGAAGCCACAAAAAGCACGTCGGAAGAAAAGGTGATGTTGGAAAATGAAACCCTATTTTTTAATCTTACAATTCAATTTTGTTTCTTCAAACCCTGATTTTAGCAAACTGAGTTCTATGGCCACATATCTCTTACTAAGTCACATTAATAAAACATGAAGATGCTCTGAAATAATTCTCAGTCTGCAAGTAACAGAAAAGTCAGTTTTAGGATTTGCATTTTTCTTAAGGACTATGTTCTAGGGGCAGTACAGGAGCCCAGGTACTTCACTCCAGTAAAGCTGAATGTCTTGCAATAACTCCAGGTCCTCACAGAGAGTCTGTTACAGGGCTGGCTCTTAATACTTCATATCTGCAAGATACACATACACTGACAGCATGTGACGAGAGAAAACAAGAAATTAATGCAGATAAGAATTTACAGGTATCATTCCAGCTAAAGGTCATCACTAAAATCAATCTTGTATGGGAAGCAGATTTCCCATTACTGAAATATCCCTGGTATCTCATGACTGCAAGATTGCTCAGTACATCTCTAGTAATAAGGTTAACTCTGGCCAGTATGACTTATCATATCAAGAGTTAGATAAGAATTATGTTCAGAGAGCAAAAGGTGCTGGAATATGCCGAAGATGCTTCCTGCAGCAAGGAATATTAATTGGAGCTGGTGGAAAAGGAGAGCAGATGAAAGGAACTTGGAATGGCAGAGTCTCATCTGACAAAGTCAGAGAGTGTGGGCAGTGAAAAACAAGGGTGATTCCAAGATAGCATCCAGGTGTACATGGCAGGGCAGATCCTGTGGGGATGGTGGGAAGCAGAGTATGTAAATAACTACATTATTTTTAAGTGTTAATAATTTATTTAGTGCCAAGACAGCAAGAAATAAGGAAAAGGAGGCATAGACTAAAACTGAATTTCATGAGCATCAAATTATTTTCCAGAGGAGAAAAATCTTCTTAATATAAAGAAGAATGGACACAAACCCATTCATTTGTCTGCATTGTTGTACTCTCCTGTAATTAGGAAAAAATAATCTTTAAAGATATAAAAAGACAAATCCTGCATTATATGTCAGCAAACAAGGAACGTGGGGGGGAAAAGAGATCTAAAAGTAGATCCTGTGTACAACCACCAGGTGGTTGAGAAGTGTATGACATATGAGGAGCTCAGGAGATCAGCTGGCACAGGGGATGATTGAGTGGATGCCAGCAGGGAAGAGGCCACATGAAAGACCAAATCCAAGAAATTGGGTCTATGTATCCAAAGCTCTGGGTGACAGCTCTAAAGCAATGAGATAAATGAATCAGCTCTCAAGGCAGCAATGATGATGGATAAGGTGGGATAGGATCAGCTGCCAAAGGAGTGTGAAAAGGTTCTAGAAATATTCAGAAATGTATCATGGGGGGAGGGGGGGAATGGGTATGGGAAGGAGTTGTTTGTTTCCTTGGAAGGTATTATGGAACACAAGAGAATGGATTTTATTTGCTCTCACCACTCATTTTGCTTTGTGGAGTTTGCTGATGACTTTCAGAGTGTGGGAGTGCAGGGAGAATATTGAGGGCTCCATCCTAGATGAGGTGCATTGTCTCTGGATATGTACATGCAGTTCTTGCAGGGCACTGATCTCCAAAACTCACCAAACTCGGAAGCCTGGGTTGCTTCAGGGGCTCCAAGGGGAGCTGGGTGCCACTGAAATCCAGAAGAACTGAGCAGTGGAGGAGATGGCATGGACACCACTGCCACAGCACTTCACTTAGCGAGTCTGTGGAGAGCAAGGAAGCTCAGTGTGTGAAATACCATCCCAGGATGATATTTCAAATGAGAACAGAAGAAATTTGCTGGTTGCAGCTTCACAGGATCTACAGAAGCACCTTCACCTTTGTGTGTGAGCTCAGAGTAATGCAGTGAGGTGAAAAGAGGAGGTCCCAAACCATTCTGCAGAAAGTGTGGCGATTCTAAAAGAGATTCTTTCCCACCCGTTTCTCAGGCACAGACTGAAAGTAAACACGCAAATCCATCTCAGATCTGCAGTGTCCAGCTCACTTGTGCTCTGAGCTTTCTTTCTAAACTAAAGGGCAATTGTTCAGGCTCTCTGCTGAGGGAGGACAAAATCCCTGATTTTTTTTTTCATAACAATGTCAGCCTTCCCTTCTGACTGAGGACTGCAGTTGTTTCAAAACTAAAATCAAATATTGCAGTCCCGTTTGAAAACAATTATTCTGGGCCAAATCCCAGAAGGTGCTGAGTGCCTTCAACTCCCACTGCATTCATGAGGAACTAAATGTGCTTAGTGCTGTGCGTGGTCTTAGAGATTTTCCCAAAGTGTAGGAGCCAGATCCCCCATATCTTTTAACCTGAGGCACTGCTTACTCCTGCAAATAGAGCACAGCTTGACCCTGCAAGCCCTTAGCATGAAAGGTTGCACTTACTGCTGTGCAGTATCACTGACAATAATCTCTACCATCCATAATAAAGTTTTGCAGGATGAAGCCTTAAATAAAATTTATGTCACTGACCTACAACCAACAGCTGCAAGAAAAAAGTAAAACTGTGATGAAAATTCCCAGCCCATTAATGTGGATATTGCACTGCTTCAGCCTCAGACAAAAGCTACATTAACTCTATCCTTCAAGACCATACAGTCCAAACAGCTCATCCAGAGTCATTAAACATTGTAGTGAGTTCTTTGTACAATCTAAAGCCCCAAACCTTAAGCATTCTTCAAATACAATTCATTAAAATTGTATTTGAGAGACCATCAGCAGAGTGAATTAATTCCCCTTAGCAGCCATGCGGTGGAATGGACAGATGTTTGCCAAACACCAGTGCATGCATTTCTATCTTGTAAATGCCCACAGATTTACAAACAAATGACCCAAAGGGTGAGTTAAGGCAGTGAGCAGCAGCTCACTACAGCTTAAAGAGGAGACAGAGGCTTGGTCTTACCACAGTGCCCCTGTTAGTGCAAGGGTCTGTGAGCATCTCCAAAGATGCTCAGGATTTACTCCCTGCATGTGGCACAGCCTAGAGTGTTTGTGTGTGTGAACCTGCCGCCTGTGAAATGGTTAAAACTTAAGGTTACCCATCCAAGGAGTAGAAAATGAAGGTTCTCAGTTTGATGGACAACAGCTCAGAGATCCCTGATGTCCCAAAATATTAGGTTTCTCTTCTAATAATGTTGGAAATATTGCCTACTGTCATGATTAATCTCAGCAGCATCTCTGGCTGATTGCAGGTGACGCAGTCACAGCGCAGTGCCTGTGTTGGTTTCCACACACCGTCAAATCTGCTACAAATGCAGGGGTGAAGGGGAAAGAACTGTGATACCAGGTATCCCAGTGGCTAATAGATTGTGACATGAAAGAAGGAAACCTTTATTTTAATTCAAAAAACAAAAGCCAAATAGCAAAACTTATGTACGTGCCTAACTTTTTTTTTTCTTCCTCAAGTGGAAAACATTCGCCTGCTAACAACTCTTGGCTGGCATCAAGGGAAAGTGGAGGTATTTGCAGATGTGGAGGAAGACATACAAAACATTTTTCAAATCAAAGGCTTGAATTATTGCACTGGGTTCATGAAGTTTCACAGGCATGTAGACACACCATTGTCTGCACCCTGGAACAAGCTGCCCTTTCTTCAGAAAGGAAAAACAACCCAATGTTTCTTACAATCTGATCTGTATGTATCAGGGAGCTATCTATATTTTGAAATTCTTTGCATTGTCTGTGGTAAGGGTGTGCTGTTTTGGCCCAACAATGGCAACATTGATTTTAGAATTTCAGAATTTTGGTGCATAGAACAAACTGTGAAACAAAACCGGCCTGCTCTCAATAGTACAACAACAGTGCTCTTATATAAACTTGCCTTTCCTCGCCATTTTACATAGTCAAAGATCAATACTGTTCATTCAGCCAACATTATTAAAGCCATTTATCAGGGACTTTTTTCTCTTGTTGCTAATAAAAAGGATTTTGCCGACAAAGTTATGTCATCTTCCGCTCCCTCGGCAGCAGCGCAGATAATTGGCTTTGTTGTGTCCCCAACAATCGGGCCTTGTTTATGAACTTACATTTATTAAGTGAAAGTATTTGGAAACTGATGGTACATTGAAGTTTGGTTGCCATGGGCAATAATCATCCCAAAAAAGTCATGACCTCCCTGTTATGCAGCTAGTAACTAATTGAAATGATACAAATTACTCTGATTCTCTGTCTGCCAATTTCGAGGCTGCTCGTGGTCAAGGGTCAAGCGAGCCGCTATTCATGAGGCCATGTTTGAAGTGGCTGCTGCCATCGCACGGGGTCGGCGCGGCCGCCGCGGCTCTGCCGGACACCGCCCCACGGCGGGAGGGGAGCGGGGCTCAGGGAGCCCCACCTTGGGCTGCCACATCAAAAGCTTCTCCCTGTCACTCAGGGAAGAGTTGTTGCCAAGCAGGACATGGTTTGCTGGGTAGGGATAAGTGCTGTATTCATCCCCAAGGGTTACCTTGCACATTTAACTGACGCTGGGACCTCTCCTGAGGTACTGCCGCTAAATCAAAGAATCCTTCTGCCTGCACTCAGCTCACCAGGAAAAACAAAGGCCTCCTTTTTTGTGAAACATCACAAGAGAAATTAAAATCCAATGAATTATCTGGGGTGTCATCCTTTAAAAACATTTATGGTAATTCAACTGTGTGTTAAAAGAATACAATATGTTTATCTCGGTGAATATGAGGACCTCAACACTAAAAAATTGATACTATAATGGGATTTTTGTCCTTTAGGAAATTCTTAGTGGTTCCCGGGCACGTTGATCAAAGGCTTATTAAATATGTGCCAAAAGTACTGCTTTAGTGGATGAGTATTTGCAATGCCACCAAAGAGATTTCTTTCTTTGTGCAAGCTCCTACAGCTTTAACATGTCTAAATGTATTAAAACTGTGAGACAAGAAACCATGTTACAGGGCCAGGCCAGGATCTTCAGGTAATGGAGATTTACATTTTTCTCAGTTTCAACATTATTTGAAAGCTTTACCACACAGTTTGAATCCCGTATGTCTCAACAAATCTTTTCATAAATTTCAAATCTGTGCATCACCTACTAGGGACAGGTGTCATTCTAATGGCTCTATTTTTTGCTTTTTTTAACAAGCTTTCTCTCCTCAGGTGATACTAAATATACTTAATACAGACTTTCAGTCCTGTTTAATATCTTTATCGATGAGGAGATCGAGTGGACCCTCAGTAAGTTCACAGAAGACACTAAGTTGGGCCTGAGTGTTGATCAGCAGGAGGGTAGCACCATCTGTGCATAATAATATACATTTTTATAAACAGCCTCCCTAAAACTGGCATAATTTTAAAATTGTTATCACTGATGTCCATGTGTCCCTACAGGTGTGGGTATAAGGCAGAGTGAAACAGAAAACAGTAATTTGTTTCCTAAGAAAATGATGTCTTTTTTTCCTATCTACATCAGTGTCTTCTCCTGGCAAAATTCTTTCTTCTTGTCAGGTAACAAAAAATGAAAAACATTACTTTTCAAATTAAAAACATCACTTTGGAAGTGTTGTGTTTTAACAAGACACTGTCATGCTCAGAGGAAAGTGGGCACCTGTCATGAAAAATATTCATAGTAGAAAACCTCATTTTCCTTTAAACACAGGAAAAAATTGACCAGCCCTATTACAGAAGTCTTTCAGTGCCACTCCATGTCAGCACTGTCATTACATCTCCTGTTGTGGAGACAGCCAAGAACATGTCTTTGGAAATGTATTCTGGGGCTGCCCTTGTGTCCTATTGATTGTGCTCCTTCATGTGAGAGCCCCATGTGGGAGGGGGCTGGAGGGGACAGAGCAGTCCCCAGGTGCTGCCACACAAACCAGTCTGACCATTTGAAGGTTTCCAAGAGTGTTTCCATCTCATCTTTTGCAAAACTTCCTGGGATGAGGAGAATGAAAGATTTAAAGAGAGAAAATATCTTTTTAGGCATCAGAAAGGTACTGAGCACAATCCTTGGAAAGAGGATCTTCCAGGAAGCAGTGCTGACAGAAGCTGTGGAATGCTGTGAAGAAGGCACAGCACTTCTAGTTCCCCTTAAACTAGGGGCTTTAAGAGGAATATTTGGACATGATTCTTCACCCTACAGACCACTGAAATCATCTTCATCATTAGTAACTAAGCTTCATCTTCATTTTTAGTAACTAAGCAAAGAACAAATTGTCTATTTCCTCATTAAAAACCATTTTTAACTCCTTACAGCTATTTTCTGTCCTTCAGGACAATAATTGCCCAGAGAAGCTGTGGCTTCCCCATCCCTGAAAGTGTTTCAGGCCAGTTTGGACAGAGCTTAGAGAAATTTGGGATATTGCAAAGTGTCCCTGCCCATGGTCCTGTCCAACCCAACGCATTCTGTGATTCTCTGACTTGGCAAATGGCATTACTGTTTTTTTCCCCCACTGGTACAGGTGTGAAGTGTCTCTCCATCCAATCCCTATGGAGTCATTTCTCATTTGCACCACCCTGAGAGGTGATTGGAGCCAACCTGTCCATGCCATAAGGTAATCACAGGGGTAATGAAGAAACAGAGAGAATTTTTCTTCACTGAACCTGCCATGAGTCAGCAGGAAAAGCCAGAGCAGATAGATTGCAGCTCTGGAAGCAGAAAAGGATGTGTAAAAGACTCTCTCAAGCAAAACCTCATTCTGCTGAAGCTACTTGGTCCCACTGAAGTTAGTGAATTTGCACAAAGTCCAACCCTCAGTTTGGAAGGCAGCACTTCCTATTAAACAGTGGATTGGCAGCACATTCATTGCTCCCCTGTGACCAGTGCACAACAATAGGGCTGATCTTTGGGTCTATATCCTCACGGGCACTGTTTGTCCTGCATCTCCTCTGATGCCTCAGCTCTGCCCCCTTGATTATGCAATACTCACATTAAACACTGTCCAAACACCTTTCGGCACAAGGGAACCCATCAGCTCAAAACAAGGGGCAGTGGTTTGTTGAGTCAATGAGGTGTTTTCTTCCCCAGGTTTAATGCAGTGCTAGGTGTTTAATCTGCATTTTAAAAAAGCTGATAAACATTCATTTACACAATAAAACATAACACTCCCAAAGAGCCATGTCCTTTGTGTCAACTAATTCCTTCCATTCCCACCAAAAGGGCTCAGCTGAGTGCCCCTCGAGACCCCACTTCCAATGACTACAATTCCCTTCCTCCCCAAACCATCCACACAGGCAGCATTCCTGGCCAGCTCACCCCCTCCCTATCAAACCTTCAGCCTTCCTCCTCTAAGGCACACAGGGGTGGAGGGATGTCCCAAAGGTAAAAAGCTCTAAATCTGAGTGTGCTGAGAGCTTTTACCATCACTGTTCTGCTCTGTACCCACTGGGGGTGGAGAGCTGTAAGATGATTTTTTAGCTCCTGTTTTGGTTAAGAAATCTGAACTTCCTGAAGTGTCAGGAGTCAAATCAGATTTTCTCCCATGTCTTCTACAAACACAAATAATTCAAAACACAAACCTAGGGGCTGTGCTTGCTGGCTCCTTGGCTTTCTTGGACTCCTATCATAAGAAGGTCTTACAATTCAAAGCACTATGGACCAGATTTTGTGAACTGGCCTTAAACACTGCCTTACTTCCTAAAAAGCCCTTTGCAATCAATGGGTTATTTATATTATAAGGTAAATCTCATCATGGATAAAGGCAATACGATCCAAGGTGGTTGTATTTTTCCATATATGGAAGTTTTCCACATATGACTTGAAATTTGAGTGAATAAAAACAATCAAAGCAGGTAAAACACACAAAAAAAGGAAAACTGTCATGAGGAAAACAAACACATAGCTCTCCTCTGGAACAAACCCTTTAATTTTAGGGCTATATTGCTGCAACTGGGAACCCCCAGGATTCCTGCCCTGGCATGCAAACCACCAGGCAGAGTGTGGGCAAGGCACAGATCCTTTCTGTCCCTTCCCAGCCCAGTGCACCAGCTGGGAATGATGGACTTCAGGTTCACCTTCAGATTGTTCCAGTCACCCCCAAGGCCAATTCCTGATCATTTACCCCCAGGAGAGAGGAGGTGACAGATGGCTGATTAATGTTTATATTCCTCAGATTTTTGCTGTTCAAGAATTTTGCCTTTCAAAAATCTATGTTTAGAAAGGCTTAGATTGAGCACTAGTTCACAAAAGGTTACTTAAACTACCAGATACTGGGGTGAAATTAATTAATGCACTTGTCTAAAATTCAATGAGAACTGAAAACATTCAAAATCAGAAAAATGGTATGAACTGATATCTAATCCCATATCTCAACAAATAACAATGGACTGTTTATGCTGCATTACTCTTTTCTAATCTCCACATATTACTATAATTATTAACTGCTAGTCCTAAAATCTATAGAGTTATCATTATTGTTATTATTATGAAACTCAATCTCATTTTCATGTCATAAAGATAAACCAAATCTCATTTCAATTAGTTGCAGCAGGAGGGAATGAACTTTAAACAGACATTTAATTTCTGAAAAAAAAAATTAGGAAGTTCTTCATGGAAATGTTATGGCATTTTGAAACAGATTAATAGTTCAGTATGAACACATCCACCCTGCAGCTAAATGATGGCTGTACTGCGATCAGGAGACAGGTTAAATGAGCAAAATCAGTTGATACCACTGGTTTGGATCTAATCAAATAGGCTTCATTTTTATGACTTTTTAGCTACATTATTTTTTCATCCCATGTGTTCTCTGAATTGTTACTGGGGTGAACTGCTTCGGAATTGGGTTATCTTTGGCTTTAATGGATCTGGTTGGTAAAGAAGTCCAAGGAGCAAGGGGGTGCTTGGCATTCTGGTTGCTGTGGGAATGGTTCCAATCACTGTCTCCATGGAGCACATCCCTGGACACAGCAGCCACCTCCTGCATATTTTATCACTGCTCCAGGGCAGGATGTAAGCTCCACCAGAGCAGGCTGCCTGCCCAGCACAGCCAGCCCTGCCGAGCTGTTCCAGTTTGCCAGAGCTCAGGTGCTGAAGGGTTGGCCCATGAGGGTGCTCAGTGATGGTTTGATCCACAAATCCATGGAATCATAGACTGTTAAGGGGTTGGGATGGACCTTAAATACGATCTAGTCCCAGCCCTCCTGCCGTGAGTGGACACCTCCCAGGTTGCTCAAGGTTTTATCCAGCCTGGCTTTGAACACTGCCGAGATGAGGCTTCCACTGGACAACCAGTTCTTCTCCCACAGTGAAAAATGTATTTCTAATATCTAACCTAAATTTCCTCTTTTTTAATTTGTACCCATTACTCCTTGTCCAGTCATTACAGATCCAGGTCAGAATCCCTCTCTGGCTTCCTGTAGGTTCCCTTTAAGGCTGAAAGAGTGCACTCCATGCAGGTACATTTCTGGATCCTTGCAGCTGGGAAAAGGGAATCCAATGTATCCACAGCTATGGATGTGGCTCTCCAGAAAGGCTCAGCACCACTGTAGACATTGCAGTGGTGACAGAAGCCCTCAAGCCTTGAGAAATTCTCGTGGCATTGCCAACTCCTATAGACCTCAGTGTCCACTTTTGCACAGACACTTTTGCAAAGCTACAAAATTACTTAATTATCCATTGCCCGACAATCCAAAGTTTTGTGCTGGGGCAAAAAAAAAAAAAAACAAACAAAAAAAAAAAACCAAAAAAAAAAGGAGGTGTGAACAAACTGGGGATTTTCTCACCTGCTGCTCACTCTGCCCCCTCCCCTGTTCCTCGATGAAGCAGCAGCAGCAGCAGCGCTGAGCAGGGTCCCTGCGCGGATTCCCTGCTCCATCCTCCCATGGAATATCCCCACCTCCTGGTTAGCGCCCAGATCACAGCTCCGGCCAGGGGAGGCATCTCCTCCAAGCCTTCTCCCCACTGGCAGTTTACACGGTCGCGTTTTTACCCTTTCCTGAACTATGTTTAGAGGTCAGAAACATGAAATGTTTGATGCCAAGCCAACACTAAAAAACAGAAATAAAAAGACACCCTGAAGAGGTGAAATCCAGTCCCATGAAGTCAGTTCCAAGAAGTTTCACTCTCTCCTTCCACTACAATCAGTTTTTTACTTCCCAGCACCCAGGCAGCGAAAGCAGGGCTACACTCAGGAGACAAAATCGTGGCTGGCAGAGAAGGCACCATGGAGCAGTACAGAGCAGGACAGAGAGCTGGTGAACGTCTTGGAGGAGCTGGCAGAAAGGAGTGGTCCAGGGAATCAGGACTGGAAGAAACAGGTGGGAAATTAGGGGATGACTGATAGATGATGAGGAACTTTATTAGCTGACATGATGAGGTTTAGGGAGAAACTGAGATTGAATTAGAGGAAATTTCCACGTAAGGAC
Organism: Taeniopygia guttata; assembly: GCF_048771995.1. Taxonomy (NCBI): domain Eukaryota; kingdom Metazoa; phylum Chordata; class Aves; order Passeriformes; family Estrildidae; genus Taeniopygia; species Taeniopygia guttata. The sequence goes on along the minus strand of NC_133033.1, from coordinate 2,123,825 downwards.
AAATGCAGCTGGGACAATGCAGAGCAGGAAAGGAGGGAGTAGTGGATTAGGAGTAAGAAATGTGTGGGAGAGACTGATCCAAAAAGAAAACCTAAAGTAGAGAAGTGGTCAGGACTGGAATGAGAAAACTGGGAAAAAGACTGACCATAGTCTGAAACATGGGGGAATCCAGGCTTCTGGAGTGTCACAATTCCTCTACTTGCAGAAAGAATGTGTGAAATCCAGTGGCAAAGTGTGATCATGGCCATGAATTTAAATTCCAGGCCACTGTGGTGAACCCAAAGGTACCAGCCCTTTGGCAAACAAGATGTAGTTACACAGTATTTCATACAAGATTTTTCCAGTCGGACGCTGTTTGTCTATTTAACCACACAGATAATGAAATCAGCTTTAAAATCATCAACCCCCATTCAGGAATACCAGAATTAAGTTTGCTTCAAACAACTCAAATTTACCTCCATTTTATATTACAGCGCAGCACTTAGAGATAACATAATTAAAATCATTATCTCCTTTTTTTTTTTTAATCTGCAGAACTCTCTCACCACAATATCCTTTGAATGTACAGTTCAGGGTTATTTTCCTGTAATACAAAATCAAGTGTCTTGCTCCTTTAAAGTAGATTATAGTTGAATTATGTGTGGCTGTGTAACATCATTTTAGGTCTCTGGTTTCTCAAGCAATACTCACAGAGTTGACAGCAGAATTCTGTTGGCCAGACAACAGGATTTTCATTTGCCCTTCCTTGGTCTTGTATATATATTAATGCAATATATATTTAACAAAAAATAAACTACAATAAAATTAACTACATAAATCCATTTTCATATGTCTTATAAAACTGCAGGTATGATCAAATAAAACATACAGCCAGGGTGACTTCTGTGATCACAAAGCAAAAATTACTCCAAATTTCTCTTTCTACTGATCACATCTCATGCATCAGTAACCCACAAAGGGCTTGGAAAACTTATTTTAGAGAAGAGTAAAAAGTAGTAGCTAATTTGGCTAACAGCCAAATCACAGTATCACCATGCACCACAAAAATTTATTTTTCAGAAAAAGAGCTTGACACTGTGGAAAAAATCAGGGTCTTCTTTGGACTTCTCCATCTGGGCATCCAAATTCTCTTTTGATTTTCATAACCCTGACCCACATCTCCTAACAGTCCTACTGTAGTTATGAGCATCTACTGTAACACTTAAAATGAATAAAGAGAAGTGATTTTCTGCAAGCTTTTGCTTCAATTCAGTGAGATAATAACAAGTCTATAACTAAGGGAAATGTTTTTTCAGCAGATGAATCAGGTGGATCACCCAAGTAACTCAAATCACCAAAGCTTATTTGTTTGGTGTAATTCCTAATTGTTTTTGGAATCAGTTGAGTGCCTTCCCTCAACAACAAGTTTGCCTTATTAAGATTATCCATGCAAGAGAGAGAGATTCTTGACATGCTCTGGATTGCTTCTGCTTCCATCTGTGCTAACCAGCAGTGAAGAAAGTTTTGCTGTGCTTACAAACCCCACAGCTGTAACATTTCCAGTCACAACAGACCATGATTTACTGGAGCTGTTAAAATAAAGTGGGAGAAGAAATTGTTATAGGTCTCGGAAACTACAGAAAGTTGCCATTTAGACCACACTCAAATCTCAGAGGAAATAGGATCCACTTGAGAACAACAAATACTGTGGGATATGGTTCTCTGTCCACAGCCAGTTCATGTGCCAGAGAGTGATTTCCCTTTGTGAAAGGATTTGTTTTATACTTTAAAGGATCTCGGGCATGTTATTGACATTTCATGATATTGTTAATGGATGCTCCAGATCTGTATTCCTAATGATAATTTGCCATTAGGCAGCATTCTCTATTTGAAGGTTTATTTGGGATTCCTGAGGAATACTGCCCCACACAGAGAGCAGGAATCAGCTATTTAGCAGCATACTGTGATACCACAATAGTGTCAGCTATTCCGAAGGGAAAGTGAAAAATGTATTTCACTGAGACCTCAACAAGAATGCAGCAAGAGTGAAAGCAATAATCCAGTCGCAGCCAAGATGCCTGGGCTGTCTGAAACAGAAGAAAAAGGCAGTCCCCCAGGTTTTCAAGATTTTGTTTTCACACATCAAGCTCTCACATGCCACCTGTACAGTGTTTATTTGCATTTCTACATGACATCAGAACTCGAGAGCTGCAGAAAGGAAGGTGCTGACTACCCTGAAGTGCCCCGTCTCCAGTCACAATCAGGTTGCCAGTTCTATCCGAATTTTTTTTTTAAGTAAAAATAATTATCCTAAATTACTATTAACAATGTCTATATTTCAATGACATTTCAGTAATTCCATCCTGAAAAGTGATTCTGCAAAAACTGAATGTTCACTGGATGTTAGGAGTTCTCAGACCAAAGGCTTAGATATAAAACCACCAAACCTCACAGGCCAAATTCTGTTTATGGAGTGTCAGCTTCTTGTGCATCCCTTGATGCTCTTGTTGAGCCTGTACTGGTTTTCCATACGAAGCTGAGGAGCCTTGATGAGCCAGAGGAACCCCTCTGAAGGCAGAACTTCACCTTGAGGTGTGAGATTTTGCTCTAGAGACCTTTGCTTTTTTTGCTGTGTGACAAGAGAGTTTTGTGAAGCAGCAGAACTAAATGAAACGTTCTGAGAAGGGTCAGAGCAAAAAACAATCCACCAATGGGAATGTTCTTGGCTGTCTTCATTATTAATTCTCTGCATTTCAGGGAGGGTTTTGCTATTCATATCTTTCCTCCTGATCTCTTTCCAGGCCAATCTTCATGGTTTTGACCTCTTTTCTCTTTATTTTAGGGCCCTCTCCAATAGCTTATAAATGCCACCATTTTTCATGTACAAATTCATTTTCAAAACGGGCTAAAACTTTCCAAATTTCCCTTGCTGCAGCTCAGCGGCCCACCCAGTTTTAGAACAGCAAATACTTTGTTGTCTCTAATATTCCCTCTTCATCATGTGTAGTAAAGGACATGAGTTATCCCCTCACTTCAAGAACAGCCTGGCACAGGGAATCCCAGTTTGGGTTGGGATAAATGAAACCTTCATGCAGCAGTGTATAAAGCAGGATAAACCCCAACCAGCCTGTGTGACACCCTGAGATCAGGAGATTTGCTCTGTGTTGAGCAGAAGGAAGGAGTAAGGATGCTGTTGGAAGGGTGACCTGAGCAGGATCACGTCCCTGCTGCCACAACAGCCACTGGAGATTTGGCCCCCTTGGAGCAGCCAACACAAATGTCCAGGTAGCCAGTGGTCAGTGCAGAGCTGGCTGATGATTTGATCAGCCTAAGGAGTTTTTGTGGCAGGTTCTTTGAAGCAGGCTCTTCTGACTGGGCTGGTTAATGACTCCTCACAGCAGCACTTGTGCTCTCGGAGCTGAAGGCTGAGAGCTGAACCTGCCGAGGAAGCAGCGACCACAACCCAAATCTCTGTTTGGAGCAGCCCCTCTGATGCTGAGATGACTTAAATTCCCAGGAATTCAGATCCAGGGATTCTTAAAAACATCCCAGTGCCTTGACCCTGTGCCAAAACACTTGCTGGCTGCCAGGTTAAGTTATATGAGAGGGACAAGCACACACACACACATTTACACCTGTTCTGGCTTGGGGAGGTTTATGCTGCATAAAAACTTCCCAGGAAGATACTACACTTGTCCCAAGGTAATAACAGGGGGTTGGAGCAAGGATTTACAGAGCTGACAGGGAATATTGGGAATTCAGGATGAGAGAACAGAAGGCTAAGAGGAGGTTTTTCCTCTTCTCAGTTTTCAGATCTCCTTGATTGTCTTTTGCGACCCTTTGGCTGGCTGAGAAATCCTGCTCTGTACCTTCAAGCTGCCCCTCACAAATACATCAACATAAATACATCCCTAAAACCCTCACAAATATATCAACAGCTCCCTAAAACCCTCACAAATATATCAACAGCTCCCTAAAAACTGGGCCTATGCTTCAAGTTCTTAGCTGAAGTTGGGATTTGTTCATGGGCTTTAGGTTTGGAGTTACAGACAATTTGCAAGCTGATATTTGGTATCCAAAACCTTCATGGAAAAATAGACACCATTATTATAACTTAGTTTCATTATAAAGCCACTTAATGGACATGGTGAGCAGAAAATTAAACATGTGAAGAGCTGATCAGAGACGTAGCAAAGCCTCTCTGTTCCTCAGAATACATTGGCAAGATAAATTGTTGTTCTACAGTAATCTGAGTATCTCTTTGATTCAGTTAAATTGTATCTGAATCATATTTAATGAAAGTTTCACAAAAATGCTGGGTGATTAAAGATCAATTAATTATTAAGAATGTGTTTATCAGTGTTAAATTTAAAAACATTCTTATTAGTCCTTTGGTATCTAATTATTCTATAATAACACTTATTAAATTTAAATTAAATCAGCAGCTGAGATGCACAATTTAAACCAACTTCAATTTAAAAACTAGCCAAATTACGCCCCCCCAAAAAATACATCAAATAAAATCTAAACCCAAATAATTTTGAATTAACAGCTGTTCACTAAGATTTTAACTGAAATAAAATTGTCTTGGTAGCTCAGTTTTTACATTTACACCTGCATGTTGCAGGTGCCTGATTCAGACACCCTTTGGTGCGTAAATCACTGTGTTCTGATTGTCTTCGAAAATCACCTCGATTTGTTAATAAAATATTAATTTTATTAATTTTATTAATATTTAACATTAATGTTAATAAAAATATTAACTTCTTTCTTCAGTTTCATATGAGGCTGGCAAACTCCACAGGTGAAAGGGAAGGAGTGTTTGGCAGCCCCAGGTTAAGAAGATTCACAGAATATTCTGAGCTAGAAGGAACCCACAAGGATCTTGAGTCCAGCTCTTAAGTGAGTGTCTCATACAGGGATTGATCCCACAGCCTTGGCATTATTAGTGCCATGCCCAAACCAATTGAGATTATGCCTCATTTGATACGTTATAATAAGCTCAAAAAGTAATTTTTAATCCCTTTTTTATTTTCTTAGGATCCTGAAAAACAGGATGATCTGACACCCAGAATAATGAGCCAGTGAATGTCCGTGCATGGCTGATAAAATTCCATCATCCATGGGGAGATGCTCTGCCCAGGGGAGGAGCCAAACATTCCTACCTGGATACAATCTGACCTGGGAACAGCACAGCAGCCTTTGTCCACTCCATTCCCAGAGGAGCAGCTTTCTTCCCACTCCATTCCCAGAGGAGCAGCTTTCTTCCCACTGCATTCCCAGAGGAGCCCAGGCCCATCTCCACCAGCCTTGGAGCTCCAGACGAAAACTCCCCCCTTGTGCAGGATCCTGCTCCAGCAGAAGCACAGCTGGCACTGCAGGAGGGCTGAGCCATCATGGGATTGGTCAGGAACCACCCTGACCCACAGGCTGCCAGGGCATTTCTGACTCTGGCAGTGGAGGTTTTTTTGTTTGTTTTTACTATTGCATTTGTATTTTAATTTTCCTAGTAAAGAACTGCTATTCCTAGTCCCATATCTTTGCCCAAGAGCCTCTTAGTTTCAAAATCATAATAATTCAGAGGGAAGGGGTTTACATTTTCCATTTCACAGGAAGCTCCTGCCTTCCTTAGCAGACACCTGTCTGTTCAAACCAAGACACCCACCAATACCTTAAAACACGAGGCCACCCATAGCCAAACTCAGCACAAAATGCACAAAGCCCAAGCAGAAGAGTGGTGTGCAGCTCTCAGGCGAGAAATCGTTCCACCCAAATGGACCATGAACGTAAACACCGACTAACGAGAGCGGTACAGATTGGGCCATTAAAAGCAAGGCAGAGATGAATGGAAATGTCTGAGCAGGAACATAAAGCAGCCCAATTTCTGCCACTAAGTAGGAGTGGGAGTATAACAGTCCTTGTTATAGAGTTGCTGGCAGTGATGTTATTGTTAAGGCTGAAAAAGACCTGACATTCCAAATCTCTTTTCCCTTGTAAAACAGTAAGATTTGGAGCTTGATCGTTCACTTCAAAGGTGGCTACTGCAACTGCTTGACAAAGGAGAAACACAACAAGGAGGAGAAGGGCTTTTTTCCCAAATGGATTTCAGAATTTTGTACTGAATGCAGCCCCAGATGAAGGTGAGATTTTAGTTCCACCATAGTTCAGAGTTGGGGTCTTTTGCAGATTTGCCCACAACAGCAATCCAAGACCGAAATAACCAGACAATAACCCAGTTACAGCAAAGATCAGAGCAGGAAAATTCACATTTCATGAGAGAAGACAGGTGAGATGACAGCCAACTCCAGACAAATGGAAAGGAGATGGAAACTATAGAGACTGATATCTGTAATCTCAAGACTGGGGATGGAAGCCTGGTAATCAGCAAAAAGAAAAAAAAATTGATCTTTAGAAAATAAACATACACAAATAAATTTGGAAAGATCATTGGCTCCCTCTTTTTCCCTGTATATTATCTAGGAAAAAAAAACTTGAGGAAAAACAGGGACTGTTTGGGGATTTTTTCCTGTCTGGCTCATTGAAGCTTAGGATTTATTATTTTATCCATCAACAGAAAATTCTAATTCATTGATACTGTTTGAGAATTCCAAAAAAGCCTAATTCATGGCTTGGTTTAGGAACATTTTTTGGTTCCTAAAAATTCTTAAATTCCTGGTTGATTCCACTGGGCTTCTCAATGAAGCTGAGAAACATTCTGAGGAAAGAGAGAGAAGAACTGAGCAGAGGATTTTGAAGTTTGAACATTTGTCTTTGTTACGATCAGAAACGAAACCTGAAATTTTCAATGAAGGAAAATTTGTACAACATGGGAAATAGTTTCAGTGCAAAATTGAAACAATAATTCTAACATGGCCTTTTAGAATTTGACCTTTTTATCTCTTAACAACATTCAAATATAATACAGAATTTGAATATTTGAAATGAAAAGTAATTTCAACATTTGAAATTTCCACTTTTTGCTCTGAAAATGTCAAACCAGGATATTTCAACTTTCTGGGAACTTTTTCCCCTCCCATTTTCATTTCAAAATGAGAACTTTCAGCTTGGGCTGCTCATTTACAGGAATCACCAGGACAAGTGGCTGTCAGCAGAAAGGGGAAAGATGATGGACTGCTCCATGATGAAGCTCAGCCATTAATTTCTTATTCCACTACCCAATACAATTTATTTTTGATACGTTGTGGATACTTTATAATATTTTTTGTTATTCACAATTATGCAAATTTTTAGTCTAAAAATTGTCTGTCACCTTTCTGTGGGGAAGAAACAATGGTGATAACTGCTTTGATTAAATCCAATTTGGACTGTGAACCAGAAGTGCCAACCCCTTGAGTTACCTTGATGCAAAACTGGAGTGAGAGAAATAAATTTATCCTCCACTTATAGAAATTTTTTCCAGTTCTGCACTGGAACTTGAGGTCCTACATTTGCACCTCAACCCAGCTACTCATGGACAGCTGCTGGCCAGCCTCTGAAAAGGAGCTAATAACTCTACCTGCATTTACAGATAATTTTGAGATGTCTGAGTGGAGAGAATTACAGAACAACTAAAAGTTATTATGTATCATGCATGTGTTTGCCCATAAATAATAAATTCCTGAAGCAGACCTAAGAAGTTCTCACTCCTGTCTACCTTTATAACAAATTCATAAGCAATAGCGTTGTACATGATTACTCACTCAGCTGTTCCCTTTCCAATGATGGGTTTCCCTCTACATCCAAATACACCTCTCTCCTTATTGAAGTTGCATGGATTTTGTTATTTTTAATATTTCAGAATGGAAACACCCATTTATGAAGCAAAAGTGTAAAAAAAAAAACAGTGTTGTCTTGTTTGTTTCTAATTCTTTACACTATTTTTCCTAATGCTCCTTATTTAGAGCTCTTCCCGTTTATAGCCCAGGGAATTGCCAAACCTGATCAATACTTTTCCCTGATGGTCTGTCAGGATTGCCACAGTCAAGTTGCCAGACTCTGGTGGTGGTGGGTCCGCGGTGCCCAGCCCTGGCCAGCTGAAATGGTTGCTCAGGCTAATTTCTCTGTCTCTCTGCATCCTACCAGAATTTTACACTAGAAATAAATTGTCACAGGGAGAATATTTAAATTCAGGAAACAAAATGTTCCCACTAATTCAATGTAGCCATCTCCTGCCTACTAAAAGTTATGAGTTATGTGTGAAGTAAAAAACCTCTCTGCTGCATGAGATAATGAGAAAACGGGGATTCTTTATTCATTGTACTTGTCCCTCTGCACATAACATTTGTATATCATGCCAGGACTAGCCTGTGTCACTGCACTTATAGCCACAGACCAAACTAAATGCCTGCCCTTCACTGTTTTTACGTCATGATTCATATACTCTCCCTGCTCTTTCTGACTGCCTGCAATTACTTGTGACAAATGATTCTTCAGTGTACTGTCTGCTTTACCTTTTCAAAATGTTTCCATGGTTCACAGATAAGTCAGCTAGTGTACACTGTACTGTCTTGTGGGAAGTAAATCCCAGGACAAGCACAGGAACAGGTTCCACACCATTTTGCTGGCAGAACTGGAGACATCAACCTCACTCAGCTGCAGCACGAGGAGCCCGGACCAGCCGTGCCAGCAGGGCTGGGGCACCTCCACTACACCACTGTGGAGATCCCAAAGGAGCAGATTGCTCCCTACAGCTGGACTCTCCTAGGAACATAAATCCTTGCTCCTCAAGGAGCTTGATGCCATCTATAACAAAAATCTGGTCCAAAACAAATCATTATTTTGACATCTGCTATGGAAGACCATGCAGCTGAATGGTTCCCGTTGGCCTGTTTGTTGAGCACATCTGTATCCAGAGGTGAATTTTGCCTGGATTTAAACCTCTGAAAATCACAGGGGGCTGATTCTGCCTTCCAGCAGCGAGTATCAGGGGAGCTCCACTGCCCTCAGGGGTGTAAGTGCCAGGAGACCCAATCCATCACCTCCTCCTGGCAGCAGAGAGTGAACTCCCCTCTCAGCTGGATCTGCCCCGGCCCAAGTGAAGGATGCTGTGCCACTCCTGCTGCTCAGACTGCCCAGCTCCAGCACCTTCCCTGCCCACACGTGGTCCTTGGCCTGCCCACGCCTGTGCCCACCTGCCTGGGGGCACTGAGCCTGTGCAAGGTGGTCGGGTCTTTGGGCAGACACTGAGGGGTTACCTGTGCAGGCAGCAGGAGGCTGCTGGTGACATTTGCTCTGCGGGACCGTCCCAAGGGTGCAGTGCTGGTCACAGCCCCTGTGCCTGACTGTGCCTGTTGATCACCACATGCAGAGCAAAGGCAGCAAAGCAGGGCCAGGCAGGAGCTGGCTGCTCCCAGGCAGTTGTGGCAGCCCCTGGGAGAGGTGGCGGAGGCTGGTGAGATTCCATGCTGTCATCACAACACTTGGTACTGAAAAGGATTACCCTTCTTGTGCTCCATTTACAGCATTTGCAGGGCTTCCTTGTGCAAAACAGATGCAAAACGCTGCCATCTGTTCATCGTGCCCATGACTGTGCAAGATGAAGAAGTAAAAAAAGTGTCTGTATGGGAAAGCTGTCATTATCCAACCCAAAAGCAGGCACAAGGCTGTACTGTGCAAGGGAAGGGCTGTTGTCACGGGGGTATGATTTGTAGCACAGTCATTTTCAGTTCTGAAATATTCACTCACTCCCTGGCACCTTAACCAAATAAATTCAGTGAACCCCAGTAAGCACGGAGTTTATGGATGTGGCAGGTCCTGGAAGAGAGCAAGGATCCAGTGCCTGGCCTCAGAATTACTTATACAGAGGGAAGAAGAGAGACAAAACATAAAACACCCAGTAGCCATGCTGATACAGTATCAGACTTGTGCCTGGGCACGGGACCCAGGCACAGCCAGCCAGCAGCTCTGAGCTGTGATTGCTGCATATGCTCAGAGCTGGGTCATCTTCCCTTCCCTGGTTTTGTTGGCAAGTAATAACCAGCGTGGGCAGGTGCTCCCAGGCTCCAGATGCACCTTGAGCTGTACCCAGCAGGGCCACCAAGCTCCACAGCCACAGCCCCACAACTGTGCCTCTGGCTGGAGAGGGGAAAAAAGAGAGCTTCTGTGGGAGAAGAGCCCTACAGAGAGAATCCACAGCACAAAAAGTGGGAAACTAAGGTTGCCCTAAATGTCTTCTGCTTTGGTCACTGGTATCCTTGCTCCTCGTTGCCCAGTGAACGCCAGCTCAGGCAATTGCTGTGGGCACAGCTGACTGTGCTGCCTCTGACACAAATCCCAACCAGGGACAGAGGAGCTGGCATGGCAATTCCACACAGGACACAGCACCGCTCAACTTCCTTGTTTTTATGGCCAGGGAGGCTGAACCCAGACACTGAATTGTCAAGTGCCTCTTAGAATGCAGAATGCCACGCTAAAAAAAGCCAAGGGAAAGCAATTCAGAGAGAAGAAAAGGATGGAAATATCTATCATTCAACAACACTGACAAAAAACAAACCCTGGCAGCAGGCTCCTATGCACTGCCTTGTTTATGCCAATGTTGGTTGCAGCTCCTGTTGGGATCAGAAGCACAACAAATTGTCTGTTTCCCTGAATCCAGAGGGCTCTGATAGCTACTGACCACGCTGACAGAGCCCATTGCCTGCATTTGAATGGGAACGATGGATAGGAGAAACAGCCACGCTTGAACACATACAAGATTGTTTTTATAAATCCAAGACTGTATTTACAGGTTCCAGCTTTTAAGGCCAGGGTATTTTATTTGCTCTTCTGTTTTTTTAATAGTGAAAAAGCAGGAGAGCAATCCATCTGTCTGAACTGGAAGCTTCTTATAAATAAACAGCAATAAAAAGCAACACTTGAAATTCATTTTGCCCACTTGAGTTTTGTCTGAGTCCCCCCCAGAATCTAAATCAACCAGAGATCAGACTTTAGTTTGTGAGCAAATTTCCTTCAACAGGAACAAACAAAAACAGACAAAGATACCCATCCTCCTCATACTTTATGCACAGTAATGCAAGTTATTTTCCACTCCATTTAGACTTTTCACCTTCCTTTCATTTACCCTGTTTTTTACAGTTCAATAAATATTTTTCCAAGCTCCACTTGCCAAACAAAAGAGTTTAGCTTCAGTGTTACTCCTCTGACAAATATCCTTATGGTGTTGCACATGTGAGCCATTGATAAACAAATTAAAATTCTGTCCCAGCTCAGAGCTCAGCTGGCCCATTTCATCTTGCGGTATGGGTTTGTAAAGGTCTGGGTGTCTGTCATCCTCCCCTAACCTTGTCTTTGTCAAAGGGATACAAAAGCCTGCACGCTCGGGGCCTTACGATACTGATTAGTGTGAGTGACAAAGTGGAGTAGCAAGTCCACTCAGCCCTTCATAATAAATCTATCAAAGAGTAATAGAATTCCATCAATTCTGCATCATCCCCGAGGGTCGCTGTGCTGGGATGGAAAGTGTGTTCCGCTGGGATTGTACAACTGTTATTATTCAATTACACTCTTTTCTTCCTAGTTAAAGACCATGATATCATTATCACTTAATGAATACATATAATTGGATCTGGACTCTATGTTTGGCTGATGAATACCACTCACTATTCATTCAGTCTCAGCTCATCTTCTGACCATTTATTATAGACTTTTGGCTGAAAACCATGATGACAAAGGGAATTTGAAATTAGCTGAGAATTCATTCAATGCTCAGTTAGACACAAAGGCAAAATACAATTCTGACGCGTAAATGAGGCTGAGACCACACAGAGAAGTTTTGCCTAAAAGTTAATAGCTGTTGATTTCTACACAAACACATCGGGGTAAGAGCAAAGATATTTTTAAAGACCGCCTCACAACTTTGCAAGCAAGCAGAGATTTAGTCTCTCTCTTCCCTAAACTGAAAAAAAAAAATTAATTGTCTCAAAGGTAAATACTAGATCTTTTGAGTTGGTACTTTTTTTCCCAACTTAGGCAAAATATTAGCTTTAAAGATGTCATCTGAGGCCATTATGAGCTTTAACTCAGCCCTGCTAAGCCAAACACCATTTTATGATTAAATAACATTTAAATCTGACGAAGCAAAAGTGCTTTCTATACAGTATATTTATTGCACCTAATATCGAGACCATCATTAAGTTTCATCAAACAGTGTGCCCCCAAAGGAAACTGGCCCTCCTATTCATATTGTTGGGAGTAAATGTAGCATACCTCCTTTGGATCACTGGTGAACAGGCCACCTCATTAATCCTAGTTAGTAGATGCTGCTGGGCATGTGGAGCAGCCAAATCCAGATGCTACCCACAGAGCCTCTCCAGGCAGTTAGGGAATCACAGAGTACCACCTCAAGCCCTCCATACATCACTTCAAATTAAATTTACATTAAGTGCTACTCCATCAGAGCCAAGAGAAGCTGACATCTTTGGAAAATGCAGATGATAATCCATTAAATCCTATTATATACATGTCTTCTAATTTTACTTAAGCTCATGCATACCAAAGTGTGAGTTTGTGTTAAAAATTAAAGACCCTTTTACTAGAACAAAAGACTTTATGAACTGTTGACTTTGGGAGGGTTTATTACAGGATCAGGCTATTCTGTCAAGACAAGTAGACTTTTTTTTTCCCCTGTAAAATTTCTGGTTAATCATTTGTTCCTGGGATCTTTTTTCAAACGCACAATGTGTCTTTGCTATTTCCATCACCAACTCTTTGTTCTCCCAGATAGAAGTGCAGCCTCTTTAACTTAATCAAATGTTATGAATGAAACAGTGGGACACATATTGTCTCCTTTTGCAATTAAGAAAATATTTGCTGGCAGCTTCTAAACTGGCAACAGTAAGAAGATGCTATAAAATCATCACAGTGAAAAAGCTAAGGATTTAATTGCCCTATTACCACATATGTCAATCCCTTTATATTTTCATAGTCCTTAGTCACAGTTTTTACTTTTACTTTGATGAATCTCTTCTAATTTCGGAGCAATGATCTTACTATTTTTGATTCCAGGTACTTATTTTTTTACATTTAACCACTGTATTTTATGTTTATGTTTCTGTCTGATTTACCTTTCTGCAAAAATTGAAAATACGCAGATTTCAGAGAAAGACAATAATTATCTCAGATATTAGGTATTATAAGGAAACACATCAAGAAATAAAAGACACATATATGCATATAGTCACACAATTAATTTAAAAGTTATTTCTCTAACCTTTTAAATTTTAATCAATATTTGGATTTCAAAATTTGGATTGTAATCTTGCTTTAGCTTTCAAACCAATTCTTTCCAAGTGTTTGACTCCGTTTCCTTTACAGAACATGTAGTACACACAGAGATAGATAGATAAATAGATATAGATATATATATACACATAATAATAATGTGTCAGCTTTTAACTTTTGTCAGTCTATGGCAATGGCAGAAGTGATGGGGCAGACTGTCATCTGGCAGAAATAAGTGTAACACCATAAAATTCAAGTGAATTAATAAGCTGACTGAAGATTTTCCGTGGGATATTTCTGATTTATGTCAGCTGAGGATGTTTCCCTACGTTATTTTCTAGAAATACAGAACTAGCCCAGGTTTACAAGCTGGATTGGTCCTTTTTTCTCAGTCCAGTGTGAACAGCACTTTGTGAGCTGGTGGTGCCTCGTGGAGGGCCTCAGGTGCTGTGGCAATGGATGAGGCAGTTCACCACAGCCACACTCTCATTTTGCAGTATTTTTTGGTATTACAAATACAGGCTCTGAGCAGAACTCGTGCAATTTGGAGGTGGTTTTCAAAAAAGGAGAGGCACTGGCTGCTCTCACAAACCTTTGCACACCAGTCTGCCTGAAGAGTTGTACTGAGGCTCCCTTACCAAGAAAGACACACGACAAATAAAAAAGTGATGTCACCAATAATTAAAAAAGGAGAGTTCAGTTTAATCTTCTTGCACAGGGATTTATGCTTGTTACTGCCATTAAAACTAGTAGGATCTGCTTCCATAAATTCCCATTCAGCAGGTTTATAACATTACCCAAATTATTGCTCTATAATATACTTACACCCTATGATTTCAGAAGATTTCTTTACCTCTGAACGTCCCTAGCTCCAATTTTAATAAATCATCCCATCAGGAAAATATCAAACAACATCTATCATTTCAAGTTTCTTATTTCAGTTTTAACAAAGGGGCATGGCTTGTAATGTTTTTGTTCCTGATGGGTCAAATTTCTTTTTCAGAACTGCAAGTAAATGGTAACTGAATTGAATGATCCAGAAAACAAAATTGACTTTAACTATTAGGTTATAGTTAAGAATTGATAGTAGTCTCTGGAAGATGAGACTGAATTACATAAACACAGCAACATGATGAAAAAAGCATATTAAAAGCTTTATATTAAAAACTATGGAGAAAAATGCAGGGTCATCCCCCTCTTTTCATATTCTAGACTGCCTTTTCCAGGGACTAGAAAGGAATCAGTCATGCAAAGACAAAACCCATCTCCATTGCTGATCTCCAAAACAACAGAGATATTTCAGAAATTTCCAGAACCTGGTGTTTGAGACAGCTCAGAAAAAGCATCAGGCCTATAAAAAATTAAAGCCATATATTAAAAAGTTATCAAGTTTTCAACAGTATCCATGAGGAATAGTCCACTGAGGGAATGCCAAGTGCAACCAAAACTTACCTTATGCTGGTATCAGTCCTGAACCTAGAAGAGAGACTTCAAAACCAAAATGGTGATTTAAAGGAGCCTTGGCAAAAGGCAGCATTGTCATTGATGACAAACATCTCTGGTGTAGCCCTGTTGACACATGTGGATCTCACCATTACACAGAGTTCCCAAAACCCAAAAGAATTTCAACCTGATCCTTCTGGGAATTATAGCTGTAACCCAAGAGCTCAACCAAACAACCCAAGGCTGGGCTGACACAGTTTTCTACCTGGCCCACAAGAGTTCCTTGTTCACAGCAGATGCAATAAAACACTACAAAATTTGGGCTGATTTTGGACCAAATAAGTCACTTTACATTTGCCACACAGCATGGATCTGCCTCTTTGCTGTGTACAACTCAGTCCCTGATGTTCAGGAAGTGTTCCTAAGTCGTGAATCCTGGTGCTGAGGCCCCTGGGCAGCTCCTGATGGCCAAAGTGACCTCACACCATTATCTGTGGGGCAGGGAACACCTTTCTGCTTTGTTCCTGTTTAGCACCAGCAAAAAAAGCTCACAGCAGAGGCTCTTTTTCCTGATGTCCTTCTAGTTTGCCACCAGTTTATACAATTGCCAAGTCCTTCTCTTTCTGTGACCTCCAGAGGAGGAGCTGAATGTTGTTATTTACATGCAGCACCACTTGGAGATGGAGCCTCGCAGAGGTCCCAGAGCAGCAGACATGGTCGGTCCACACAAACAGCAAGAGGCAGCCCTTGCCCTCAATAACTTACAGTCCAAATAAACAGCGCAGGCAGAAGGTCAGAGAGGAAACAGAGGGACAAAAGAAGTGACGTGATTCGCCTGCAGTCACCCAGTAGATGATTGGCAAAGTCAGGATTATACTAATAGATCACTGAATCAATCCACTGGCTAAACATACTGCTTCCCATTATTTCTTGGGAGGCAAACCAGGAAGAATGATCTCACTCGGCTGAGAGCCATAATAAAAATAACAGCAGCACTGAGGGCAAGTTCAGAGCTTTCCTCATGATGTGCTGCAGATCCGCTGGTGGAGAGGTTGCTCTCTCCACCACCATATTTTGAATTGTCTTCACGGCAGGAATGATGGAAGACAGAGGAATGGCTGACAGTACTGAATAAAACTCCATGTAAATTCCCCTTATGAACATCTGATAAGTATTTATATGGGCATAAAGGGTTATTTATTTCCCTGTCCCCATGAATGATTTACATGCTACTCTCCATTTTTATAACGCACTCACTCGGGCTTGAGCAGCAATGTACTCGGGCTGGCTCTTTTTCCAAAGAAATGGCTTGACACAGAGCTGGAGCCAGCATGCTGGGTGGGGGTGGGAACATTTCCAGGGATTTTTTCTGTCTCTCACAGTAGCCATTTTCCTCCTGCCTTTCCACTTTTGACCTTTTATTTTTTCCCCTCCTGTCTACGAGTTTCATCTTTCCCCAAGTCTCTGCAGTCTCCAAAGTCCTTTGCTCATTCTGTA
Source organism: Taeniopygia guttata (assembly GCF_048771995.1). NCBI lineage: Eukaryota > Metazoa > Chordata > Aves > Passeriformes > Estrildidae > Taeniopygia > Taeniopygia guttata. Next base: position 2,107,688 of record NC_133033.1, on the reverse strand, counting down.
GGTAGAATAACCTTTTTTAGCTGACACCTTTTAAGGATGAGACTCAGGAAAGAGACTGCAGAAGTTTAAACTACAATCACTCAGTGAATGTGACTGCAGTGTCTGGGAAGTTCCTCTAGTTCTCTAGCTCTCACTCTAAATCAAGCTGTGCCAGAACATCCTCCAAGGGTTTTCCAACCTGAGGGGCTGGGTAGGATTTTTGAGAACTCTGCAATTTCACACCAAGCTGAGCTTCAGAATTGGAAAATCTAGGTCCAGTTTTGTGGTTTAAAAAGGGCAAAATCAAAGCTTGGACCAATTCCTGATATAGAGTTTACAGCTCAGCCAAATCTTAATGTTTTTCCCTGGGTTCATTTCCTTCTCCCTGCCAAATGTGCATCTTAATAGTATAAAAAGTATTTAAATGGGTGCAGTGAGAAATAGTACTGATAGATTTTACATGGGACTTATAAGGCACTTGGCCTTCAAATTCCAGGCAGATGAGTGGGAGTTCAGCTTGAGGAAGCACATTTTTCTCCTGGATTCAGTCAAATGAAGCACTGAATACCTCACTTCCATTAACACCAAATATAATGGATGCATTCCCACTCAACTGTATTTGATAGCTGGAAGGAACACAGTAAATATGTTTACAATCTGTTGGACAAAGATTTATCACTTAAATTTCAAAGGAAAGCTTAAAGAGTTCAAATTTATAAATCTATGGCTCTGCAACTTATTCTCTGACCCTTTATGTTCAATGCCCAACACCTTAAGAAAATAAGATCACTTTTTCTTCATTAGAAGTACTATTGGAATCATCCAGAATGGAGTTTGATAGTGTTTTCCATTTATTTGTGCAGCAGTATTAAATTATTTTCATAAGCAAGAGAGTCACACTTGTAAAATGCATTCAGTTATTAAAAATTTAAGGAAATTAAAACATAGAGCTCCATATCAGATATGAATCTGATAGGAATTGTGTACACTACCTGTGTCAGCTTTCCTCGGGCTGCCATCAAGAGAGGAAGACATTGGGGTGACCTCTGAAGCAAAAACAGCAGCACAGATCTGAGGTTGTGCACAACCTGAAACAAGAAAAACAGAATTAAGGGTTTTTTACGTGGATCCTTCATTTTGCAAGATTTAGTCCAACTTTTTGTGAAGTCGGAATAGTCCCAAAGGCTGCTCCTGCTCATAGCAGCCTCTTCTATGGTTTTTAACCCTGACCCTCCACCAAACTGATTGCAACAGTTTGAAGTGGTGGACAGCAGTCTGTATTACTTCTGTTTGTAGCTTCGTGCCACTTCTGAGGAGGAGAATCCCCCCTCACACCCGGCACTCTGTGGGACCACACGGTCAGCCCCCCATATTGGAATGTCAAAGCATTTCCCATCTCAGGGCAGTCACCTCCCTGAGGGCACCTCTGCCAGTCACTGCACCAACCTGCACAGCCAGCCAGGCTCCACCAGAAAGACATTAAAACATTTGGGAGCATCCGGAGGAGGGCAACAAAGATGGCGAGGGGCCGTGAGGGGAAACGTGTGAAGAGAGGCTGAGGGCTCTTGGTCTGTTCGGGAGACTGAGGGGATACTCATCGCAGTTACAGCTTCTTGTGAGGAGAGAGAAGGGGAAGACACTGATCTCTGCTGTGTGTGACAGGGAATGGCCTGAAGCAGTGTTAGGGAGGTTTAGGCTGGGTATCAGAAAAAAGTTCTGTCCCCAGAGGGTGGCAGGGCACTGAAGAGCCTCCCCAGGGAATGGGCACAGCCCCAAGGCTGCCAGAGCTCTGGGAGCGTTTGGACAACGCTCTCAGGCACAAGGTGGGATTGTTGGGGTATCAGTCTCAGATTCAGTCAAAGAGAGAAACGGAAAGTTTCTAACCAGGCAGGAGCCTAGGAATCTGTTAGAAAAGAATGTAAATAAGAGTTTTATCTCCTTGTTGTTCACATTGTTTATAGTTAAGTTCTATCAACTCTACACCAATAATGTAGGTTGTTTTCACTTCAGGGCCAATACAATTGGTCCTCTTGAAACTCTGTATAAAAGAGCGGTGCATTTGAATAAACCAGAGTTTTTCTCTCACAACCTTCTGAGTCAGAGTCTCCTCATTCCTGTCCTGCCTCAACAGCAACATCAGAGTGTCTGTGCAGGTTCAGAATTTGGACTAGATGATCCTTGAGGGTCCCTTCCCACCCATCAGTTTCTGAGATTCTTTGATTCAGCACTGCCCGACACAGGGTGGGCAAACCTACCTGGAACAGCCATGGTTGTCTTCTCAAGAATCCTCAGGCAGCCAACACAGCATCTGCCTCTTCTCCTCAGGGCAGCCAGGCTGTGTGGGAGTGACACAGAATTCACACAGGATTCTCACACCGGATTGCTCATAACAGACTGATGGCAGCCTAAGACGGTGTGTGAGGGAAGTGTTTTCCCGCCTTTCCGCTTTCCCGCCTTCCCGCTTTCCCGCCTTCCGCTCCCTCACAGCGCGTGAGGGACCTGAGGTCATGGATGGTGAAGGGTTTATCCCACACCTAATCCTGCACTGGCTTCTTTGCCATCCCTGCTCTGGCACCAGTGTGACCATGTGCTGAGGAAAAATAACATGGGAAATATTCCTTGCTGCCCTGCTTGTTCCTGCAGGCAGGCAGACATGGCGTCCTCCATGCCCACACCGTCTCCTCAGGGTTTAACCCCATGAAATTCAGTGGATTCTCCACATAAAGCCCAGTTACAGCAGCGGCAGCAGAATGTTCCAGGCTGTCTGGGTCAGCTGTTCTGGTTCCAGAGGTTTTCTGGTTCCAAACTAGTCCTATGCTCTTCATTTCCCAACAGAGTGAGGCCACACAGGTCCACGGATTAGAACCCTAGAGCCACAGAATATCTGAAATTGGAAGGGATCCACAAGGGTCATACAACCCAAATCTCATCCCTGCACAGACACCCCAACAATCCCACCCTGTGCATTCCTGAGAGCTTTGTCCCAACACTCCTGGAGCTCTGGAAGCCTTGGGGCTGTATCCATTTTCTGGGGGGCCTGTTCCAGCATCTTGGGCAGAGACAGAAGCGTTTGTGTCACCACAAAAAGCCATCAGTGATAATTTTGGTCACGTTATCACCGGAATTTTCAAATTAAAAAAATTAAGAGACTGCAAGCGGAAGAAATTGCAAATAGTCCCCCCTGTTGGTACAAGGAGTCGGTTGTACTGCTGCTGCTATGAGATTTTATTGTGAGCTTAATGTCAATAGCTTCAATTACCATAACAAAAGTAAGGCCAAATTTCATGCTGGCAAAGTGAGTGACCTTCTCTGAAATCTTTCTCATCAGTACAACATCTCCATCTTCCCAGGGCTTCCCCAGTGTGCGTTTGGTCAGTCAGATTCCCTCAGTGACCCGCTTTGACTAACATTTCCTCACAAAACAAAGAAGAAATTATCATAAACAAAGATTAAATTTATTTTAACACTCAGCTTTTCATCAGCATTTAACCTTTATGGGGAATCAAATTATTTTTCTCCATGACTAAGAAAAATCTAGTGATATGTAATTAAAACAACAAAGATGAGTCCCATTCTATACAAGTGTAATTATGTTCATGTGGTACCACTGTAATTGAAACACAGAAGATGTTTCAGTCTGTATTAAAAGAGAATTTCTTTCAGTGGGTTTCCTGAAGCTCATTAGATATTCCCTGGCCTATTCTCCTAAGTAATTAGATTTTAACAGGATTTTCAACAGATCAGAGCAATCTCTGTGGGTGCCAATAGGAGACTCTCCCTCTGGCCTTACCAGCAGGGCAGCGTGGATAACATCCAGGCTGGGAGTTAATAGGACAATTACTGGCCTCTTTTAAATGAGTTACATTAATGCACTTAAGCTAAATGGCTCTGTATATGATTAAATATTAACATCTGCAAAATATGAAATCATGATATGCAATCAAGTTTTGTTGTTTTAATTTCCCAAATGCCGGATTTCAGTGGTGTATGTAAATGTTCATTGGATAGTGTATGTTAAACTTTCAAAACACAGATCAACACTGTTTGTGAATGGTTCTTCTGGAGCTACTAAGTTAAACATCTTAAAATAGCACAAGGCAAGAGGAAATTATCAAAAATTATATAAAAACAAGAAAAGGAATAAAACCCTGATCTTCATTTTAAATGCCTCAAAGTGAAAGCCACGTCATGATTTCCAGTGCAAACAATAAAATTAAAAATTTTATATCAAGTACCTCAATACCTAACAGCTTCCCAGCAGGAATAGGAAAAAGACACAGTTACAAAGGCTGAGGAAAAGGCTGAGCTACCCAATGGCACTTTTCCCTCAGCGGTTCAAGGCCAGTTGTTCTGAAGACACCCAGCCCCTTGCACTGGAAGACAGGAATGGGAAGCAGAATGAAGCCCCCCATAATCCAGGGCACAATTTCCACTGTCCCAGGCTGCTCCAAGCCCCCTCCAGCCTGGCTTGGACACTTCTATGGATCCAGGGACAGCCACAGCTTCTCTGGGTGCCCTGTGCCAGGGCCTCATCAAGCTCACAGCCCAGAATTCTTTCACATTATCCCATCCATCCCTGCCCTCTGGCGCTGGGAAGCCATCCCCACTTGTTCTGGCCCTCCATCCCTTGTCCCCAGTCCCTCTCCAGCTCTCCTGGAACCCCTTTAGGCATTGGAAAGGGCTCTCAGGTCCCTCTGGAGCCTTCTCTTCTCCTGGTGAACACCCTCAGCTCTTCCAGCCTGGCTTCAGAGCTGAGGGACTCCAGCCCTTGATGCATCTCCATGGCCCCCCGGACTCATTCCGAGAAGTCCCCATCCCTCCTATGGTGGGGACCCCAGAGCTGGACTCAGTGCACCAGATGGGCCCTCACCAGAGCAGAGAGAGGGGAAGAATCACCTCCCTTGACCTGCTGATCACATTTCCTTTGATGCAGCCCAGGACATGCCTGGATGTCTGTCCTACAGTACGTTCATTTGCAGTTCTGCACCTCTCATCCACTCACCAGACCCTGTGCCCTGTCCATGCTAATCCTGACCTCTACTTGCACGTCTGCTGCCTCAGTAAGTCCTTTCTGTGAGTTGACTCTGTCACCCCAATGTGCTCCAGACCCCTGCAACTCTCACAAAATCATCTGACAGAAGTAAACAGATCTTTGATGTGGGCTGGAAACACATTCGTGTTGAAACAAGAGGTTGGACTGTGTACTGATGCTTCTACATTATTTCCCTAAATCCTTCATGTGTGGAAGGATTTCTTTGAGTTGCTAAGAGTTTCTCCTGTCAAAACTTCTAAATACTCCTTATATTTCAAGATTATCAGGTCTGCACAGAACAGAGGCACTTCACTGTTCCATCTTGAGCTCCAGAAGTTAATAATATCAGCAATATGGAGCATATTCTTCCCAAAGTACTCTACGAATATGAAATAATTACTCACTGTGAGCCTGCTGTATGGCAGAGAAATATTACTACTGTCTTTCAGCTGGGAAACTAGAGCAGAGGTTAAGACCCAAATCCTTCAGTATCTAAATCCCCATGAAGCCAAATGTAAGGATCTGTGAAGTCTAAATGTAAGAATCTGAAGTCCAGTGCCCCCAAAATTGGTAGAGAGCTGTGATAAACATTAATTCCTGGGGTTTAGCTATGATTTCAGTCCAGCAAAAACTGTCTTCTGCTTGACCAAGTCCATGAAGTCTAAAGCAGGACTAACAGTCCAGTAGTAAACTCTCTTGTTTCCTTCCATGACCCAGATTTACTCTTTGTCATAACTACCAAGCACAGTGTGATGAAACTTAATTTGGGGTGGTGCAGTGATGCCTTTAGATAATAGAAGCACTTCTCCTTCTGGGTGGTGAGGGCTGACAGCAGCATCTTATCAATTGCTTCAATTTGAAATAAATCAAAACTACATATCTTTAGATTAAAACCACAATTTCCTCTTTCTTTGCTCAAATTCCCCAGACTTTCTGATCAGTTCCAGCCATGCCATGGTCACAGTCCATGCTTCCAAGAGAGGGAACTCACCCCAGCTGCCTCGGGTGACAGCGCTGAGCTGTCACCATCTGCTCTCAGGAAACACTGCCATGAGAGCTGGCCATGCCACAGCAGCCTCCTCACAAATCTGATGGAGAGACACAAATGTTCACGTGGTGCAGCAGCTAATGGTGGCAGCCCTTGGAACCAAGATGGAAAATATTAGTGTAACAGCATGACGGGAATGGAAAACAAAAGAGAACAAGCAGGATAATAGAGAGGCACAAAATTGCAGTATGAACCTCAGTAAATGTGGAGATATTTTAGCCAATGGAGTTATTATTAGCAACACACAGCCTTGTGATCACCCAGGAGTTAACCCAGGCAGGCTCCCATGAAAAGCATTATTGTGAATTCCATGAGAAGTGGGGCAGAGCAGTGCCTACAGTTCAGCTTCTGACACTCCCCATTGTATAAATCTGCCTTCAGTAGCCCAAATCTTTGCCAACCTTTACCCATTTTGGATGAAATGTCCCATGATGACTGTATGCCTCAAGCTGGATTCTCTTGCTGCATTTCAGAAGAAAAAAAGAAAGAAGGAAATAAAATTTTTTAAAGAGAGAGAGAGAATTCACATCTTTCTTAGAACAAAGAAAAGGCAAAATATTTTCTTTTACCCACATTAAAAAGACTCTCACAACAACCTCATTGAGGAGATCTCACTTCAGTATGGTTTGTGCTTAAAATTTGACTGGGAAGCTTCTGTTGCTTTTGGGAATGAACTCTTGACTCTGTCTGGATTTGGTGAAGTTTATAAAAAAATTAAAGGTTTTAGAGTTTGTCCACAACATCCTCTGAAAACTGTCTTCTGCACATAGCACATTGCTCCTCATAGCTCACATCAATCAGGCAGCCACGATCCCATTGGAGCAAGTAAGAGAAGAGCAGCCCACAGCTTTTTTGGCTCTGGAGCAGAGTTTCCCAGGCTCCCAGCTCTTCCCCACAGCATCCCAGCAGCACACACCATGGAAACACAACCCTGCTGCAGAGATGAGCCAGACCTGGCAGCAGGGAGGCAGGAATTTGGATCAGGGAGGAAGATGCTGGGGAGTAGGGCTGGAAAAGAAGAGGATTTTCAGGTGGAAGGAAAGGGAAAACTGTCAAGAAGGCAGAGAGGAGCTTGGACACTCAGAAATTATCAGAATGTGCACATATCCTCACATGGGCTTCAGAGGCAGCCACACACTCTTTGCCTCAGTGCCTGCAGTGTGCACTGCACAGAGTTTGCACTTGTTTTCTTTAAGTTTGTACTTTTTTGTGGCAGCAGCTGGAATCATGCAGTTGGAGACTGACTCTCTCTTCAGGCATATGACAGAGACAAATTAAACTGACCAGAATAGCCCTAAATCAGGCTTTTTCTAACTTTGGCATACTTGGACTGGCACTTCCCTCAAGTAATTTTTGGGTGCATTCATCTACCCTGTAAAGCGAGCTCAGTGCATGTCCAGGCTCAGATCCCCAGGAGCTCACTCAGCAGAGCCCACATCCAGGAGGGATGGCAGGAGGGATGGGGGTTAGGCAGGAGAAAATGCCAACCATGTTTAAAAAGACACTGAAATTAGAAGGCACTTCCAAAGAGAAAGAGCTGTGGGGTGAGGGAGTCACACAACAACTCCCCATTTGCACCTTGGGTCGGTACCTTGGACCCAGCCCACCCCAGCTCCTCAGTTTGTCTCTATTTTCCAGCTAGAAATACCTGGCTTGGTGTTTGCCAGCTCAGAGCAAAGCTTGCCATGGGATGCACTTCCTGAAGGGTCAACCCTTAAACCTGGGGCCATTTTTTGTATCACATGTGCAGGTACATTTGTGTCCCCTGCTGTAGGGCTCAGAGCTATGCCACATCTGGATTAAAGTCCTTGCACCCTGGGGGAGCCTCTTTGCCCCCCAAAACCAGCTGTCATGAGGGAACACATCTGGGTGCACATCACAGCTTCCCAATAAATATTTCTGTGTTTCCTTTCGTGTTCTGGCCCAGCACAGCTTTTACAGTACTATCAGGGTGCTTTTATGAGATTCACCCCTTGCAATGGGAAGGTTTTTATTAGAAACACGCCTTCCTCTCTGTCATTTATGATAAATAATGTTTATTGATGTTCACTTCCTTCAGTGAAATAAAGTGTCAAACAGCACGTTGGTATTTGCCAATTTTCTTTTCACATTTCATGTTATGTGCTTTTTATGTTACATGCCTGATTAAAAATTTAAACATTGTCACCGTCAGTGCTAAAATACGTTGCCAGAGCATCTCTAATTATGCTTCCTTGTCTGCTCTGAGCGGGGACTGACATTTCTGGGTCAAGATCTGGTTGTTGATATGCAGCACGGGAAGGATCCGATAGCCACTTGCTGAAAAATATCTCCTTCTCTCACACAATGATGGTGCACAATGCAGAGCAGGTACCCAGGGCAGGCTGCTCTGCCACACCAGCTGCTCCTGGCTCAGGAGGTGCCATCCTCTCCCTGCTCATCCTTTGGGATCGCAGCTGATTCACCCAAAATACAAATTGAGAGAGGAGGAACTCCTCTGATGGAGCTGTACCAGCTGGGAAGGTGGGCAGGGGTCCCACCCTGCTCCTGGCACTGCACTCGGTGAACCCCAAACATTTTTCATCCTCCTGGATTTTGGCTATGTGCTCAAACTCCCAGAGCAGGAATACCTGCTTTAGGGAGGTTTGGGAAACGTTGTCCCCTTGATATTTCTGCACATCTCTTCAGCAGAGAAATTGAAAACATAAACTCACCTTCAAGTTTTTCTCCTTCTGCAGACACATCCAAACCAACAGACACATTTCCATTAGGTTTGGAAGCATTTTGGAATGAGATTTTCAGCAAGAATTTTTTAACCATGTGCTTGTATTTTTAGCAGTTTGTTTTATAAGTATGTTTTCTGGCACAGGAAGGAACCAAGGCTGGTCTGTAAAAACCCACCTGAGTGTGGAGCAGGGCATCTGACAACACAAGTGACCTCCAGGAGGAGCCTGTGCACATCTGAAAATGCCACCAGTGCTGTGCACTGCTGGAAATACGGCTATTAAAAATAACCCCTTTCAATGTTTGCTGCAGTTGTTTGCAATGATAACAAATTTCACATATTTAAAACCAGCCAGGTTTTCCAAGAGATTCCATATTCAGAAAACTCAGTTGTTCTCCTTGGGAGCTGATGGTTGATGAACAGTTATGAAATGCAGCCATAATTTATTGTGGATGTTCAAATTAGTTAAATGGTGGTGTTATATATGGCTCAATTTTTCATCAGAAGTGTCCTTATTTGACCCATTAAATGCACATTGAATGAAGACTGATATGTTCTGAGATATTGTAAAAATCCTTCGCTGTTTTTGCCAGAATTTTCTTGTTTTGTTATTTGCTCTCAGAAATTACTGATATTTTCTCTCTGGAAAGAAGTAGAAAGTAAGAAAAATCTGAAATGAGGCTCCAAATTTGAAAGTAGCCATTGAAATTCTAGAAGCTTTACTCAATTTCCCATCATTTTCTGAAAACATTGGAATTATTTTTATATATAATTTTACATATAACTCCTTGAATTTATGACCAGTATCTATGTGTGCCTTACTGGCTCAGAGACAGAAAGAAAAAAGGTGTTTGGCTAAAGGGAATTTGAAAAGTTTCAGGATTTAGCTCTGACAAACCTGGCTTTAAGTATTAAAAAAAAAATAAATTCCCAATATCAGCGAGATTGAGTCAAATTTGTGACTTTAAGAATAGAGAAATCCAAATATACAAAGGGTTTCAGCCACAGGAGCGTAATACAGGCTGCATGGCATGGCTGGAAATGGAGCTGGGCACTGGCTGCCTCTGCAGCATCAGGCTCAAGGCATTTCTGGGAATCACATCCAAGACCCTGAGATCCAGCTCTGAACTCAAACCTGTTATCACTAATGAGGATGGGAGTCATTTTGCAAGAGCTGTAATAAACATTTGTTCAAACAAAAAGAAAAGTGAGATTAGAAAACACGCAGTCTGTCACGGCATTAACAGAAAACCTATTTGTGCCATCTATTTGGGAAAAATTATTGAAGAACAGTTCATCCATGTGAAAATATTAGCACTGTAATTCTGTCAAGGTCAGTGAGACCTAGAGGTTTGCTGAAAAATCACCTTCATTTCACCAGGTAAATAAAGAACTCGTTTTTCAAAGGAGCCTATTGAAGAAGGCACTCCATAGCAACAGTTAAATTATGAATACAGCACATATGTTCCATATCATATCATTTACAGCACACTTTAGCATAGACATAATGCTTAGTAACAAACTACAATACCATTCACAAAATGCATTTAAATAGCATAATTTAGTTCATTAAATCCAGTCATTTACAGTAAATCAAAATTATCACAGGAATTGAAGAGAGTACACAGTTGTTTGTTTGAATAGTTAAGCTAGGGAAGTCAATTCCTTTTTGAAGGTCAAGGACACAGTTGTTTCCATTTTCTGTTGTAAAAAAGATACAGCCTGTGTCATAAGATAATTTAGTATCATCTGAATGTGATCAAGTCCTTTCCCCCTGCTTGTTCTGTATTATATAACTGGCATGCCTAAAATATATCTAAGTCAAGAAAATGCTTTATGTATAATGTTATCAAATTAGACTTCTTTTTCTTTTACAGACTGAGTGGATGTGATTCTGGGCTTTTAAAAGGATTTAGTCTTGCAAATCTGCAGCCCATTACTTGGAAGCAAAGATGTATGTTTTCCCCTAGCCCAGCCATCAATTGCTTGGCCTGTGGAAATATTATTATAAAAGAAAAGTGGGTTTTTGGAGCCTTTTTAAACAATACATTCTGACTTTTGCCATCAGAGGTGCAGCGTGTGTCTGTGTGTGTGGGGTGCTGGCAAAGCAGTGGGTGCAGAAATGACTTTGCAGCACACACCAACTGCACAGGGAGCTCAGGAGGAGTCACCAAATCCCCCTGGGAATTCCTGAGGTTTAAACCCTCCTACAGTTTCTTGGGCATCAAAGAGAGGAAGGTGAATTGAATTACTCCCCACATTTAAAAAGCGTGCTCCGTTTTTCACTCTGAATTTGCCAAACATCTTCTTACACCATCCTGTCATCTTCCCTGATTGACACAGGTTGAAAAGGCCATGACAAAAGTTCTCTTGTCCTTGTAGAAACTTTTGGATTGTCATCAAGCCTTCCTACCCTGCTCTGAGTTTTGCTCAATAGAATCCCTCACCCAAGAGCATGCTTTTCTCTCATTTTAAACAATTCCTGCCATCAGAATCACTTCCAGGAAGCGAGAACCCTCTGCTAGGTCTTCTCTCCCTTGCAAAATTTTGTATGCAATGGAGATGCCTCTGTTGCATCCATGAGAATGAAATGCCAACTCTTTTCTGACCACCTGGAGGGAAAAATGAATAAGTTATGATTTCCCACCAATGGACTATCCAAGCACCTGAAAGTGCTAATTAATTAAGCCTCGTGTCACCCTGGTGAAAGGAGGGGGGGGTGTTTTATTAATGATTGTACAGTCTGTGTCTAACTAAATTAGTTTAGCCTTAACTGGGCTTTTTTGGGTGCTGATGGCTGCCTGGCTGGAGCAGCACAGAGGATGCTCTCCACTTCCAATCCCACATCATTTCCGAGCTTCCCTTTTCTCAGCCAGGCACCACGGGAGGGCTGGGAATTGTGGTGTCCTGGAGGGAACAACACCTTAAAGTGTTTGCTTGGAGCTCTCCCTATTCCCACTGGCATGGAACACCACGGGATGCTCTGGGAGCAGCAGCCCAGGGCTGACCCTGCCTCGGTGGAGCTCTGGGAAACACCTGGGTGTGGGAATCCAGGGCTTCCTTCTGGCTGCCCTGGGACCCTGGCAGGGGTCAGGAACCCCCCTGGACAGAGCCCCCAGAGACACTGGCTGTGATCTCTGTCCATGGAGAGGAGTTTTCAATCTTACAGGATGAATTACAAGCTCTGAGTGTTTGATATGAGTAATAATTAAGTGTGGCACAGGTGCAAAAGTAAAATTTTAGGATTCTAGATTAGGGGTTCAAAGGGGACAAGATGGAGGAAATTGGGTGTGCCTTGTCCTTTTTCTCCTTCTTCATGCTCTCCATGTTTCACTGTGGTGTTGGCATTTTTCTGTTGGTTCAGGCTGGGGACACACTGTCCAACGTAGGTGACAGATATTGGCACGTTATTGTAAATCCAGCACAGGTAGTTTGTGGTATTTAATGTTTGTACCATCCCACTGAGGGCAGAGCCCCACACGCTGCCCTGCAGGACAGAGCTGCGGCAGGGCAGCAGAACATGTTAGAGATAAACAGAATAAACAACCTTGGAACAGCACAGAGGAATTATGGCTTCTTTGGCAGTGGGGCAGAAAGACAGAGACTTTCTACAATCTCGAAATCATCAATACCCACAGATTCCGACACCCGGGGAGAGCCTGGGGATAGGAGGCAAGCAGCCAGCTCCGGGCGGGGAGGGACAATTAGAGCCCAAACGAGAACGGATTATGGTGCAAATTGCTTGTTGACACTAGTGCAAAACAAAAAAGAGAGAAGGAGAAAATGTTCTGAAGACAAATAACCTTCTCCATCTTGCCGGGCACAGGGGGAAATGCCCTGAGCAGGCACAAAGGACACAGATGGCAGCGTAAATCCTTTGTGTCCCACACTGCCAGCACAGCTGAGGGAACCGTCCTCTTACTGATCACCCTGGGCACTGAGGAAGCACCAAGAGGGATCACTAGAGCAAAAGTTCCAACGTTTTTAAAGAATTGAGCTGTGAGCAAGGGCCAGCGCTGCAAAAATGTGTCTGGACACAGCTGGAAGCTCCTCTCCTTGCCAGTCCCAGAGCACAGCGAGGACCAGCCTTGACTGGAGCCTCCAGGGAGGAGGTGTGGACTGTGGAGTCACTGAAGATCTTTCCCAATTCTTTAGCTTTCCAGACAACATCTGGAAGGCCAGGATGTTAACAAGTTCTTACAGGCTGGGAAAAAAAGCTTCAGACCTCTGCAGAAGAGGATGCCCCATTCCTGGACGTGTCCAAGTTCAGGTTGGACAGAGATTGGAGCACCCTGGGACAGTGGAAGGTGTCCTTGACCATGGCAGAGGGTGGAACAAGATGGAATTTAAGGTCCTTTCCAATCCAAACTATTCTGGGATTCTGGAATTCTTTAAAACCAACGCAGTGGAGACAGGGAAGGAAATTAAGGCAGTGCAGGGATTTGTGGAGTTGATGTCTGGAAACGACTTTCACCACAGCAGGGCAGAGCTCACCTGGAAAGGCACAAGACTTTTTTACATGCATAAAATCCGTGTACACAACAGCAGCTCCAGCTAGGAACAAGCACATACAAAAGGAGTTTCCAGTAGTTCCACCTCTGGTATCTGCACAGATGTCAGACACTAAAGTCCCCAGCAAAGAAAGACACATTCTGTGTCTTACCCTGTGCACCTCCTTCAGGAAAACATGGAATGTAACGGTTCAGGGGGGAAAAAGTATTAACCCAGGATTAATTTTAGCCCTGATTTTACTCCAAGAAAAGTTGGGTTGATGATAACCCCCTTTTCCTCCTCTGGAGTATTTCCTATACAGCATTTTTCTGAAACAGGTTTAAGTAATTTCACAGAAAAGGCAGGATGTTCACTTATTTTACAGAAGTGGAAACTGAGGCACGAGTAGAAAACAGTTACCTGTTCCAGGTGAGCTGCAGCCCAGGGAAACTCCAGCTTGCAGGCATCAGCTAACTGGTCTGGAAATTGCACAAAATCATTAACTCATCCTTGAAAATTTTTCATGATAGATTGTAACTATTCAGTCTGTCATCTCCAGAGCCTGCCTCTCTCAGGAATTATGACTATGTACCTGAGGGCTGCCACTATGGAATAGCAGAGGGATACATCACATCTGCTGCCAGGCAATCCTTAATGTGGCTGTGTTTGAGTGCTGCTGGCTGTTATTGGGACTGGTACTTCCACTGCTCTTACTTGAACACTACTCTGTTAATTTGGCACCAAAACTGCATTTAAGGCTTCACTTAAAAAGTGGGACTGGAAAGCAGTGAGTTCAGGAGGAAAATTCCAGCCTCACTTTGAAGTAATTCTAAATCTTTTCTCCCCCATTTGGACACTATATTAATGATGCTGCATTGGACCAGAATTTTATCTTTCATTTCCACTTTGCTTCTTTGCATGGGCTTCAGCCAGGCTTTGAGAGGAGGGGGGTCAGAGCTGAGCACTGACAAAGAGCCTTATTCACAAACCACCAGCAGCCCCAGTGGCGACTTCCCCCAGCACCCCAGAAGCAACTACGCCGTGACAAGAGAAACTTGGACATCAGACAAACTCCAGATCTCCCCTGCAGCAATTATTTCCTGCTAACTCCATGTCTGCACTTCCAGCACTGCACTGCCTCTGACATGGACTTGCAGATCCTCTTGTTGAGCTCAGAGACCTTTAGGCAGGAGCTGTCATGAGCCATCTGCCAGCACAGCGCCAGCTAAGGTGTTATTATTTATGAAAAAGGCTTTGCTTCCTTCCAAAAAACTGTCTTTGTTAAAGGATTCTGAGCCAACCTCACCAGCATTTCTTGGTCTGTATCAGTGGGGATGCTGAGCTCTGCTTGGGAGCTGAGTGCAACAACTGCTGCCTGTGCCTGGCTCACTGAATATTGCATCCCAGAGGGTGGGGAGGGTTTGGGAGCAAAGAACACCTGGTGGGTGGCCTCGCCCCTGTAGAGCCCCTGTCAGTGCCCCCATTCCTGGGGACAGCCCAATCCCACCCTTCTGCAAGTCCCCTGTGGGAGGGACCATTGTGGCCAGGTCCTGATGTGTGTTTGCAAAGCTGACAGTGATTTGTCACATCACATGGGGCAAAGGAGCTCCAGCACAGGGGTGGCTTTCAGCAGGTGGCAGAGAGAGTCCAGACCCCTCAGAGAGGTGGCACCAGTGATGGTGAGATAGTCCCAACACAGAGATCAACAGCAGAATGAGAAGAGGTCTCCTGGCCAAAGCAAACCCAGACAAATCCCAACCTGCTGCAAACACCACCACCTTCTCCTTGGAAAAGCAGGGATAGCTACCCAGGGTGGGCTGTGTACAGTTCAGAGCTTTCAGCAACAGCTCAACTCCCCAAATCCTTACAGTGAGGAGAAACCTCACCCCGTGGTGATTCAAGACACCAAAGTCAGGCTCCTGCTTTTAATTTCTCTCTGGTGGTGTTTCTCTTCCTCCCCATTGCTCTGATGGAAACCCAGCCAGAAAATCAATGTAGATACCACCACGGTGGTGTCCCCACCAAAACGTGGGGACAACGTGGCCCTGGGTGGCACAGCAGCCCTGCTGGGGCAGGCACAGAGCTCTCTGCTCTCAGCCTGCCACAAATCAGCACCCAAACAAATGGTTCATGCAGCAATAAACCTGTTGAAGGCATAAATGAACTGCACAGCAAGGTTATGCTATGGGAATGTCTCCACCACAGCAAGAGGATCTGCTGTAGCCAGTGATTAGGTTTATATTACAATGTGGCTTTTAAGTCTCGCTGTGCTGAATAAAAATTTAGGCAATTAGTGCTCTTATTTCTTAGGAAGAACTGCTTGCTATCGTATATTAATACAGCTTTTGCTCAATTAAAATTGTTCGCAGTCAGCAAAAACAATTTCTGCACTGTAATGAAATAATGAAATAATTATATGCAAGGGAGGACTTCTGATCTTTTTAATTATTCTATTCTTCATTTTTAAAAGGGCTATTTCAAAACGCACTCTTATAATTGATTGCTATAAATCAGTCAGGAGCATTCTAAGGATCATAAATATTCTAACTTTTAAAAGACAAAGAAATGCTAAATATTCAATGAAATCCTTCAATATTCAGAAAATTTAATCTAGGGTAAAAGGATAGACTGCTCTTTTGAAAATAAAAAGTAAATTTGTTGTCCTGTGAAAAATGAAATATCTTGAATGTCAGTAACAGAAATGGAATTAACAAGAGATCTTTTTATTGTTTTTTAAGGTCATTAGGCTGTGAATTCTATAATTATGGAAATTGTCAGTCCAGTTCTGTGGAGTGTTTGCTCCCATCCATAAGGTATTGGAATGTTCAATCAGTCTCTCTCGTGGGAAACTTAGGTCATAACTGTAAGTGTACCAGCAAAATTGAATTAAGCAAAGAGATTTCATTAGTATTTATAGCCAGAAGGCATCTGTAAAAGTACAGGGCAAAGAAGTTATGTGGAAGTCAAAGGAGAAAAAAAAATGGGTTTCTGGTGACAAAGGCGAATCTGAAAGAGATATAAGTGTATAATGAATAAGAGCTATTGAGCGCTGCTCCAAGGAGGGAGTTGCAAAGATGTCAAATATTGATTTTCTTGTGTATGCCTTTGGACTACATATGTAATTGTTTGGATTTGCTGTCTTCATGATACAACAATATTTGTTGTTGAAGGTTAAAAAGCAGAGTGTGAAACAACCCAAAAAAGTCTGAAACGTGTTGGAGAATTATAATAATTCCAGCAGCAGGGTTGCAGGAGCAGAATCTCTATTTCAGAGCAAATAAACACTTTTATGACAGGCAGTTGTGCATTGGAAGTGTCTCTCCTGGAGCTGCAGAAACACACACTGGGTGCAGGGCCATCGAACCATATTGCATTTATTGATTGAAAATATACAATTTGCTTCTAATGAGTCTCTCCAAGTTTTTATGCCGTGAAAATATTGTGAGATCAGGTTTATACGTGCAGAGTGCTTGTACAGACAAATTCTGCATGTGGTTTTGTGCAGACAGATATAATCCTCATTTGTGAGTTGTTTATTGAGGAATGCCAATGCTTCTCTGGGTCTTACTGCAGAACTGAGAATGTGTTTCCTGATGCTGATTAACATCTTAATGCAATCAACCTCTTGAAATGTTTTCATCCTGAAGAAACAAGTGCACAAATCACCTTCAGAATTATTCTCCTTTTTAATAAAAAATCTTGATATTTCTGCACAACAGGGATTTGTGACTGTTTGGAGTGACATTTTCCAAATGGGATCCTTATGTTGGCATGCAAGCAATCAAATCTTTACTGGCAACTTTGTGCCTGATTCCAGAGTGATGTGGATTTCAACAGAAGAGAGATCCTGGAGAACTAAAAGCAAAGGGTGGCCCTGAAAAACTGGAGATAACCCAAATATCAGAGTCCACCTAAATTATTCAGTCTCATTTTAGGTGCTCAAATTGGGAAGTGGGGTCTTTATATTCAGGATCTGAGAGAGTCTGACAATCAGCTTCTATCAAAGAATTTCCAGTGGAGAAATTCTTTGATAGAAGAATTCTTTTTTTGGAAAAAGCCCAAAACCCAGCTGTAAACAAGAATAGAATGGACTCAAACTCCCAGTGAACCATGGCCGTGGTGAATTTGGTGTCACAGCTCCCTTTGCTCTCTGTGGGGCTGCAAGTTCATCCTCACCAGTAAAGAGAAAGTCCTCAGGGACCCAGGGAAATTTGCAGTTCTCCTTAACTTGTCTAAACATAAAGCTCTCTCAGGGATGAAAATCACATCTTTTCCTAGTCCAGGAGTGTGACTTGCTGGTTCTTTCCTCGTTCTGTCCTGCCCAGGGTACCAAGGCACCTCATCTTCCATCCAAGTCCCTGCTGCAACTCTGCATGTGAGAGTGTGGAGGGATCAGGAATTCAACTTCCTCCTGTGCAGTAAGGAAAGAAAATTGGAATATTTTGGCCTGACTGTGTCTCATCTGGAGCAGTTTTATTCTGGCTCTCGTGTGGTGTAATTCTATTTATTCCGTTACCCATGACCATCAGTGGGGTGGGATTACAGCACTGAGAAATGAAGTGATTTTCCCAGGGTTTTCCTAAGAAAATCAGGAATTGGGGTCAACAACTCTGATATCCAAACCTATACAAACTTCTCCAGGCTATCCTATTGTGTATTTCCCTAAATTCAACAAATCATCCATAAGAACTCATCTTGAGGACATCCCTTTCCTCCCTAGGAAACACTAATCAAAATTAAATGTGGATTTGTTAACCTTAGTTGAAAATACTTTCTAATAAGGCACGTTTATTCCATGAAAATAACATTTCCAAACCTGCTTAACTGGGAAATTGCTTGATTTTGCAAACACCCCCAAAAGTGGAGGGCAGGACTTGCACTTCTCCATCCCTTCTCCAACCCCAAATCCTGCTGCCTGTTCTGCCGAGGAGTGAAGGAGATGGAAGTTTTTGGAGCCCTGCTGTCAGAGCACAATGTTGCCTAAGCAAGCATTAAGAGATTATGGTAATAATAGGTGTGCTTACTGCAAATAAAAGGTTTCATTAATCAAGCCATATCGAGATAAACCTGTCAGTGGACAGAGGAAACTAGAAATCAAACGCTGTGAAAGTTCTGACAGATTGTTAAATAGAAACCCTTTAAAACTGAATTTAATTTACTGTGATATTACAGATATTTATGCATCAATAGGCAAGTGCAGATTGAGTTCAGAGGTCAGCTCTGGTGCTTGAAAAATAAACGTGCAGAATGAAACAGAAGGTGACAGTTACCTTTGTCAGAAATTACAGTTTATTAAACTAAATATGAAGCTCTCTCTTCTGGTTCCTGTTAAGCACCAAGGCATGGGGCTGGGGGGTAATTTACTGCAGTAGGTTGGTGAGGGGATAATTATGGAAACACTCCCCCCCCTTTTTTTTAAAGTTGGCTTTATAAACTTTAGCAGAAGAAACCAGGAACAAACATTGCAGCATAGCAGCACAGTCAGGTACCAAAGGGCAGCGAGCACAAAGACCTTTCAGCAAGATTATTCACAAGTTATGCCATTAAAACGCTGCTCTCCTGTCAGGCAATGGCGTTTTTTACTTCTATATTAGCATTTATTTAATTAATTTCTCCCCTTGAATTTATTTTTTAAGTTATCCATTTCAGATTCATACCTTCCTCAGAACTGGGACACTCCTCTTCCTCACCCTTCTTCCTCAGCTTCAAGAAATCAGATGAGCAATGTGAAAAAAACATGAATTGAAGGAGATTTCTGTCCAGGTAATTCTGGCAATGAGTTGCACAAAGTTGTTTTTGAAGGGAGGTGCCATTCACCTGGTCAGGAGCTGCAGCTCAGCCTGTTCCACATCATTCTT
The DNA here is from genome assembly GCF_048771995.1 of Taeniopygia guttata. Taxonomy (NCBI): domain Eukaryota; kingdom Metazoa; phylum Chordata; class Aves; order Passeriformes; family Estrildidae; genus Taeniopygia; species Taeniopygia guttata. The sequence continues at coordinate 2,088,576 of NC_133033.1, read as the reverse complement.
TGAAGGAATTGGTCACTGCAATGTCATGGGCAGATAGAAAATAAAACATCACTCCTGTTCCTAGCAATTATCAAATCCCATACAGACAGGCATCAATCTTTCCACCATATCTAACATTAATATTTAACTTAAACACAACGGTTACGTTGCTTACATGGTTTTATTTCAGATGACTGAAATTTGAAGGGAAAATTTGGACCTAATAATGATCCAGCTGAGCCAACACCAAGGACAGAAAGAAGCCCTTGAATAAAAGCAGTCCTAAGTGAAAATAAGTATGTCAGTGCTATATGAGATGAACATATTTATCTGCCAGACTTATGTGAGATCATATCTAAATACATGACTCCAAAACATATAAGTATATTACATTTCACACACGTAAGAAACATGTAAATCATGCAGGACATGTTAGCTATAGCTATGCTGGACATATGTCCTTCCCAGAATGACAGCCTGAAAAATCCTTACCAACTCAGGGAAAAACTCCTGCAAATATTTACTGCACTGGAAGCAATACCATGAGTGGAGCTGTTCAGGATCCAGCACAGCTTTTTGAGAAAATGCCCTTTTTTTTGCATGCAGAAGGGGTGTTAGTAATTAGAACCCTAATTAATTAATTAATAAAACCCCAAGCAGCAGGATAGTGTGACAAAGTCTGGGCCATGAGCCTCCTCTGGTCATCCTCTCTCCATGAGCAGTGTTTGTTAAATACCCACCAGCTCCATTTCCAACCTGAAGCCACTCAGGAGCTGCCTTTGCTGCAGCTTCAGTACAGGAATGACCATTGCTCCAGGTCAAGGTTCACTAAGAAATGAAAATAAAATGCTAAAATCTATCAGGAGAAAGGCAGGAAGGAAGATATTTCATATATACGAAGATGAAAATTTACCTTACAATATGTGGAAAATGAAGCTCTAGTTCAGCCTTAGAATATTGTTAACCTGAAGCACATATTTAAGTCTCATTAATTTACATGGTTTAAATGCTGTGTACCTTTAGGCAGTGGAAGGGGCTCTAAAGTCTCCCTGGAGCCTTCCCTTCTCCAGGTGAGCACCCCCAGCCCTGGAGCAGCTCCATGACCTCCTCTGCACCTCATCCTGATGGCACCCAGAGCTGAGGTGGGGTCCCACCACAGAGAAATGGGGGGGGACAATCACCTTTGTCACAAGAGCCATGAGAATGTGCCCTGAGCAATGATCTCATCTGGGTTTTGAGGAGGAAAGCCACAAATTGGAAAGTTTTAACTACAACCAAGGAACCCTCTTATAACCATGGTGTGCCAGCCCTCCGAGTGAATGGTCTGTGAGCATCACAGAGCCATTTTCACCAGGAAAAACACAAGGAGTGGTGAAAAAAAAACAAATAAAGAGGAGCCCCAATGGGTGTGAGTTTCCTGCCAAGGCCTGGGGCAGGGATCTCTCCCCATCTCCAGGACCTGCTCCAAGCCCTGTGACCACATCCTGACCTCTGCACCAGGAGCAGCCAGTCCCAAACTGGGCACAAGCCCAACCCTGGGCAGGATTAAGACTTTTATCCCCAGGCAATACTCAGCCCTCCAAGTTTTATTTATTTAGATGAGTTTACAAAGCAATTAAGACATTTTGGCAAATGCTGAGGTGCAGATTTCCTCCCTTATGATAGATCGTTCCTGGCTTTTTTTTTACCCCTGTCTCCTTCTGGACAGATAAATGTTTCATAGTCCCACAGACATATTTTCTCTCTGCCCAGTTGCTCAGAATCCATTAAAAAATGCCTGTTGAACTCTTCTATCATGGAATATTTTAACAAGAGTCCCTAAATAATCTTTATTTACAGACTACAGGCTACATGTTTCATCACTTCTTCAGCTGGAATTCCTCCTGGAAATTTTTCTTAGCTGGGAAAAAGCAAGAAATCCAACAAAATATTGATGGTTTTAGGGAATAAATACTTATTCTTCACATCCTCCACTTTTAATGGGAAATAACACCCTTTAATGATTTTGGTCAAAGTTAAAACCCTCTCTAGTTTTATCTGTCCTGTCCTAGACAGGAGCTAAGTTGCCAATGTGTGCTCTCAACATGGAAGTGCTGGAAAAGCTCATCCAGAAGCTTCTGGAATCAGTAGGGTTTTATAACATGCCCTGGAAGGCATTAAAAGACTTTAATAAAATGTTTAATAAAATACCTCTAATAGGGTGAAGGATCTAAATGGATTTGCAGAAATGCCCTGATGAATGAAGCTGATAAAGCTTTGTGGGGGAAGGAAGCTGCAGCTCTCCTGGAAGTGTGTTGCCCCAAAAAAATTTAAAATAGATACTTTTTGATCTTAAAAATTGATTTGGGGGGGTGGAGGTGGAATAAAGCAGGATTTTTTCTTCCTGCAGCTGACGCATCTGTTTCCAAGAAGTTTGTGGAGGTCACCAAGTTTTCATAGAAAAATTGAATTTTGTGTTTGAAGGTGGAGAAGGAAAATGTTGGACTGGCAGGTCAGGATGGCCCTTTGGTGACTTCCATGCTCTGCTCTAAACCAGAACTTGCAGGGGCTGAGCAATGCATATTTTCTTCCCCAAAAACAACCAAGAAGTCCCCTAGAATGTGTTACAGCACTCTCCAGATAAGGAGCTACCTGGTTTAGCAGGTGAAGAGGTGCTTGGGGAGTTTTTGATAGAGAGATTATGGACCTGATTACATTAATACCTAGCATGGGTTTTAACCTGCATTTTGGGTAAAATTCACCGTTCTGCAGAAGGCCCATAAAAGGCCTGTGCACCACTTACGCTCCACCAAGGCCCCATTTGGATGGAGCATGTGGAGCTGGGGTGATGCATGGGCCCTGTGCCTCGGGATGGGCCCCATCCCTGATCCATCAATAATATTCCACCTGTTGGGGAAAAATATTAGCAGAGTAATTTTATTAACAACAGCCATAACTCACCGCCTGTCTCGCCGCGCTTGATAAAGGGAACCGAGGGTGCTGTACACGAGCCAGAGGAGCAGCTCACAAAACCACCCTGCTAAAAACAAACAAATGAAGCCCTGGGAAGGAGGAGGGCACATGGAGGGGGATGTGCTCCCACCACTGTCCTGGCTGTGCTGAGGAATGAAATGAAATCAGCTCGTGGGTCTCACGGTGTGGGAAATGTCACCGGTGCTTCGAGGAGCACTGGGGCAGCCCATGGAGAGCTCCCAGTTTTCAGCCAAGGGATTTCCTCACAGCCCTGGAAATCTTCTTAGTGTGTTCATTTACATCTCGCTGGCCAGGGGAATAACTGAGAAAACAACCCTGCTGTGCCTTCCTCACACCTCCTGTGTAAAAACCTGCTGGGACAGTGGTGTGCAAGGAGCTGCTGCCTCTCTGTGGGTCCTCATTTGGAGTTGTGTCCCTTTTTTTTGTGTTGTATCCCCCCTTCTGCAGGCCTGTGCCCCTATTTGCTGCCACACCGGTGCCACACAGACATGAAGGAAAAAAATAATCTGTTGTGTTGATTTATTCAAATAAATAGGGGCGTTTTCACATAAAACTCCATCATTTTCACATAAAATCTTCTCTCCTGAACCTGTCCAGGGTGTCTTTTCCATCCATAAATGGAGGAATCCCCAGGTTTTGAAGGAGCAAGGGTGGCCTAAGCACATCCCATCCCAGAGCAGCCATTCCCTGGGGGATGAGCTGGGGGTGTCCGTGTCTCACCCCGATATTGCTGCTGTGCATGGAGCAGGGCTGGGGGCTGCCCTGTGCCTCCCCCCCAGGTCAGGGTCACCCCTTCCCACCCATCCCTTCCCTCCACCAATTCTAATCAATCCAATTTAAAGGAATTTTTTTTTGCCTCTGATTTTTGCTCCTGTGTATTTATTGTAGCTCACAATACAGAAGGCTCCTCCAGGGGCAGGGATGTGACAGGGTGTTTAGGGAATGTGTTTTAGCCTTTTTTTGGAGATGGTTTGGGACACGAGCAGGGCCCTTCCAGGAATCAGCACTGCTGGGTGCCAGGGCTGCGTGGGACTGCAGAGTGGGTGCAGGTGCTTGCAGCCAAAACTGGGGATAAATATCCGTTTGTTTAGAGTGGGGATTAGAAAAATGAGAATCTGAAGAACAAACGAATTTTGATTGAACGACTGCCAAATGTTTGGGTGTTTTTTGTTTTTTGTTTTTCAAATCAGGTCTCAGCTAACTTTGCAGCCCTCTTGCCCAAAAGGCGGCAGAACTCCTCTGCTCACACAGCCTCATTTGCCTAATAATAATTCTGTAGTTTAACTTATTTGATGAATTTTGCTCTCTCCTTTATTTTTAAAGCACCCAAATCTCTAACCTGTATCAAGCTCCACGCTTCTGACCCCTTTGATTTTATTTTGTAGATCCCAGGAGGATATCTTGGGACACCTGAGTGCTGCTGCTTGTTTTTCCAAGCTCTTGGGATGTTTTCCTGCCTGTGTCCAAGTCTCCAGCACCGCCGGGTGCCCCTCCACCCTCACCCTGCCAGCTCCCAGGGGAGGGAGGGCACAGAGGAGGCAACGACCAGCGCCAGGACGAACCTTGAGGAAAAATCACCCCAAATGGAAGGCGATTCACGGCTCTGCACGAACACAGCGTTCGGCTGTTTAGATCCGGAGCAGGGAGAAGCTCCGGGTGAAGCCGCAGGGGCGGTGGGGAGGATGGACACGGTGCGGGGCTGAGCCGCTCCCCGGCCCCGACGGTGGGATTTACCCAGGGGGGGATGTGCGACAACAAAAATACGAACCGCACACACACCCGCATCCCCCCGAGGGGCCGGACGGGGGGTTCGTGCCTCCCCCGGGGCCGGGCGGGGAGCGGGGCCGAACCCGCGGGGCAGCCCCGGTCCCTCGGCCCCGCTCGGAGGGGCGGGGAGGGGGGGGGCGTGTGTGGATTTGGGGGTGTCTCCCAAAGGGGAAAAGGCTGCAGAAGGTGGAAAACACAGCGGGAAAGGCAGCGCGCAAACAGCGCGGGGACAGGCGGGGGAGGCGCAGGATCCGCGGGGACCTCCGGCAGCGCCAAGGGTGGGAGAGGGATCCCCAAATTTGCCTTCCCTGCGCGACCGCGCACCCCGAGAGGGGGAAAGTCCCGCGGCCGCGGAGCTCCGGCAGCCCCCAGCTTGGGTTTCCCTAAAGGCGAACTGGGGCTAAATAATGGATCGATCTAAAATTAACCGGAGGAATGGAAATGCTCTAAAAATAAGCCAGCAGCTGCCGTGGTCGCAGCCCCCCGCTCCCGTGGGGAAGGGGGAGCGGGGCCGGCCGGAGGAGGGGGCGCGGGCAGAGCCGGGCGGGCTGCGCGGAGCTCCGCGGGGCCGCTCCGCACCTCGGCGCGGACGGAGCCCCCCAAAACTCCGCCGCCCGCCTCGCTGCCGGCACACCTGCGGGTTTTGATTTTAATTTGTATTTCTCTATGTTCAATTCTTCTTGTTTCTGCACGGAAGCTCCGAAAGGCTTTGGGGAAGCGGCGGGTCGCCTCCCCCGGCAGCAGCGGCCCCGTGTGCGGGAACCGCGGCCGCGGAGCTGCGGGGCAGCGGCGGGCACGGAGCCGGCCCCGCACACACACACACACACACACACACACACACACACACACACACACACACACACACACACAACTCGCACACACCTCCTCCTCTTTCCTCCTTTTTGATCCACGCAGCGATCCCATATCCTCCCGGCTTGTCTCTTTTATTCTTTTGTACTGAGGCGCGTTGTCCTGGCCAGCAGTGTGAACGGGGGCTTTGTAAAACGGGACAGATAAAAATGAGCAACATCATATTGTTTGACAGAATGATCCAAAATGATAAAATGCCTTCTCCGGAGGGGGTGAAAATGGTGAATTCCTAAAAAACAAGAGCGTCGCTTCTCTCCTCAGCCTCCCTGCGCTGCTCGGTGTAGCCTAAAGGGATCTGCCGCCTGCACCAGCCCGGATCACGTCCAGCCACTCTTTTCATTGGGAAATCTCTTTTTTAAAGCCTTCATTTATTTATTTTTAAATAAATAAAGAAGGGGGGAAGAGGTTTCGGCTCGGGACCCCCAGTTCTCCTCGCGGCGAATGAAAAGCACAGTTTTCGAGAGAAAGGCTCGTTTTGATTAAATCTGACATGCTGCTGATAACTCCATGCTAATGTGAAATAATTAACATAATAGCCATAATTAAAAGCACGCTAACAATGCCATAAATTTATCACACAATTTTACTAGCTTTCTGCCCCTAACTGCTCTCTCATCGTTAATTAAACGTGTTGCCTTTTACAGAATGGATGTTTATACATTTCCAATACAAATAAATCCGAAACCGTTTTGGAAACATGACCAATTTCGTTTTACACCGAGTTCTGCTGGGTTTACGAGCGATTTATTACGATTAAAAAAAAAAAAAGGAAAAAGAAGAAAGAAAGAAAGGGGGAAAAAAACCAAACACGTGCAAATAGAGGCCTAAGAATAGAGGGGAAAATATATATATTTAATAGGCTACATCTTCAGCGAAAAGCCTGGCTGAAGGGGGACCCAGGCCCTGCCACTCGCCCCGTTTCGACCCCGACCCCTGTCCTAGATGTCGGGGGATGTCTGAGTGTCCCTGTCGTGTCCCCTCCCTTGGATGTGTTTATTTTACAGGGATTTCTCACCCGCAGCCCCTTTCCTGCGAGCCCTTTTACCCCCGCACTTTTGTACCGAACGACAGTGCTGGTTTAATCCAGGTCAGGTCAACGATTTATATAACTCATTAGTGAAAGTAATAGGCTTAAGGAGCTGAAAGGGGACACCTTTGGTTTCTCCTTCCTTTAAAACGATTACAGAAGCAGAAATTGCCCCAGCCCTGTCTTTCCTCCACAATCCCCCCCACCCCCGAGGCTCAGCCTCCGGATTTATTTTTAACTCGCTTCGCGGTCAGGATCTTGCTTTCCCATATTAGAATCAAATTGAGTTGTAATTAATTTCTCCCTCTCCATCATAACTTATTCCATCCTCCCTTTTCCCGTTGCGCTGCCGTGTCTCTATTTGACTCCGTATCGATCCGGACGATACAGTTTGTTTTTCTCCTGTTGCTAAATCCATCTGTCTATATGGGCGCCCACTTTCTATTCCTGGCCGTGTCATTATTGTGGGTTTCCACCTCCACGGGAGCTGCTTTAATTGTTTTATCTCTTTGCAGGACGCAGCTCCTGCTCCCGCTCACCTCCAGCCCTTCAACTTCCATGGGTTCGGGGGCTCCCGGCTTATTTGGGGGAAACTTTCCTGATTTTTAACAAAGCTTTTCTCTGCCCGGATGGGCTCCTTAATACTTTCCAACGGGATAACCTTGGAAATGCTGCCCTAAACTTCAGCAGATAAAGGCCGGGAGCTGCAGCAGCGCCCGCGGAGGGGCGCGGAGAGGCGCGGAGCAGCCGTGACTGAACACGGCATCAGCACAATAGAGCCCTAATCGAGGGGAAACGTTTCTTTTCACGCTAAGCACCGTAATTAATAATACGAATCAATTAATTTGACTTTTATTGTGCCGAAGAAAAGCGCAACAAATGGAACAGAGGGCTGCGGAGTTGGGGTTTTTCCTCCTTTTTTTCCCTGGGTGACACACAAGGCGAGTGCGTGTCCGTGTGGCTCTGTGACTCCGCGTGTGCGTGGGGCAGCGGGCGGTGCGCGGGTGCGGAGCTCACGGACCGCGGAGATCCTGTGGGAGACGCGGAAAAACGGGAAAACGGCTCCGCGCCCCGCGGGAAGGTTCCCCCCAACCTCCCCGGCAGAGGCTCTGCGAGAGGCCGGGACAGCGACACTGCCGAGCCTCGATGGGTTTTGGGCAAAGAGGGGAATTGCTTTGCCTAAAGCAGCGCCGCTCATAGGAAATCGTTGACTCCTGGGGTATTTCCCTAATTTAATTGTATTTACCGAAATCGGACAACACGTGCGGGAAGTACCAGAGCGAAGGGCTCGGCGGGACGGATTAAAAAGCCAAACCCCGGGAGCCACCCGCGGCCGAGGGCCCGGGCGGGGGGTTCCGCACCGGGGCAGGGGTGGGAGGCCGGGCCCCCTCCCGCCCCGCCGGGCGCCTTTCCCCGGGCCGGGGCTTACCTGGGGCCGCGGCAATACGGTCCTCACATTCACACACACTCCCTCATTTCCTACTTTTTCATATGCTAAAGCCCGCAATGATTAAGTCGTTAACACCTCTGGAAAGAAAAAAAAAAGAAAAAAAAAACCAAGAAAAAAGAAAGAGCTAAGCAAAGGAAAAAAAGAGAAAAAAAAAAAAACGGCTAAAAGGTTCTTTATTTATAGTTTCCCTTTGTTATTTTACGTCTTTTTTATTTCTCCCTGCAACTAACCTAATAGATTAATCAATAGCTATTCTCTGCTCTTCCGTTCCCAGCTGGTGCTGCTGCCGCTGGAAAAAAAAAAAAATTAAAAAAAAGAAAATAGAAACCCACGGAAAAGTGATTTCAAAGCCCAAACTTGGTGCTTTTAAGCGCTCTTGCGGCGGCGCATCTGCGGGCCCGGCGCTCCGAGAGCGGCAGCGGCGAGCCCCGGTGCGGCAACATTTCCGCGGGGGGCGGCCGGTGCCGGTGCCGTCGGGCCCGGTCGGGGCGGGCAGAGCGGAGCCGCCGCCGGTCTTTGTTGACAGTCCATGAAACAACTGGAGTTTTGCATGACTTCACGGCGGGGCGCCTGACGTCAGGTCATCACGTGGAGCCGCCTCCGAGTATATCTTTAACGGGAAAGTAATCTATCAGGCAGTCGGGACCGCCGCGCTGCCAAAGTGGCGAGCGAGGCCCCGCGACCCCCGCCGGCCTCCTGCCCCCGCCCCGCCCGGCCGCCGGCAGCTCCGTCCCCTCCCTCCGCCGAGGGGGGGAAAAAACAGCAGCTAAAAAAAAAAAACAGACGAGAGGAGGAGAGGAGGAAAGAGAGAAGAGGAACAGAGGAACGAACCAAAAAAAAAAAAAACAACCAAAAGCCGAGCCGGCGCGGAGGGCGGCGGAGCGGTGCGCGGCGCGGCCGCGGAGCGGAGCGGTGGAGCGGCGGCGGCCCGCGGAGCGGCCCCATGCGCGGCGCCCTCGGGCGCGCATCGCGGCGGGCGGGATCCTGAGCCCCGATGCCCGGCGGCGGGAGGTGACCGGGCGGCCAGGGCAGCCCCGCGGACGGGAGAGCAGCGGGCGCGGCCGCCCCATGCCCCGCGGGGACGGCGCCGCGGGGCGCAGCCGCGCCGCTCGGGTGTAGCCCCCGGGGCCGGTCGGAGGAGCGGCGGGAGCGGGGCGCGGGGGGAGCCCGGTGCGGGCGGGAGGCCCCACCGCCGCCGCCGCCGCCGCCGCGCCCCGTCCGCCGAGCGGGGATGACCCTGTCGGGCGGCGGCAGCGCCAGCGACATGTCCGGCCCCGCCGTGCCGGCGGCCGAGGATGTGGATATCGACGTGGTGGGAGAAGGCGACGACGGGCCGGGCAAGGACAGCGAGGGCGAGGCCGGCAGCCCCGCCGCCCTGCCGCGCCTGCCGCTGGACGAGGCGGCGGAGCTGGCGCTGCCCGCGGAGGCGGGCGCGGAGAGCGGCAGCAGCGGCAGCGGGAGCCCGGCCGGGACGGCCCCCGGTGGCACGGCCGAGGGCGGCAAGGGGGGCGGCGAGGAGGGGGCGAGCGGCGGCGGCGGCGGGGCAGCGGGGCAGAGCAAGCCCAAGAGCAGCCTGGTGAAGCCGCCCTACTCGTACATCGCCCTCATCACCATGGCCATCCTGCAGAGCCCGCAGAAGAAGCTGACGCTCAGCGGCATCTGCGAGTTCATCAGCAACCGCTTCCCTTACTACCGGGAGAAGTTCCCAGCCTGGCAAAACAGCATCCGCCACAACCTCTCCCTCAACGACTGCTTCGTCAAGATCCCCCGGGAGCCCGGCAACCCGGGCAAGGGCAACTACTGGACGCTGGACCCGCAGTCCGAGGACATGTTCGATAACGGCAGCTTCCTCCGCCGCAGGAAGCGCTTCAAGCGGCACCAGCAGGAGCACCTGCGGGACCAGACGGCGCTGATGATGCAGGGCTTCGGTGCCTACGGCCTGGCCGGACCCTACGGCCGCCCCTACGGGCTGCACCCCGGCGCCTACACGCACCCCGCGGCGGCCGCGGCCGCGCTGCAGTACCCCTACATCCCCCCGGTGGGACCCATGCTGCCGCCCGCCGTGCCGCTGCTGCCGTCCAGCGAGCTCAGCCGCAAAGCCTTCAACTCCCAGCTCAGCCCCAGCCTCCAGCTGCAGCTCAACAGCCTGGGAGCCGCCGGCTCCATCGTCAAATCCGAGCCCAGCAGCCGCCCGTCCTTCAGCATCGAGAACATCATCGGCGTCCCCGCCGCCAGCTCGGCCGCCAGCGCGCAGACTTTCCTGCGGCCGCCGGTCACCGTGCAGTCCGCTCTCATGGCCCACCAGCCGCTGGCGCTGACCAGGACCACCGCTGCCATCGCTCCCATCCTCAGCGTGCCTACCAACATCATCGCGGGGCAGTTCCTGCAGCCCGCCGCCCCCGCCGCCGCCGTGCAGGCCAAGTGGCCGGCGCAGTAACCCCGGGAGGAACCCCCGGGAACCCCCCCGGGAGCTCCGGTCGCCCCCTCGGGGCTCCGCGGCCGCCCCGGCTCGGAGCAGCAGCGGGCACCGGCAGCCGCCGCTTGTATATATTTGTATCAAAAATCACTGACGTTGCTTTGGGGGTTTTTATTTTTCTAAAGAGGCGAAAATGACGGTCGCGATTAGGAGCTGCGAACTTTCACTTTTTTTGAAGGTTCCGGCGCTCCGAGCGGTTTTATCCGAAATAAACGAACAAACGATGGGGGAAAAAATTGTATAAAAAAGAAATAAGCGGGGGAAATTTTAAATATTAAACGAACGAACAGAAAAAAAAAAGAGAATTTTGGAAAGAAAAAAAAAAGGAGGAAAAACAGTGTCATTCTATTATAGAAGTCTGTTTATATATGAATGAATATATGTATTCTAAATGTTATCCCTTCGTGTTGTACACAACTTTGTAAATAAATTTTTAAAATGCTCTGCCCGTCTCTGTGTGAGCGGTGCCTTTGTGACCCCCGCCCGCAGGACGGGCTGCGCGGCCGCGGAGGCTGGAGGGGCACGGAGCTCCGGTTCTCCGGTGCCGCGGAGCTTTGGGTTCCGCCGCTCCCGGTGCGAGCGGGTTTCCCACGGTCCCTCCAGCCCGTTCGGGATGCGCCCGGCCCGGCCCCGATTCCTTCCAAACCGACCTTCCCCGGCAGATCCGAGGCTCCCGAGAGCGCGCCGTGATGTTTTCCTAAATATATTAATTTTTCTCGGCCTGACTTCAACACTACATCCCGGCGCTGCGGCATTCCCGGCCGGAATAGGTACGCTTTGGGTCTGCGGTCGGGGCTAATAAGGGAAATTATTTTAAATAAAACACGTTGGGTCGATTTAATCAATGTTTACTATTTATTTTAGAGGGGGGAAAAATATATATATTCAGGTCGTGGCTGTGGGGTGTCCGAGCGCGGATCTTTTCGTTTAGATCAGGGAAATAATCAGGATTAAAGCAGCGGTTCTTCCCCCGGGAAAGGATCGGCCTTTCCCGGTTAATTCCCAATAACTCAGCTTTAATGGCAGCTGTTTAAATTAAAAATAATATACATACACATACACACACACACATATATATATATGTGTGTATTTTCGGGGCTAAAATAAACAGACAGTCAAAATGAAAAAAAAAAGGAATTAATATGTAGCTTTATAATATTTAAAGCGGCGCGTCGGGGGGTTGAGCCTGGTGAGATCTCGGTGTCTCCTGTGCACTGACAGTGTTTGGTGCTTTATTATCTCCCTCTTACAAAGTTGAATTTTTGTCACCTTGGAAAAGCGTCGTGGATTTTGCTTTTCCGCTCAGATAATTCGATGTCTTTGTTAGGAAAATCGGCGGCGTAAAATGCAGGCGGGATGCGGGATGCGGCAGGCTCGGCTGCGGGAGGAGCTGAACCAGGCGCTAATTTCCCCTCCAACAACCCTCTGGCAGCCGTGGATTTAAAATAAATATATAAATAAAAGTGTCCTTGCTTTCCTGGTAAGCAGTAAATATTATTTCTTCCTAAGTAAATATTTATACCTCCGCATACATAGACTAAAATAAACCGAGCAGCGCCGGTGATGAGATCGTTTGAACTTTATAAATAAGGACTCGCTAATCATCTGCCGGGGACAGGGAGAAGCTGGAGGGACGGGGACACGCGGGGCCCTCCGCGGGCACCCACGGCCCCGCGGAACCCCGCGGAGCGGAATGCGGCGGTGTCGGAGGAACGAGTGGTTTCACAGTTGTGTCTGGCTAATCGGTTTTACACAAACACCAAATGGTGGGTGATTCGTGCGATCGAGGGGGTTTCTATATTTAGCCGATCCCCTGGGAAAAAAGAAAGGAGCCTCTGGCCGGAGTCGCTGCGAGGCTCAAGAAGCTGCTGATCCAGGGCTTCCAGAGGACACCGGATAACAGGGGCTCATTCCATTGCCCAGCCTTTGTTACTTATAAAATTACTCGCTCATATTTCCCCACATAGCAGCAATGCCTCGGCTCGGCATCTGCGCGCCGGCGGCAGCGGCACCGGCAACTTTCCTGCCCGCTGCCTCCCTCCGGGAACCGCTTCTCCCTCCGTAACCTCCGGCCTCTCTTTCTCTCCATCGCCGGGGACAGCGGCCCGCAGGAGAAGCCCTTCCCGGGGAAGAGGCGGCGGTGGGGCTCCCGGGGCACCGGGAATGCGCGGGGCTCGGGAAGAACCCCGAGATGAGCCCTCAATCCGGCCGCTGGAGCCTCCGCTGCCCGCAGCCGCGGGGCCGTGAGCGGCAGCGGGGCCGTGCCCGCGGGTGGGGGCTCCCGGTGGCGGCGGGGCTGCAGTGGCGCACCGGGGCCTGCGGGGGGCGCGGCAGCTCCCGCTGTACCCGCGGGGAACGGGTGCGCCCCCCCCCGGGGCCGGGAGCACTCCCGGGACCAGGAGCATCCCCGCAGCGCCCGGATCCGGGAATATCCTCGGAGCATCCGCGAGGTCGGGAGCACCTCCGGGGCCAGGAACGCTCCCGGGGCCAGGAGCACCCTCGGAGCCGGGAACATCCCCGGAGCCGGGAGTCACCGGGGAATCCGGGAGCAATTCGGGGGACCGGGAGCACCCCCGGCGCCCGCAGCCGCCCAGGGCAGCACCGACCCGGGTCCCGCAAAGCGACCGGCGGGGATCGGGAGCCCAGGGGGTGTCAAAAGTCGGTCCCCGAAGAGGGGAGGGTTTGCAGCCGGGACGGGAGAGGCTTTCCCGGCTCCCAGCGGAGTGGGAGCAGTCCTCACAACCGGAGCAGGAGCGGCGGGCCGGGGACAGCCAGAGCAGCATATCCCGGTGAAGTTCCCTCAGCCACGGGCCACAGCCGAACAACAGAAACTCCTTCCCTTGTTCTTTCCCTTGTTTTGCCTCCCACAAACTTGTCCGCCGCATATGGCAAAACTTGACACGGCCGGTGACAGATGCCCATTAGTATAAGTCGTGTCACGTCGGTCCCTGGGGTGTGTTGGAAGTAACCAGATCCGAAACACCGGGAAAATGACCCTCCCGCAGCCCCGAGAGTTTACCCAGAACCACCACCCCTGCACCCTCCCCGACCCCGCTCCTTATTTATTCCAATTACGGCCCCGCCGCTCCCTCCGCTGGGGGAAGGAATTTATAATAGGATCTGGCGATAGGATCTGGCCCTAATCCTCTAAACCATCACGCTGGTTGAAAAAGGGACGAGATGGGGCTCATTAGGGCCATTTCCTCGGCTGATGCGAGGCTCCCGGGGAACCCTCTCGTTTTCCCTGCGCGGCCGCGGGAGTTGCGCCCCCCTTTCCCCCCTCTCCGCGATACCGGCTCCCAAAACCGTCTATTTATAGCATCACTGGTCTCTGCCGGGCACAGAGCAGGGTTGAAAGTTTCGGGCTAATGGGTGTTGAAAGGCTGCAGCGAGCGTTGGAAAAGGCAGGAGAATGCCTTTTGCGGTTATTTATAAACGCGTGTTTATCGCGCGTGTGTTTTTATGGCATTAAGCAGCCCCAGCGTTCGGGGTATCCCCCCACGCCTGCCCCCATCCGAGACCCGCGTGGGGGGCAGCGATCGGAGACCCCACACCGGAGCTGCGGGAAGGCAGAACCGAGGCCGGGGATACCGCAGGGGACAGCGCCGGGAGCGCTCCGGGAGGCCGGGGAGCGATGTCCACCGGAGACATTTCCTTCTCGGTCTGCCGCACCGAGAGGTGGCCGGAGGAAATCAGCCACGGGTGCCACCAGCCCCCTTTGGGACACGGGCAGCGTTTGGGGACAGCTCCGGCTTCCTCGGGGATTCCTCGCCGGCCCCCGGTACCGGGGGATTTAACCCGCCCCGGCCGCACCTCCAGCACTGCCCGAGCCGGCCCGAAATCCGTGTCCTGGGCCGGACACAAAGGAAGGAGCGCCAACATTTCGCTTTGGGATGAGCCACCCCTCATCTTTCGATGGTGTCCCGCTCCGGGAGAGAGACAGCAAGGATTGCTTTAGGGGAAATTTAGGGGAAATGGGGATTTCCCCTAAGCCGTGCGGGTACGGGTCAGGGGGCAGTTCCCGGGGGATGGGGGAATTCGATGGGATTTTGCACCTAAGGCAGTTTCGTGGTCTCTCCTCCGTGTCCGAGATGCGCTCGGGGCCTGTCCCCACCTGCTCCGGGGAGGTGGAAAAACAGCGTGGCCATTCCCGGGGGTATTTTATCAGTGACCGAGGAATCACAGCGAGCTCCGAGCGCAAGTTCCGCTGCCCATCCCCACGGCCGCGGACACTCCGCGCATCCCTCGGGGCGCGACTGATGCGCTTCAATCTCCTCCCGCAACCGGGAGCATCCGTGTCACCCATCCGTGTCACCCATCCGTGTCACCCATCCGTGTCACCCATCCCATCCCCGCAGCCTCCCCGCACCGGGGATCGCCGCAACCGGGAAACACCCGCCAGACATTCTCTTGAGAGGCAACACTTCAATTCCGGGGGCTTTTCTTGAATTACGTGTTACCAGTCCTAAAACATTAAGCGTTATGTACTTAAAAGATACAGAGCATAGGTATTACATCCACAGGAAGTATTTTAGTCAGTGAATGTTCAATGTAGCAGGTAGAGATGAACTTAGCACGTCTTCCAGACTGAACTGGGAACAGACTCTTCAGCCATAAAATGCACTTAACAGTCTATTTAATAGTGGCGAGGTCCTTGAAAATGCAATATCCATGCTAATCTTGCCTTTTTCTAAATCAGAAATGAAAAATAGGTCAGGAAGGTAGAACCTTCCCCTTCCATTTAAAATGTGACATTTAATATATTTAAATAACTAAGTAAACTTTATTAATCCGGGATTTGGTAAGCAAGGTGAGGAAGCGGGAACCGCGCGACTTTATTAAGACGGCAAAATCCTTGAACTCCAGGTGCGATAAAATCCCGATTTTCTTGAGCTTCAGCGAAATGGGAGAAGCCGGGACACACGAAAACCACCCGACCTCTCCCGTCCAGGAAAGGACGGAATGTCCCGCTCTGCTTTACCCAGGACTGGGATCCCCGCATCAGACGAGGGAGAAAACTCTGTGTCTCCCAAAGCCTAGAAAATAGCAAGAATTCAAGAGAAAACCCCAAACCCTCAGTAATTTGTAATTACTTTATTAAGTGCCGATATTTAATGGGGAAAAATAAAAATAAATCCATCTCCCTGCGGGCTCAGGTTGTGGTTTCTGTCACGTTTACTCCTGGTTTTTCTCGGCAAAGGAGAATGCGAAAAAACCGAGGCTGCTGAGGGCTTGTGTGCCCACTAAATCCCGGGAATTGTCCTGGGCTCGGGATACTCTGGGAATCCACAAATTGGGAATCTGCAATTGCAAACGCCTCCAGAGTTTGTTCCCCCGCTCGCTCCGGCAGCACAGAGCGAAATTCTGGCTGAGCTGGAACTTTTTATGGCCGCAGATTCTTCACCCCCGCCCGCCCTAGGAAAGACTTTCTCATTATTCTGGCAGCATTTCATCCCAAATTTATGGATTTTTGCCTTGCCACCACTCGGTTGCCATCAAGTCATACGGGCGGGTGGAGGAGAGGAGGCAGAGGAGAACGCCAAGGGTTAAAAAAAGCCGTTTATCTGCTCATTATCGGCTTCTCTTTACTCCTGAGCACCAAACCCCGCTCGTCTCCTACCCCGCCGTATCAATGTGTCCTGAATGTCTTTTCCAGTCATTGATCTGGTCAAAGTCACCGCAGAAACACAAGTGACAGAGACTCAATTCCAGGCGACGCGCCCGATGCGAGTATTTAGAAAGCATTCAATAAAAAAGCTTTCCCGGGGAGTGAATGATTTCACCTTGCAACAAAGAGCGCTCGGCTAATTGAAATAATGCACTTGAATGTGCGGCCGTGGGCTCCTGCTCTCCAGCACAGAATTAGCAATAATCTCCAAGAAAAAAAAAAAAATCCAAAAACTCTTTTTTTTTTTTTTTTTTTTTTTTTAATAGTTCTCATGCAACGAGCATGGAAAATCCTGGAGGGGAGAGTAGAAGGAGAGGAGGGAGGTACTGAAATAAAAATCTGCCCTGGTGATTCTCCCCCGGGTTTAGGATGAGAATTCACTTGTTTCAGTGCCTCCTGGAATTCTAAGTTAGTTCGTAATTGATGAATTTGTAGGATTATCCTTATTTTACAGACTTGTCATTTCCAGACATCCCGTCAAAATCCTGAAATGGATGCACTTTACCCAGCAGGAATATGAATTATTGAGCGTATCAGATTAGGCAAACTGTGTAAAATTTGATGGGCATAATCTGCCGTTTTTCACAGGATTATGGCTCCAAACACCTTGGCAAGCCAGCAGACAGGTGTGATTTTTACCTTTATCTGTTTAAGGGAGCTTTCAGTCTCTTCACATTGCCCCACATGAGGCAACAAGCACAAGTGGCTGAAATTATGGCAGGTGTAAGAGGGACCAGGATGCCCAAAGAATTTGTACTCAAAAATGGTTGGGATAATAGAAATCAGCATCTTGCATTGGAAAACTATCAAGGAAGAAAAACAATCTCTGATGTTACAAAATATTATATTTATTGTGTTTATATATTAAAAAAAATTATCTGCATATCTGAAAAAAAAAAAACAAACACTTTGATTTGCAGTAATCTCTGTTTAATGTTTCTGTGGTAAGTGATCAGACATTTCTTGGTCACATTTGTTTTTTGTAGCAGCTATGTTTAAATCCACCACAGCTTTCAGCCCTGGGATTCCAGTCCAAGGAGAGAACTGCTGCCAGCTCACCTGGCAGGTATGGCCATGAAACCCTCAGTACGTGGTGTTAGTTTTACGAATAATCAGTTTTCTATTCAGTTTCATGTCCTGACCTCAGTCAGACACACAACCAGAAGAAAAGACCAGGTTGGATGGGGCTCGGAGCAAGTTGGGATAGTGGAAGGTGTCCCTGCCCCAGGAATGAGATGGTCTTTGAGGTCTCTTTCAACCCTGTGATTCTCTGATTTTTGTTATGCTCTATACTTCATCAAGACCTTAAAGAGAATGAAAAGAGGCAAGACTGAAAGGTTTAAAAGTGAGGCCTATGGAGCATCACAGAGAGATTCCAGAGTTTTCCTCACTGGAGATGCTCAAGGCTGTCTGGACAGAACCCAGTGCTCAGGGATGGCCCTGCCTGAGTGGGGACATGGCACCAGATGTCTCCACTGGGGTCCCTTCCAGCCTGACCCAGCCTGGGATCCTGAGCTTTATTCCCATATATCATCTCCGAGCTGTAAGGGCTGAGGATGGTAGAAAACCATGAATCCCAGACTGGTTTAGGTTGGAAAGGGCCTTAAAGCCCATCCAGCGCCACCCTCGCAATGGGCAGGGACACCTTCCAGTGTCCCAGGTGCTCCAAGCCCTGTCCAAGCACTGCCAGGGATCCAGGGGCAGCCACAGCTTCTGTGGGAATTCCTGTGCCAGGACCTCCCCACCCTCAGAGGGAGGAATTTCTTCCCAATATCCAATCCATCCCTGCCCTGTCCCTTGTCTGAAGTCTCTCCATCTCTCCCGGAGCCCCATTAGACACTGGACAGGGCTCTGAGGCGCTGAGGGAGCGTTCCCTCCTCCCGGTGCCCGCCCAGCCCGGCCCGGCCCCATCCATGGCGGAGCGTCCCTGAGGCGCTCCCGCTTCCCGCCCCGCGCACGCGCACTGCCCGCCCGGAAGGCGCCGCGCAGGCGGAAGCGCGCGCGCCGGCCCGAGCCCGGTGAGAGCCCGCGGGCGGCGCGGGCCGGGCTGAGGGGAACCGGGCCGGGCTGAGGGGAGCCCGGGGCCGAGAGGGGGCTGAGAGCGGCTGCGGGGAGGTGAGGGCGCTGAGGACGGTCAGGGGGATGAGGGGTGACGAGGGTGAGGGCGGTCAGGGGTCTGAGGACGGTCAGGGGGCTGAGGACGGTCAGGGGGCTGAGGGGGCTGTGGGGTGACGAGGGTGAGGGCAGTTAGGGGGATAGGGGTTGATGAGGGTGAGGGCGGTTAGGGGGCTGAGGGGGCTGAAGGGTGACGAGGGTGAGGGCAGTTAGGGGGATAGGGGGTGATGAGGGTGAGGGCGGCCACGGGTCTGAGGGCGGTCAGGGGTCTGAGGGCAGTCAGGGGGCTGAGGGGGCTGTGGGGTGACGAGGGTGAGGACGGTCAGGGGCCTGAGGGCGGTCAGGGGGCTGAGGGCGGTTAGAGGGCTGAGGGCGCTGAGGGGTGACGAGGGTGAGGGCAGTTAAGGGGATAGGGGTTGATGAGGGTGAGGGCGGTCAGGGGTCTGAGGGGGCTGTGGGGTGACGAGGGTGAGGGCAGTTAGGGGGATAGGGGGTGATGAGGGTGAGGGCGGCCACGGGTCTGAGGGCGGCCACGGGTCTGAGGGCGGCCACGGGTCTGAGGGCGGTCAGGGGTCTGAGGGCAGTTAGGGGGCTGAGGGGGCTGTGGGGTGACGAGGGTGAGGGCAGTTAAGGGGATAGGGGTTGTTGAGGGTGAGGGCGGTCAGGGGTCTGAGGGCGTTTAGGGGTCTGAGGGCGTTTGGGGGCTGAGGGCGGTTAGGGGGCTGAGGACGGTCAGGGGGCTGAGGGGGCTGTGGGGTGACGAGGGTGAGGGCGGTCAGGGGGCTGAGGGCGGTCAGAGGTCTGAGGGCGGTCAGGGGGCTGAGGGGTGACGAGGGTGAGGGCGGTTAGGGGTCTCAGGGCGATTAGGGGGCTGAGGGGGCTGTGGGGTGACGAGGGTGAGGGCGGTCAGGGGTCTGAGGGCGTTTAGGGGTCTGAGGGCAGTTAGGGGTCTGAGGGCGCTGAGGGGTGACGGGACTGAAAGGCAGAGGGAGGTGAGGAAGAGCCGGTCGAGGATTCTCAGGGGGCTGAAAGGCTGAAGAGGGTGAGGCAGAGTGGGTCGTGGGGGCTGAAAGGCTGAGGGGGATGAGGGAGAGCCGATCGAGGATTCTCAGGGGCTGAGGAAGAGCCGGTCAGGGTTCTCAGGGGCTGAGGGGCAGCTCGGTCCCGGGGCGAGCCCCGCAGCGCCAGCCCGCCCTGGGGCTCTGAGGAGGCCCTGGCAGGGCGAGGGGTGAGATGAGGAATAAAGGTGTCTCCTGACAAGGATTAGGGAAACAGCAGGGTTGTATACAGGTGTTGCTGCAACAAATTAAATTCTTCATTCTGTGTGTGCGTTTTTCAGCTGCTGAAATGAAGCATTTTAAAAGAAGTTTTATTCAGGGCTGTGCATCTATTAGCTGAGTTCTGTCAGCTTCCTTGGACCAGGGCTGGGTGGTTTGTACTGGTGTTATTTATCTGAATCGTCATCATAGGCAGTGTGGAAGGATAGTAGTTTTTTTGTTCTTTTTTTAAATCTGTGATTTTCACCTCATGCTTACAGCTGGGATCTTGAGATCACATCCAGGGGAAGGTGAAAAGTTTGGGATTGACCAAACCAGCATTATCATCCCCTAAGAATTATTCCTAACATCGTTGCTCACAGGATACCAAGAATTAAGAGTTCTATGCATTAGAATTTAATAAAAGCATGGTTTTTTGTTATAGGTAGCATGGGGTAATTATTAAAGGTGAAAAATAAGTAGGAAAGAATATTTTAAGGGCCGCTTTTGAGAGCAGAGAAGGAAACTCAACATCCCAGAAAACAATTGTGCATGTAGGGAATGGCAAAAGTAAATAAATGAAACAGAGATGAGGGGGTCTATAGGTGAGGCTGATGCTATGTAATAATTAAAAAGGCATAATTAATTGATGTTGCAAGATAGAGAGCAGGACAGATGTATCTTTTATTTTAGATAAAAGTGCCTCCACTGTGGCTTAGGCACAGGGGAAAGCATCCAAATATCAGTGTTCACCTTCCTACCTATAGATGGAGATCTGCTGCCACAGATTTATATTATTAATTAACTTCTTTTTCCCCTTGGTGGTGGTGTTGGGTCACACCTTTCTGTGAGAAGTAAATAAATATGGGTGGAGTTGGAGAAGAATAACCTAAATATGCCTTAGATGTTGTTTATCTGTAACTGAAACAGGAGCTCAGTGCTTCTGTTGTATGGGATTTTTGGTTTTGGTCAGTAGTAGGTGTATTAAACTCACTTAAATCAAATTATGCCTTGTCTGCAAGTGGCAGTTGTACCCTTCAAGATTGAAGTAGTTTCTTCCTCACATTTTTCCTAGTTCAGACTAAATTTTTTCTGATTCTTTGGGTTGAAGTTTGCATATTCTATAGTTAGTTGTTTGATAATTTTTTTAAGATTTTTTTTTTTGCATAGAGCAACATAATAATTTTCCTGTGTCATGCACACAGCCTTCAATTTGTCAGACCTAGCAATATTTCTTTTACTGGATCCTTATAGTGGTGCAATAAGCTTGGTGGGACATCAGCCCTGTTGCTTTTTGGGGGTGGAAGCATGGAGAATAATATCTCCTGACACCAATTGTCGCTTTTGAAGCCCTGTGCTTGTAAGCGTGCAGTGAGGTGTCAGTGTGGGGGTGTTCAGCAGTGATGGCTGGCACAGAGGGGGGCTGTGCTCCAGCAGTGCTCCTGCTGTGTCCCCAGGTCCTGGAGTGTCCCAGCCATGGAGAAGTGGAGCCTGATGGCGCTGACAGTGCTGCTGGCGCTCACCGTGCGCTGGGCTGTGTCCCTGGGCTCCTACTCAGGTAAGGCACCTGCACAGGCTGCAGCAGCCCCAGGGACACGGCTGATGGGGCTTGGGGGAAAGGCAGAGCAATTCTATGTATTGCTTATTTCTTTTATTGGTGTTTATATAAAATTAAACATAGGAATAAATGTGTTATTTCAGCTGTTGTTACATTTTAGTTCCTCTTGATTTCCCTGAGAATTCCTTTTTCTTATTTTTTGTGTGGAGCAGAATGCTGGAAAAAACCAACCATAACTTTTTTTTTGGGTGGTGCTGATGTTCATTAATGTTTTAGGTCAATATCTGCCTGTTTTCCCCTGCGCCTTTATTTGCAGAATATTGCAGTCCACTTGTACATTTGCCTCATATTGTCTTTAAAATCCTGTAGCAGGTATAACCTTATTATTTATATTTTTATTTAGCTTATATTTGGCTAATGCTGGTGCTAATGAAGACAGTGCAGAGGTGACATGGAGTGAACAATGACTCTGCTTGTAGCTGTACCTCCTTAAGCTTGTTTACAGCAGGAGCCAGAGCTACATTCTGGTAATGGATGAGTTTTTCTCCTCCTCATGTCAGAAGCCTTGCAAAGAATTAGCAAGTTCCTTTCCAAGCCTCCCAGTTCCATTCTCACACTTGGAATAAGCTTGCACAAGGCTTGCTCTCTGCAAATGAAAAAAAAAAAAAATTAAAAAATGAACCAATACTTTCAATCCTCATCAGCCCAAAGAATCACAAGTTAAATTCTACTCTGTTTTTTTGTGGCAAAGGGTGGCCTCCTCTCCTCAGTAGCTGGAGCTGCTTGGGAGCATTTTGGTGATTTTAAACTGGTAATTCTGGGTTTCATTTACTTGAAGAGTTTGCTTGAATCTGAACTGTGTTTCCAATTGCTTTGGTTTGAGTTTGCTTTCTCAAAATGCCATTTCTCAGAGATCTGTAGGTAACTGAGTTTTTTACCCATTTCTAGGCAGCAAACGCCCTGTCTTCAGGCATACACTGAATTTCTCTTGCAGTGCAGAGGATTTATTTAGAATTCGGTTGCTAACTAGATTTTTGTACGTTGATTTAATTTCAAACCAATCAAGATTATGGAAGAGAGTCTAAAATAAAGCCTGAGCTAAAATAACAATTTTTAAATCTCATTTCCTCCCCAGCTGATATAACTGATTTTGGAATAGGAAAAGCTGAATCTGATCCAGTCCAGCAAATTATTAATGCTTAACTTTGAGCATTGGCTGGCTGTAAAAAGACAAATCCCAGTGTCAGAGCTGTCAAACACATAAATCCACTGGGATTATTTTTTTCTCTTTGACTTCCTGCAGATGTGATAAACTTTTAATTCCACCCTCATTTACTGTGCACCCTTGGATCTCTGTCTCATTCCCAGCCTGTTCCTTGCCATCAGCTTGCCTTTGGATTTGCCTCTGGAATTGAATGATAAAGGAGAAACTAATATCTGGTTTTGAAAAGTTGTCATTAGTGATGACCTGGCCCTGGGGAATTACTGAGGAAAAATTTGGTTTCATAGGTTAATGCATGATTTTTTAATGCATGTCCAAACTCCTGCTAAATACAGGTATTGAGAGGCAGCTTCAAACCCTTAAAAAAATCTATTCCCAGGTTAACAATAAAACTGAATAAAATCACTATTTTTAAGGTATTTGTGAGCATTTTAAAATAAAATATTCCAGTTTTATTAATTTTTAACTTAGTTTGTCTGTGTACTTGGTGCTTTCTGTAGATGGAAGCTAAATGTGCATTGTCAAACTAACAAATCAGTAATTGGCTTTTAATAATCAAACCTTTGGGTTAAGAACTTTTGATCATTCTGAAAGCAATGAATTTTTTTCATCCTTTTTTCCCCCTTGAGATTGAAAAATTTATACACATAGAAACACTCTAAAATTTGGGTAATATCTATTTTGTATTTCAATAATCCAGTGGCAGATTCTTTGTTCCACTGGACTTACAGCTACAGACTTGACACTGGTGAAACTCCAGTGATCTCACTTATTTGGGAAACTTTAATCTGAATGTGTGAGAGTGGAGGTGCTCTGCTCTCTCCACCCCCCAGGAAGAAATGAGCAGAGATAAGAGTTCCTTTGCACTTTCTGGGAATGAATTACACATTGCTGAGCTCGTGGGATTCCCACAAACATAGATCATGGGTAAAACCAGAGATAGCTTTCCTATATTTTAAAGAACCTCTTAAATCTCTGTCTGGCTCATGTCAATATTTCACTGGGAGCACAATCAGTCCAGTTTCTGTTCTCAATGATCAGGTTAATAGAAGTAAATAAACTCTGGGAAGATGCTTTGCATGCTGCCATTGCCACACTTAGGCTTCCATCGAGGGGAGATTTGACATCTGAATTATTTGCATTGAGAAAGCTTTCTTTTCCATGAAAATAGCTAATATTAGTATTATAATGATATTAATAGTGAGGTACCATGACATGGCTGAAAGAAATGGGAATATTGACAATTATCACACACCAAGGGAGTGCAGCAGTTCTCACAGAATCACTGTAACATGTCCATTATGTGCATTTTCCTAGTTCAGGGAAAGTACCACATTTTTCATCTGCACTTGGAAATTATTTTTTTTGTCAGATGAGGAAGCAGTTTTTCACAGCAGAGTATCTTGATAAATGCTCATTGCAGAAATCTCCAGAAAGCCAAAAGAACACGTAACTTTTTTTTTTCTCTGTGTTAGACTGCATGATGAGATCTCTATTTGCTCTCAATACAGAGGAATGGAGAATAAAATTAGTAATTAATATGCAATATATGACTGGGGGAAAGCAATCTATAAACCAAATAATGTCCTGAATGCTGTGTCTTCTCTTTTTAGGGGCAGGAAAACCACCCATGTATGGAGACTACGAGGCTCAGAGGCACTGGCAAGAAATCACCTACAACTTACCCATCAGGCAGTGGTAGGTGGTGCTTACAAAGGGAGAATGGGAGGAAATCCTGCTTTATTTTACACCTCTGAGTTCATTGTTTTCTTCCATGAGCCATGAGATTTTTAAATGCGAGAATTCTGGATTCTAGATTCAAGTGTAGCCGGCTTCGTTTGTACAGATCATATACAAAGGAGGAGAATTATTCTAAATATTTTATTTAATTTAGCATTATTCCTAATATTCTTTAGAGTAAAAATTTAATCCATATATGTGCTACAACTCAAATTGGAATATATTGGAATTCCAGTTCATCTTCCAGCATGGACAGCAGTGTTTTGGGCGTATGGTGTAATTTTTCCCTGGCTGTCTGTTGGGGAACAGACTCATTTGACAAAATAGAAAATTAATACACTTGTGTTCTGTAAATACATGTGAACTCCGCAGATTAGTCTGTGTAGTGACCTCAGATCATCTTGTTGTTCCTATATTCTCATTTTTGTCCTTTTTTTTCCTGATATCCAAACCCCGACTGCCAGTGTTGGGATAAGACTGTTACATAATAATGGAGTTGGCAGCTTTGATCCACTCTGTTACACTGAACTGTGTTTCCTTAAAATTAGGAGTTATAGTAGCCAATATTCCCAGGCATTCCCAGGGGCCAGATCAGACACTGCTGCAGGCTGGGTTTAGCTGAGGGGCTGCCAGGTGGGCACCTTGGGCTTCTGTTTGCTCTCTGGTTTTGTAATAGATGTCATTTTATATTTATAATTGAAGGGTTTTTTGGGGTTGGGTCTGCTCTGGGAATTGGATCTCTAATACAGCAAAGTGGGTGTTTAGAACAGCACATCTTGGCTGATGTGCAAGGGATTGCATTCTAGAATTAAAATATTTCTGGTTTTTATTATTCTGTAAAGTCCTTTAGGAACTTCTTTTTTTATCCTACTGCTCATTAAAACTCTGCAAGCTTCCTTACTAAATATTAGTGGGCATATAAGGGTTGTTTTTCTTTTTTTATTGAAAATGTTATGGAAGGTAAAATGAAAAAATAAACCCCCAAAAGTGTCAAATTCCCTGAAAGTTGCAAACTGTGACATTCTGCATAAAGAATCTGCACTGCCTTGGCAGGAGCAATCTTGAATTGTAGGATAAGAGGCAGAGATGCAACTCAAAGAAATGTGATTTATCATCTGTTCAGAAGACACTTCAGGCAGCTCATAAAGAATTCAAGAAATATCATTTACTATTATAAATGTCAAAAATTGGCTGCATTTGAAGAGTGGAAGTGGAAGAGCCAGGAGCCTGCCCCGTGGCAGTGGGAGCAGCCAGAATTCACTGGGAGATGGGAAGGGAGACTGCTCCTCAGTGCTGGAGCTTCTCCTTGGACAAACCCCTCTGATCTCACCTGGGAGAGCTGACTTCATTTTGACTGCTGCCATAGAAATCCTGACACAACGTAATCCCAGATGGGAAAATCCTTTTCTTTCCTTTCACATGGTCTGGCTGGGTTTGGAGGTAGATCCAGGAGTTTTTCTCTCCACTGAAGTGAGCTTTAGCAGCTTTTTTTCGACCACAAATATGTGAACTCTGCATCACTTTTGCTGTTATTTTGTTGCTTGGGACTTATTTAATGTGCAGTAAAATTAGGCAGGTATAGATGCTGCCACCTTCTATTTTGGATTTGGAATGCATTTACTATTCAGTCTTTTCCTTGGGTCAAAACCAAGCTGGAGATATAGTCTTTAAATTAAATTTTATTTTTTTAGGTACTTCAATACAAGTGACAACAACTTGCAGTACTGGGGCCTCGATTACCCACCTCTCACTGCCTATCACAGTTTTGTGTGTGCTTACATGTAAGTCCAATGTTTGAAATCCTGTGTTACATTTTTCTTTCTGGATATTCCGTTTTCCCTACAAGCCACTGCTGGATCTGGGATGCCCAGGGGGAAGTGCTGTAGGAACAGGGGGCATTGCCTGGGAAAGCTCTCGTGTGTGCAGAGCCCAGGTGACATTTGATGAGTGGATATCATGTAAATAGAATTCTGTTATTGGAATACTTTTTCCACAAGGGCTTTGCTGCTGTTGGAATGAGACTTATGGAATAAGAATGTAGGTTAAAGTGCACAGGCACAGCTATGTGGGGCATCTATGTGAACTGTAAATGGTTTATATTTAATACTTAAGCATGAAAGGTATTTACAATTGTTTTTTTTTAAAGTCCAGGAACCAGACTGGAGGTGGTTATCTTGTCCTAATAAATATTGTATTCCATTTTTACTGTTTCCAAAGGTTATTTTTTTTAATTGTGAAACAGTCTATAGTGTAAACTGATCTAGTGGTGAGGAAAAGCTTTCATTGATCACTATTGCTCTCTGAAATATTTCTCCTCATTCATCTTAATTCTTGGAATCTGCTCCTGTCTGTGTCATCTTTATTGCTGCAAGGAGTGTAAAGGGAAATGAGAACTGTCTGCATTTTGATGTGTCTGTACTTTGTTTTACAGTGCAAAGTTAATAAATCCTGATTGGGTTGCCCTGCACTCATCTCGGGGCTATGAGAGTCAGCCCCATAAGTTATTTATGCGTACAACAGGTAGGAAGATTATATTTCCTTGGGATCATCCTGCACATTTGTCTTGCTTACTAATTCAGTTTAATATGCAGCTTCTCTGTCTTTTCTGCTTTATTCTCAGGTTTTTAACTGGATGGCTTTGCAGGTCCATTTCTGAGCCAAATATGTGCATTATTTCCTTTTCTGCCATCATTTGTGAAGCTATAAATATAAAATACAGAAACAAGTTTTCAACCCAATTAATTAATTAAAATCTCTAAAACACAACTGCTCTTTGTAGCATAGACCCACTTTTTAATTTTGAAAACTATTCTTGTTTTCTCTTCTATTCTGATAAATACTTTTATACTTAGCATCATTGGTTTTTATTGTAAAATTATGTTACATGTAGCCTGGCTTTTCCTAACTTAATCTCTGGAGGTATCAGAGATCTTCTTTAGGAGCTGATCTCAAAGGCAGAAATATTTGGTATTTTTACTGTGAGAAAAAAATTAAAAATTTATTTTACTACTTGTATTCTAAATTTGTCTTCCACCATTTGATTATTTTGAACTGCAAACAAATGCAGAAGATTTGCACCATAATTTAGTAGCTGCAGCAGTAGAACAGCAAACAATGTGGCCAATGAACTCTTGTTTCTTGTTACTATTTCCTTTCATTGGAAATGTCTTCTGCTTTTTCTAACACAAAATGCTTTCTGATTGCAACAGCAGAATTTGTTGTTCATCAATAGCTTTTCTGTACTTCACAAACCTCTCAGTCTGCTCTCTGGTAATTGATTGAATTGAAAAAAACTAAAAATCACTAGTATTTAATTACCCTTGAAATGGTCTTTATTAATTTTGAAATCAACTCACTTGACACAACACTGATGGATCTGGAGAACTGATAAACACTTTTAACAGGGGCCATTAGAAGAGTGCATTAAAATAATTCAGGGTGGTCAATGGCAGCCTTATTTAAGCATCAGTGTATTTGTTTTGCTAACACCTTGGTTATATTTGTTTAGTTGTGGCTTAAGCTGGCAAAACCATTCATCCCTGGATAACTGAAATATTTAAACATCTCCATTTTCTCTTGGAGCCACTGCACATTTGCTAAAAGTAGTTTGTAGAAATAATCTGAGGTTTTTATTGAGTTTTTAAGACAACGCAAGAATTCACCTGCTGGACATACCCTGGGCAGGGGAACCTGCTGGCTCTGTTTCCTTGTCCCCTCTCACAAATCCTTGCTGTAGGCAGGTGAACAAAGACAAATCCCTGCTTTCAGTCTCTTTATCCCCATCACTGGTAATTCACACAGAGACTGGGATAATCTGGAGTTTCTTCAATGTGCCCCAGTGTTAGCCTTCAGGAACACACATAATCACGGGATATGATTATCTGCAGGTGCTTTTATTGAGAGCTCTGAGAATCAGGGGAACAACCCAAATCTGCTTCGACATGGTTTTCAAGCTAAACGTATTTTATATTCTATCGTTATATAAATTACATATTCGTTATTAAACTTGCATTGTTCTATTGTATACATTGACATGAGTTTCTCGTGATCTTTCTTAGGCCCCTGACCACAGTTTCTCATGATTATTCTTACTATTAAACAGTAATTATATTTAATTACTAAACAATCATCACATCTAACAATTATATCATTTATCATGTACTAGCTACACAGGTGCAGTTCTAGCAAGGTACAAGGCCTTCATGTACCTAGGGTATTTATTTTTTTTCAGTGCCTACTAAGCTTAATTTTCCTTTTAACCCTAAATCCTCATGTTTTTAAAACCCTTTTACTATCACCAGGCTCTCAGTCCTGTCCCACAACCTGGGTGCAGGCGGGACTGATTTCTTTGGGGCATTCCCGAATGCCTGCCCTGCCTGTGGCATGTGAGGAACTAAAGAGCGACTGAGGCTGTGCCAGGAGCCAGGACAGCTGAACACGTGGAAGCAGCAGCTTTGGGACATCAGAAATGAGCCTTAGAAACATTAACAAGATCAAATTCTGTAGACCTGGTTCTTTTTGTCCTTTGAAGTGGATCTGCCCAGTTTATTTCTGATATTTTGATGTTTATTTGCCTGTGTTTTTTCCTTGCCTTCTCCTTGTGGGAGAATTCTAATGGAAAGTTAATCTTTATTTTTCAGTGTTTGTTGCTGATTTGCTGGTTTATATCCCTGCAGTTATTTTATATTGTTTTTCCTTGAAAGAAACATCTGCTAAAAAAAAGGCAAGTACCTGGTGTGTGTAAATTAAACGAAGAAAGCACTGTTAGTACAGAGCAGAAGTGTAACACTGAGTTAATTAACACCTAGAACACCCTGATGGCTTCCATGTAAAACTGATGGATAACCACTATAGCTCATATTATAGGCTTTTCACTTTAAAACATCAGAAAAGCCTTTATTTTATCTTACAGCAATTATTTTAATGCTTTTAATAACAAGATTTCCCATGAATTTATTACTCAATTAGGAAAAAAAAAAACCCAAAAAAAATTTGTGGTGTGGCGGGGAGGATTTGGGAACTGCTTTGTCTTGAACACTCCTTACAATAGATTTTGGGATAACAAGTCTCCTGATTTTTGGAGTGGTTTAAGATAGGTGTAGGTGGTCTTTGAGCTGTTTTAAAGGGCAGGCAATATTCAATATTTTCTAATTTATGGCAAATCTTTGTCCTTGTTTATTCCTCAAAAATATTCCTGACAGATGATTACTGGTAGAGAATAAGATTCCTCCATATAGGATGCACCATGGTGGGGCACATTTTTGTTCTGGAGCAGGGAGAAGTTTCTCTGTCTAATGTCTAATTATGGACTAATTATTTTTCCCCTCTTTTTTGATCCTTCTTGCCAGGTTTCCAGTGCTCTCTGCATCCTGCTTTACCCAGGCCTCATCCTTATTGACCATGGGCACTTCCAGTATCCTTGTTCTGCATGGAAATGAATTCCTGTTTATGGAATTACTGCTCCTTAGCACTTGTTAGCTGAGCACGGGGTGGCTTTGGGTCATCTGGGGGGTTCTGCCCACCCCAAACAGAGATATCAAAGCAAGCTACAAGTCTGAAACATATTGGAGATAAAAATTATTGATATTGGCACAAATCAATCCCAACATGAATATCATTCTTCCCATGCCTCCAGCTCATCTCCCTGTCAGTCACTTCACTGCAGGCAGCATCAGTGGGGTTGTGACAGGGAGGAGAGTGATGGGTTGTGCTCCTGTGATTTGTGTGTGCAGAGGGAATCCCCTTAGATCTTCCTAGGATGGCAGAGCAGTGGCAGGTGGAGCTGTGTGAAACGTTCAGCTCTGTAAAGCCTCCCCTTCTGCCTTGGCTGCACAGCTCAGGGGGGTGAGTTCAGGGCTGGCTGGTGGCACCTTCACAGGGGCTCTTTATTAATAATGATCTGCTTTTATACTGGCTTTGCACAGGAGCAGCCCGGTGTTGTCAGCTCACCCCGTGCTGGAGGTGCAGCAGCTGCTGTGAGGCAGGGATTTCCTGCAGATTTCTGTGCCAGCCCTGCCACTCTGATGTGACAATGCCACCCTCTGAGCAGCTCCAGCAGGGCAGGGATTGGTGTCTCTGAGCTGCTGCACCTCTGCACCATCAGGGCCTCTCGGTGTGAGTTGGCTGATGTGAAATCAATGAGGTGTCAAATACACCTGGTGATGTGGAGTGGGAAATGTGAGTGGGCTGAGAGCTCCGTGGGCAAGCTGGATGTGTTGTCACAGCTGCTTAGGCTGACAGAGGGAAAACAAAATATTGTGACATTTCTGACAATACAAGAAATACGAGGGACTGTTTACAAGGGATGTAGTGACAGGACAGGAGGGAATGGCTTCCCATTGCCAGAGGGTGGGTTTGGATTGGATATTAGGGAGAAATTCCTCCCTGGGAGGGTGGGGAGGCCCTGGCACAGGTGCCCAGAGCAGTTGTAGCTGCCCCTGGATCCGTGGCAGTGCCCAAGGCCAGGCTGGAGCACCCTGAGACAGTGGAAGGTGTCCCTGCCATGGCAGGGGATGGCACTGGATGGGCTTTAAGGTCCCTTCCAATTCAAATCAGTCTGGGATTCTGTGTTTACTGGTTTTTCTAAGCTTTTCAAAAAACAAGTAAAAACCAAAGCTTCTGTTACAGTTTACAAAAATTACAAAACTTTATTGCAGTATAATAGTAAGTGTAGCTTAGGCTCTTCAAAATCTCCTGAGCCTGGGAAGCTCTTTCAAAGTCACAAGGCAGTAATATTTTTTTAGCAACTATTGCTCATTGTTTGAGCAGGATTAGCAGTCAGGGAACTGGTCATGGACGAGGGTGCCTTGTGTGTGTAATAGAATCACAAACCATTCAGAAGTTCTTGAAGGAAATTATACAGAATTTAAACACTGACATATTTGAATATTCTGCACGTGTCTTGTGGGAGCTGGAAGGGAAAGCTTGTGAGAGCTTTACCACTACCCATGTAAATACCAAGAAGAAAATGTTGCTTGTTGCAGAGAACTGTCAGTGCCACCAAAAGCTGGGTTGACTGAATGCATGTGTAATTACATGTGTAATTAATGCACACATAATTTGCCCTCAGATTTTCCTGGGCAAGCTCTGAATCAAACTTTGGAATATAAAAATTACGCTTTCAATGGGTGTAATTTTTTTATCTTTGGGGGCAACATAGTCACAACTGGCAATGTGTTCTTAAGACTAACTTGACAAAACTCATTTTACAAGCTATTTCTGCTTTCCCTCAGGACATTAATTGCTGCCTTCCAGAAGTGAGATGTGTGTGTTGTCCTTGACATAAAAAACCATATACAACTCAGTGAGCCTTGGCTTGGCCCTGTGGGCTGTCCTTTGTTTGTCCCATGACTGGGACCTCCTGGGCTCTGTGGCATTTTGCTTGGCCTTAAATTATAAGCAAATGGAACTCTACCATTCCCTGCCCTTCTTTTGCTATTTGCTGGGAAAGTGCTTCAAGAAGGGACTGAAAGGAAAGGGGTAAGTGGGTTTGAGGTGTTTTATCTTCCTCAGGAATCAGCCTGGCATGGGGAATGGGCTTGTCCTTGTCTGCACACAGGCATTCCTGGATCATTTCTGTGGGAGGTGCCTGTGTGCTGTGCTGCTGTCCTGCAGGGTGAGCCTGGCAGGGTTTGTGCCCAGCGCTGCTGGGTGCTGTGCTGATGTGCTGTCCTGTTACAGGTTGGTGCTGCTGGCCAAACTGGCAGGGACAGTGCTGGTGTCCTTCGCTGCCTGCTGGCTCCCGTTCGGCACCGACGTGGAACAAATCATGCAAGTACTCAGAAGACTCTTTCCCATTGACAGAGGCTTGTTTGAGGCATGCATGTTTTCTTCTCCCACCCACTGCCCTGTCCTGTATTCTTAGATCCCTGGAGAAACCTTCAGGCTGACCTTTAGGATTTCATGGGGGAGACACAGCGCAGGGCGAGTAACTCGAGACGGCTTCTTCAGCAGTCGTTTCTTGCCAGTTATTTAATCCAGTGTTTAACCCCAGCTCAGCTGGCATCTTCCAGGATATTATACCAGGAGACAACACTTATCCCATCATCAAACCCATACTTCAATCCATACATTTTTCCATTGAAATAGATTCCATAGTAATTGACAGTGTCAGAAGATGTAACCTTGAAAGTTGACAGCTTTGGCCTCTTGGGTTCTGCTCCCCTCTTTTCAGTGCGATTAATTATTTTTTTTAAATGATTTTTAAATTATGTTTTAGATACATAGCCTAGAACTTCCTTTTTGACTCATCTTGTGCAGTTTCTACAATATTTTCCAAAAGCTTTAGGCCACTTCTGATTTTGGCTTTGCTCATGGTGTGAGCATGCCCGTGCTGAAGGTGCTGAGCCTTAATCCAGTTACTCCATTCCTCATTTACGGAATGGCAATGCCACAGGAATTTGGGAGGAAAGAAAGGGTTCCCATGTCCAAGGTCATAGGGAGTTGCTGCTGTTTTAATTGGGCCATGAGTCTTTCTACAGCAGTTTCTCAATTTCAAGCTTAACCCAGAAAATGCAGCTTTGAATTTCCAGGCTGTCCACAAGGATTAAAGCAAATTCTCACGTAGTTGGATTAATCTTAATTATTCTTTTAATGTTTTTCAGATGTAAATAATATCTCAGCTGGCACTTTTTTTCCCCCAAAAGTTAGTGCTGATGTACCAAAGGCAGTGGAGGTGTTCTTAATGTATTCTCTGCTAGCTTATTTTAAAAACCCCAACAAACACCAAACAACATCTCCAAAAAAGACACTCCCAAAAAAAACCAATGACTCTTCTCCTTGACAATTATTTGGAATTTATAAAGGAATATCACTTTGCTCACCACACCTTTTATTGAGTACCAAGTTTAGAAATAAAATCTTTAAATGACAATAACCAATGAGTCTGAAAGAGCTGGAGGATTTTAGTCTAATATTAGCCCAAATATTTTCTGAGCTGCTCAGGGCAGTGACTTGCTGGATGCTGATGGAGATAAAATGAGAATTTGTCCACGTAAGCAGCGCTCAGTAACTTGGCCTGGGGTGTGACAGGTTCTGTGCAGCTCCCATTTGCAGGCAGGGTGTGCCAGTTCCCATTTGCAGCCCGGGAACACTTGCTGGTGGCTGGAAATTCGGCCTGGCTGTGAGGAGGAGGCTGCTGGTGCTGCCAGGACTGTGTTCCCCGGAATCCCCGGCGGATTCCGGGCGCTGGCAGTGGGGACCGAGGGGGCTCAGTTGCTGCTGGGAGTTGTGTCTACACAGCTGTGCCTCCAGCAGCTGTCTGGGGATGAGTTTCACCAGCAGGAGAGCTGCAGTTACAAATTTAATTTTGAAAGTGATCCTAGCACAAGTGCTAATGTCTTTAGACTTCTTGATTTATGGGGGGTTAACTCTGTGAGTGCTAGCGGGCAGTGAGCACGGGCAGGTAGGGAGGAAATGGATTCACACAGGCCAGGGTTTACTCAGGGACAGTTTCACAGCCTTAGCTCCACAAAATGTCTGCTCTTGTGGGGTAACTTGTCATCTCTTCTGCTGAAGAACTGTTTCTCACTTATTTTAGAGCCTGTTTTAATTTGGTCTCTTGAAATTGTCAATTTTTGAGGAGCACAATCATCCCCAGTACATCTGAGAACGTGATGTACTCCTACAGGTGTTATTTGCACTCCCATGGTAGAAACCCAACAATCCCCACCTCCCGAGCCCCATTGTTCCCACAAACATGAGTGTAATTATATATAATTGTCACTGATTGCCTTTTTATTTCTTTCCAGGATAAAGTAGCCAATATTTGGTGCAGTCTAAGTGTCCTTATAAAGATAAAGAATGTAATATCCCCTCGAACTCAGCTGAAACTCAGGTGAGACATAACTGGAGTGCCTTAGGTAGTTTTTATCCTCAATATTTTTTGCAAGAGGAGTAAATTTTCTCAAACTGTATTCTTTCCTATACTGTATTTTTCTTCCAAGTAATGATGGAGAAATACTGGGAATATTTATGACTGAAAAATTCCCTGCTTGTTTGTATAGTGATTTAAGCTGCTTGATTAAAACTGAGTTTAAATTTGCAAATTCAAAGAATTCAAATATCTTTCAATGCTCTTAAAAGTCAGAGCTTGCAGTTCTCCTTGACTCAGTGAAGAATTCAGGTCTGGCTCTGCAGAGTGAAGTGTTAATGGCTGTAGTCCCTCATGTATTAAAACTGTTTTTCTTCCCCAATCCTTTAGTTTTGCTGTGACATTCCTGAGCCTGCTCCCTGCCTGTATCAAGCTCACTGTCCAGCCTTCCCTGCGAGGGTTTAAATTTGCCTTGGTGAGTGTTTGCTGTTCACTGCTCCTTGTTTTGTATCCACCACAAGCACTGGAGGGCAACCAGCAGTGCCAGCAGCATGTGGGCAGGGCACAGAGGGTGGGAGCCATCAAATGCTGAAGGAATTGGTTAAAAAGTGTTTTGCTTCCTCAAATCCAGGGCTCTGACCTGGCCTTTAAACCCAGACTTGTTCCTTAAGCTCAGTTTTCTTTATTTAACTCTGTATTTTTATTATCTTCCTCTGAAGAGCCTTTGGGAGATTCCACACTCATTTAAACCTCGTATAGAATTGGGATTTCTCCTCTTTTTTGTTTGGCTTCCAAAGTGCCAGTTTTTCTTCCTTCACTGGCTGCAAAATTCCATTAAAAATTCCCCAAATGGACATTGTGAGCTCATGAGTGGTTTGAAAATAAAATGATCCCATTTTCCAAAATGTTTGCCTTCTCTTAGTCACATCATTGAATTGAAGCACATTGCTATGACTCTTGTGCAAAAACTGAATTCTCCTTGAAATCAAAATTAGCTGGAGCTGGGTCCAAGTTTCAGAGTTATAATTTTTTTTTTAACTTTATCACAACATTACCTAAAACTAATGTTTATCCCAAGAACTGATTGGTTTTACACATTTTTATTTGGTTGGGGAATAAAAAACCAATTTGTTTACTTTTTCTGTTGGCTGGTCATGATGAGGAGCAAAATTTTGTGTCAAAAATGGGGGTAATTCTTTCCAGGAGTGGGATTTACCAGCGCCTGTGTGTGGGAATATTGTGATCCCTTGCTCTTGTCAGGGAAGCTGAGCAGGAGTGAGGCTCTACCTGAAGGACTTTGTGCCTAATTCTGGATAAACTTCCAAATCAGGTGGTTTTGGAACATGAGGGTGGCACAGGAGCTGCTCTGGGTGCCTGGGGTTTGCACTGCAGGGAATGCAGCAGTTAATTAGAAAACTCAGCTCGTTTAGCTGCTGCCCCCACGCAGGACCTGCACCTGCAGACACCAAAGCAGAGCTTTGCTTTGCACTCACAGGCTGACACATCTCTGCTCTCTCTCCTAAGGTCAGCTGTGCCTTGTCATTTTTCCTGTTCTCCTTTCAAGTCCATGAAAAGTCTATTCTTCTCGTGTCAGTGTAAGTAAATCATTTTTCTGTGGATAAAATTGGATCTTTTCCCCATCTTCTTATTGCATGCTGCTTTCACTTACAAATAGATCAGATTTTAACAACTTTTCACATTTGCTTTTCTAAATCACTTATGAATGACTGTGCAAGTTGCAGGCAGGCTGCTCTGTCCTTTTGGAGGTGGCAGTGGGGACAGTCACCAGCACTGCTGTTCCATGGGGATATCCTACACGTACTGAGAGTGCTGTTTGATTAGGGAAAGCTGATATCTCTTTTTCTTCCTCTCATTCTAGCCCAGTCTGCTTAATCATAAATGAAATCCCCTTCATGGCCACATGGTTTCTACTTGTGTCAACTTTCAGGTGAGCTGGAAACTGTTAACAGCTGGAGAGGGGCTGGGGACAAGGCCTGGAGGGACAGGACACAGGGATTGGGTTCACTGCCGGAGGACAGGGATGGATGGGAGATTGGGCAGGAATTGTTCCCTGGGAGTGTGGGCAGGCCCTGGATCCCTGGCAGTGTCCAAGGCCAGGTTGGAGCACCCTGGGACAGTGAAAGGTGTCGAGGTTGAAACAGGATGAGCAAACCCATCTGTGATTCCATGCAAACCCTGTTGTGCCCCAGTTCTGGCAAGGATAAATACATTTACTGTTTTTCCCTGCCCACCCAGCCTGCTGCCCCTGCTGCTGAAGGACGAGCTGCTGCTGCCCTACGCCGCCACCACGCCCGCCTTCCTGGCCGCGTGCCTGGCCTCCTTCTCCATCCTGGAGAAGACCTCTGCCGAGGACCTACAGCTCAAGGCCTTTTCCCTTTCCCTCAAGGGCTACGTGTCCTGGTTTAAGTCCTTTCCCAGGATTGTCAGGGGCCTGGTAAGCAAATGTTATTCCTTTACCTCTTCCTTGCAGCTTTTCCCAGTGCAGAAGCGTCAGTGGAGGGGGGGCTGTCACTTTTTTGTGCCGTGTGGAAGAGTGCAGAGCACCCAGCAGCGCAGTGGCAGCTGAGCTGGCTGAGGTGTCCCACCACTCCTTGTGTTGCAGTTCCTGCTGTCCCTGGCCCTGATGGGAGCCCTGTCAGTGCTCAGTGCTGCGGTGCCTCCCCCCCAGCACCTGCCAGATTTGTTCCCCCTGGCTGTGGCCGTGGTCTCCTGCCTGCACTTCCTGCTCTTCCTGGTGTATTTTAATGTTGTGATACTCTGGGACTCCAAGAATAGAGGGCAGAAGAAAATCAGTTAATGAAGCTGAAGCTGCAGGACTGAGAGTGCTCAGTGAGAGGTGCCAGACTGCAGAGGAGCCTGTGTGTGATGGATGCAACTCAAGGAAAGCCAGGAAAAACCTTTTGTTTATTTAAACACAAAACAATCAAAAGACTGTTTTAAAGGAGAAATATTTTGACGAGTGTTGGGAATGGGATTTGATTTGTTTTCTTTGGAAGTGTCATACTTTTGTTACCATTTATAAACCTAAAATGCCTAATAAAGGACCAAATTTTGAATTAATGCTAAAATACTGTATTAGCAAAAGCAGCATGAAGTTTTCTCCTTTCTCAGGATAAAAAGCACAAGGAAGTAATGCAGGTAAAGTTTAAACTCGTGCCTGGCAGCACTGAAGTTGTGGTGCTGAATTGCTTTATGACACAAACCTAGTTTGTGGCTGTCAGTCACTGTCCCCCTTTGCTGGGGGTCAGCAGCTCTGGTGTGGCTCCAAAACTGCTGCAAATCTCTTTAACAGGACCAAAAAGCCAAAACTTTTGCTTCTACTGCAATAAAAGCTGAGGTGCTGCAGTGCTGTTTGAAAATACCCAAACCCCTTATTAAATTGCACAGCAATTTGCAGATGTAAACTGAACTCAACTCTGCAATTTCTCCCTGGGCACAGCTCAGCCTCCAAAGCCAATAATTCAGAAAATACAAATTGATTGAGTAATTATAAACATAACAAAGCATGGAGGAAGAAAATAAATCATAAAGCAATTTAGGGTCGTATAGTTTAATTAGGAGTCAGTCTACCCTTTTTTTCTGTATCTATATATAAATATAAAAGAAGCCCCCCCTCGTTTAAAGGCTTCCCCTGTCACATTCCGGGCTGTCACTGCCCTCAGCCTCAGCGTGTGAATCAGCTGTTCTGGGAACTTCCAGCTGGGCCAGTTCTGAGCCCTGGCACTGCAGTCCCACAAGCTCAGTGTATTTGTGCACTTTTTCCAGGCTTATTTGTTGTGGAAAAAATACCCCCAGGCACCACTGCCCCCCTGGCAGCTCAGAGAGGATGGAAAGGGGGCTCTGGAGTAGGAACTGGAAGGATATTGGGAGTGAGCACAGTTCAGTTTCTACATTGTAACAATTCCTTATAAAACAACAAAACTTCCATCTTTTCCTAAGGATTTAGGATTTTCTGCGGGTCTGACTCTTAACTGTGGCATGCAAGAGCTCTGCCCACAGCATGGCCTTTCTGCAAGTGTGGGCTGAGTGGCACTGAGGGGACACAAAATAGGAATCTTTGTCTCCAGAGGCTGTGAAATCCCAAACCCACCGTGTTTCCCCCAAGGAACGGCCGCCTGATCTGTGCCAGCCTGAGCAAGGGCTGTACCTACAGGGAAATGAAGGTGGATGGAAGCAGAGGGAGCCCCGTGTCCAGCAGAGCCCAGCCCGTCCTTCCCGTAGCCAAACATTAGTTTTGGGTGTATCCCTTTCCTTTGTCCTTGAGGTGGCCTCGGGGGGTGATAAAGTGAGAGTCACCCGATCCACCTTGTGTGGAACTGGAAATGGTTCCTAACAGCCCCAGCTGCCTCCGAGGCAAAAGCCTGGTGCGGCAGGAGGTCAGAGACACGGAGAGTGCTCGTGTGCATGAGGGGCCGAGCAGAGCTCGCTGCGCAACTCCCCAAAAATGCCCGATTCAATAACAGCCATGGCAATAAACTGCCATCACCACCTTCCCTGCTGGCTCCTCAACAGGTTTGATGCTGTCCTTCCAGGACTGCCCAGAACAGCACGATTCAGACCAGCACAGTTGGTTCCAGACTCTTCTGCGATCAGTAATTATTTAATTTCCAGCTCCAGAGGTTATAGAAACTCTGGCTGGCTCAGGGACCCTCACACACACAACCACCCCCAGCTGAAAGCCCGGCAGACGAGAGGGAAATGAGAACTTACACAATTCCCTCAAACACTTCCTAACCTTCTTCCCAGTTAGACTCACAGGCAGTGAAGTGCAAAACCATTTTTATTAATTGAAAACTATTAATTGAAAGCTTGAGTGTGTGTGGGCTCAGCCACACCCTGAACACCTTTATCATGCTGGTGCTCAGAATTTTAGTTGTAAAAATCAGTTGATTTGAGGACTGCAGTGGTAGAAAGGACATTCAAGTGTTTGTTTTTGTGCTGGACTTTGATAAGAATAAATCGTTTTGCTACACTTTTCAGCCTAATTGCAAGGATTGGAGAGGCAGGGGATTCACTTGGCTGGAGGGGTGAGGCTGA
Organism: Taeniopygia guttata; assembly: GCF_048771995.1. Classification (NCBI taxonomy): domain Eukaryota; kingdom Metazoa; phylum Chordata; class Aves; order Passeriformes; family Estrildidae; genus Taeniopygia; species Taeniopygia guttata. Next base: position 2,049,606 of record NC_133033.1, on the reverse strand, counting down.
AGAGAAGAAAAGAGAAGAGCAGCTGGTTTATAAAAAAAAGTTGGTTTATATAAAACAGCTCTGCTGCTACAGCATTAAATGCCAGAACTGAACTCAAATCTTGACTTAAAAGCAAATGTTAACCAGAGCCCTGTGTGTTAATGCTGGGTTGGAGGCTGAGGCCTTTTTACCCTGGGGCTGGGGCTGACTATGGAGGGACCCTCATGTGGATGTCAGATCTGTCCCCAGCCATGGCAGCACCACCAGGAAAAGTGTTTGCAAACAATAAAACACATCCATATGGGAATAATTAATTGCTGGCACTGCAGAGCTTCCTCCAGCCTCAGAGAAGCCCTCCAGAGCCCACGATTTACTTGCACACAGCACCAACCCCACGGGCACAGGGCTGCACAGCACCCAGGGTGGATTATTTACATTGAGATGATCTTGTTGTGCACATTGTTAAGTTGAAATAGATGCCAGAAATGTTATCTGGACGTGCACCTGCCCGGCGCAGCGAGCGCTCCCCAGCTGGGATTTGCTGTGGAGATTGGTTTACACTCGGTTCTTCGCTCCTTTTAAGTCCAGTCCAGCAGATGGAGAAGTTTGGGTTGATGTGGAATGCATTTTTCACATAATGCCTGTGGAGAGATGAGGAATGACTAAAATAAATAGCAATTAGACAGCAGCATCATCGGTCATGGGATCTGTTTGGAGTTATGGATGTGATGTCCAGTAAAACACACACGGAGCCGAAGGCAAGGCAGGGCACCAGCCCCACTGCCCAGAGCTGCAGGAACTTCTTGGGATGTTTTAAGGAACGAGGACAAGTAACCAAAGGAGGAACAAACTGGTGAGGAGAAATGCTGCAACAAGGACAAGCGGCCAAAGCAGCAACACTGAGGAGAAACAGCACAGGATGTTTCAGTGGGGGAGCAGAGCTTCTAGAGATTCTTTGTCACAGTGCTCAACAAACCAGGAACAAATGCCAGGGGCAGAGAACAACTGATTCCCCTCAGGGCAGCCTGCAGGACTCCCAGAGCTCTGCTCATGGTTTACAAGAAGTACCTTGGCCCTGGTCACTCTGGCTGTGCCTCGGTGCTGGGAGCAGGCCCAGGGGCTCCTTCCTTCTGTCCAGGAATGAGAGCAGGAATGCAGCACTGCCAGTGGCCTGGACGGGATCTGTGAACAAGGAAAACACAGAAACGTGGTATGTGATAGACATCACAGTGGTGTGATGACAGAATTTGTGCAAACCCTGCCTCACACATGAGTTAAATCAGTTGCTGTGGTGGTTAAAGAGTCAGCACCCCTTTTCCTTCACACACGATGTCTCAGGATTTCAGAGCTTGTCCTGGTGAGTGGCTGCACCTGTGCTCCATCCCTGGCAGTGATGGCAAACCAGAACTGAATGTGCTACCAGGATGAGAAGCTGCTGCTGCCTTTTGCTATCAATAATAAAAGAATAAATGAGAATCCCCAAGGGCTGTGCCAGCAGAGCTCAGTCAGGGATTGCAGCAGAGGAACTCCCAGATCCATCCCTGGATCACCCCCAGATCCATCCCTGTTCACCCAGATCCATCCCTGATCACCCAGATCCATCCCTGGATCACCCAGAGCCATCCCTGGATCACTCAGAGCCATCTCTGGATCACTCAGAGCCATCTCTGGATCACTCAGAGCCATCTCTGGATCACTCAGATCCATCCCTGATCACCCAGATCCATCCCTGGATCACCCAGATCCATCCCTGGATCACCCAGAGCCATCCCTGGATCACCCAGAGCCATCCCTGATCACCCAGAGCCATCCCTGGATCAGGCACACCTGAGGCCGCAGCGCAGGGCCAGCCCAGGTGAGGGTGAGCTTGGCCTCAGGTACCACTTGCTAGCTTTATTCCTAACAAACTTCATTTGTTTACACAAATTACCAACCAAAAAACCCCACAACTGCTCCTAAGAGGAAACTGTCCAATCTTGTTGGCAAGTAACAGGAAGAAGGGTCAATTCCAAGCTGCTTTTCTTGTGCTAAATACAATTCCACACAGGAAAGGACTGATTTCCCTTTAACCATGGGTTGCAGCATTGCCCTGTGTGGTGAGTAAAAAACCCAAATATGCCAGGACCACTGTGCTGAGCTCTGCCCAGCACTCTGAGCTCTCCTGAAAAACAGGAGCTGCTCAGATTCACAAAAACACCACAGACTCAGCTTCGTTTTCCAAACAAAGAATCATGGAATGCTTTGGGTTGGAAGGGACTGTGAAGCCCACCCAGTGCCACCCCTGCCATGGCAGGGACACTTCCCACTGTCCCAGGCTGCTCCAGCCCCAGTGCCCAACCTGGCCTTGGACACTTCCAGGGATCCAGGGGCAGCCACAGCTGCTCTGGGCACCTGTGCCAGGGTCTCACCTCCCTTCAGGGAACAATTCCTAATTCCCAATATCCCATCCATCCCTGCCTCACCTCTGAGTGAGCTGTTCCTAAAAGCCCCACAAGCTGCCTCTCTCTCAGGATTTTCCCATGCAGAGCTCCTGAGTGAGGTCAGCTCCATCAAACCAAAGAGAACATCCAGGAGCTCCTGGGTGGGGATGGCAGCGAACAGAGCAGCTGGAAAAGGGCTCAGGGGAGGGACCAGAAGGTGCCAGAAGGGCTGTGGCAGAAGGGGAGGCTGCTGCAGGCCCAGCCTGTTCCTTCTTCAGCTCCACTTTTAGGGTTCCCAGGGTCAGCAGTGGCTGCAGTGCCCCAGACCTGCTCCAGAGGCTTGGCAGAGCCATCCCTGCCCTTGGACCAACAGGCACTAAAAGGGCTCAATCTTCCCAAGTTTCCTTTCCCCTCCAAGTTCTCCCACCATCCTCTCCCAACTTTGACTGCTCTAAAACATTTACAGATCTAAAAAGCAGAGAGAAAAAAAATGTTCACCTGTCGGGTGATATAAAACCAATCTTCTACTAAATGTGCCAGAATAATTTTTCTCCACCTCAACCACAGTTAAAACCTTCAGTCTATTCATTACTGTCTTTTTATAGTATTTTTATTTAATAAAACCTATTAAGACTACCATACAAATCTCTTTACTTATGCTTTTATCTTTTAACTGATCAATTTTTATATTGCTGACATCCCTTCTTCACCATTTGCTCATTTAAAAATTCATAGTATATGAGCTATGTCTCTGGAGAAAACGTCTATAAAATTTGTTACAGCTGGCAAATGTGTATGAGTCAGTGATAGCACATGACTAAATGCTTCACAGAAAATAAAATTTGTTTCTGTAGTAAGCAGAACTGTTTAAATGTTATTTATTTTTATGTTTCAAAGAAAATATATTGTGAAGTGCTGCATTGATTTAATACGCAGCAATGTCTGTGTACACGCTGTACTGGGGAAATTTATGAAACCTTTGCACAACTCCTTTAATTGAATTTTCCAAATCTCTCACCACACACAAATAATCAATATCTTCTGCAGAGAAAACCAGTCAGAATTATTACAGTCTTTCTTTTCAATTTTGTTGTCATCAGCACATACAGAGCACCTGGATATTTGTAATGTCTGGATAGCAAGTTATTTACACCTCTTAAACATATAATTGCTACTAAGTGAGTCCAAACTAATGTTTCTTTTCTTTTTTATTTAAAATAATTATATTCATGGGAGAAAGCAGTATTTATTCTCATGTAGGAGTTGCTACATGTTGGAAGAACTACAATTCTTTTGAATTTTTCATTAAGCTTAATACTCTAAACTAGATTCACCAGAATTAAAAATTCATAGCTTTTGCATCTCTAAAAAGGCACGTAGGAAAATAGAGTGTAAAAACAAGGGTGAAATCTGTGAATAAATGGGGCTGACACCTAAATCTAAACTGCAGGTTGACAGTTCTCTGTGTACTTGTCTGAGGCCTCCAGTCATATGTCTCATGTGCATTTCTGTATCTGCCACTGCAGTTAATGGCTTAATATTTCATCTGCATAGCCCAGGGTGTTCCATCACTGCAGAGCCCTGGAGCTGCCCCCTCTCCTCCCTTCCATCCCAAAACTCCTCGTGCTGCTGGGCCCAGAGCCCAGACTCCCCCAGTCTCAGGCTGGTTGGAAAATTCAGGTGTGGGTAGAAGCCCCCAGCCCCAAATCCTGCTGGGCAGGAGCAGTGGGGAGCTCCCCCAGCTCCTGGGGCTGGGGCAATCCCCACTGAGGGAGGGGCTGAGATCAGCCCTGTCCCAGTGGGATGGCAGGAAAGCCCCAGGAGCACAAACAGGGATGTTCTTCCACAGGGAAGGGCAGAGGAGCAAGGCCAGATCCCTCCAGTGTTACAATTTTTGCTCAGCCAGTTCCCAGACTCACTTTTCCCAGCAAAGGGATAATGGCATTTCTTATCTGTAGGTAAGTACAAAGTTGGGCTGAGGAAAATAGATGTGGGTTTTAGGTTAGGGTTTTACAGTTGGAAAAATCCACTGCTGTGTTCCCCTTTTCCTCAGAAGATCTCCAAGGAGGAGGAAGGAAAGGTGGGGCAGACACCTAAGTACATCTAAAGGTCAATAAATCTGTTACACTTTATTTGAGAATGATGTGAAAATAAACCCTAGCAACCACCAGAGCCAAGCGGTTTAGTCTTAGGACACCCAAATTCTGAACTCAAACTGACACAAAATGGGATAAATGGTGGAATTCTGTATTTTTACCTTTTTACTTGGTTCAAAGAGGAGCTCTGATTATTAAGGATGTGTTTATATTTTGCAGTAGTTGTGAAATGGGATTTATGTTTTAAAATAAATGCAGCTTTCAAAACTCTACTGCCAGGTGGAAACTCAGGAGTTTTGGTCCCTGATTTCTCAGCTTTGCTTTCATCAGTGATTTCAAGTGGCATGGAATAAAATCCATGCAGTTAACCATGATCCAATCTCTTGGAAAGCCACCACTACTGTCCCAAAAGCACAAACCTCAGCCCCTTGTATTCACCCCACCATGAAAGCTGGGAATGTTCAGAACTCAGAGAAGATCAGACTTGCCCCTGGGCTCAGCAGGATGAACAGCCCCACAGATAAAGAAGTGTTTTTTATTTCACCACAGCCTGGACAGAGTTTTCCTCACCACTGTAAGTATTTGATCTCTGGAACGCTCTCATGGTTTGTGTCAGGGTTTTGGGGAAGCAGAGTGTCCCTGTCCTTTGTAACAGCCAGCTGGAGCAGCTTCCCCTTTTAGAGCTTTCACTCCTGGAATCTCCAAAACTACGAGATTTTCCTTCAAAATGTGCACACCCCAACCTGCACTTCCATTCTCAGCACATTTCGGACTCCCAGACACCAACTCAATTCATCTCTTGGCAGTTTTACAATTTGCTTACTTTCTATTCAAAAACATTTTGTTTACTGTAAATTCAAGTCATGGGCAAACAATGATGTCTTTTTTCCATGCTGGTCACCCAAAATGATACACTGAGCTCTGCACAAGGCTGCCCATTGAGCCAGGAATGTTTTGTATGAAGTTGTTTTAAGAGGAGGTCGTTTATGTAAATAAATTTCATGCCTCACCATGTGATGATAATGTGACATTCCATCTGGACCAAGCCACAGAACAGTGGCTTGTTTTAAGCCTTGCAATAGGTTTTAAGCCTTGCCATAACTAATTAAAAATAATTATGAAAAACCCACATCTGAAACTAAAAGGCAAAGAAAAACATCTCCAGATGCTTCTCTTTGATCACAAACTCCTCTGCCTCTCCCGCTACTGCATTTTCAAGATCGCAAAATTGAATTTATTCTTTGTGAAAGCAAAACTGACATTGGAACTTCGTCAAAATCGCTCAGCTTATACTCGGAATTCTCTTTTCCACTCTACCTTTACAAAATATCTCTCATCTAAGCAGCCTGGCTGTGTGTTTGGGGCTAGGGGCTGCTTTGTGGAGCAGAGATGGAGCTCTCAGTGTGTGTGAGCAGTAAGGAGCAGAGCACAAAGGAAGCACGGACTGTTCCCAGCATTGCCAGCCCTGCCAGGCAGGAGCTGCAGCAGGAGGACACAGGGAGCTGTAAATCACCACCTGCACACTGCACAAATCAGCCCAATTCCTTCCCAAGTGCTGTCACTCCTTTTCATTTGCAGCTAATCTGCTGCAGCCCAGCAAATCTCAGCTTGATCAATTTTCTGTCCTTTAAGAGAATTCCCCACAGCAGAGATGCCACCACTGCTCCTGGCTTTGGGTTTGCTCTGCTTTCAGATAGAAGGTGTGAAGATAACAGAAATATCAGAATATCCCTGGGGATGGTTGGTGATTTTACTGAGTGTGAGGATGAAACTGTCCTGTGTGTGTCCCCTGCCTTCCTGCCCAGGCACTAAAGCAGTTGGGGATGAAACACCACCAGCTTCAAATATTTTCACAGCACTGGTTTTGAAGAAACATCAGAGCTGGGATTTCACAGCCCCCTGCAGTGGGTGAAATACCCCATAAAATACACAAAGTGAAAAAGGTTTTGCTGCAAGATTGTGACACTGAAAACACAGTGGGAGGGAGGAGGATGAGGAAGAACAAGGATAATTGGGATATACAAAAGGTATGGAAAATCTTCTGGACCATGCCACAAATGCAAGGCCATGAATGATTCCTTCTCCCTGCACAGTCTCATGGAGTAATACCCAATACGATGAAAATAGCAGCAAATATTCAATTTACATTTGCAGACCATTCAGAAGAAACACATTTGATTATCACCGTTTTCATATCCTAAAGGTTACCCAACTTATTTCAAGTGAAAAGGACTGAAAAGAAATCAAGCAAAAGGAATCAAAACATCTGTTACACAGGAGTTATGAAGAGTTTCTTACCTCGGGCAGGGACTTTTCCATAGTTTTCTTTCAATAGCTGCAGTTTTTCTGCTTGACTCACTAGTGAAGAAATAAATCCAAAATCAACAAATGTTGCCCCAGAGCTTTCAAAGAAAATAATACCTCTGCTGCCTCCTTCACTTTCAAAGCATTTCAAGGAAAAAAAACCCTCTTGCCTATGTAACTGTGCTCAAAAAAATTAACAAGAGTTTTCAAAATACAGACAATTCTGGCAAATTTTGCTTCCAAGCCTCCTCTCACATTTTGTTCCAATTTTTCTTCCTTCTAGTGCTGCCATGATTCCTAATTCAGAGATGGGGGAAGGATGCTTCTTTCCCAAGGAGCTGAGGGAAAGAGTGGACACAGGAGTGGCAATGGGAGGTCTGAGCTGTCCTTTGGGCTGTCTGTCTGTCTGTCTGTCCCAGCCTGTTCCCAGGTAACTCCATCCTGGCTCAGAAAGGATCTGGCACTACAGTGGGAACAGGGCAGGAGGAAAATGGAATGAGCTTTGGAATACAAGTCAGGGAAGAAATGGTAATTGAAACAGCAGCATGTGATGCATCAATTCCACTGTTTGGGAAGAAAATTTCCCTGGTACCTGTGGCTTTACTGTCCACCTGTTCCTAGCTGCAAAAAGCAGCAGCCCAGGCACTCCAGGTTTGTTTTCCGGGCTCCTTTGGAAAAGCGTTCCAGATGTGAAGTACCCTTATCCCAACACGACAAACATCTGGAATGTCCATCATTTCAAGACACATGAATAGCGATTTTTAAAGCCTGAAAATTTATATCAGCCTAATCCTGCTGACAGGCAAACAAACAAACAAACCAACTTCCTCGGAAGGGGAGAAGAAAGGCCAAGCAATCCAAGTGCAAACGTTCAGCCTAATCCCCACCTAAGTACCCACTAAGTATCTAACTATTTACTGACCATTTCCATAAGAAAAGGTGTTGCTTTTCCAGGTTTTCCCTCCCCTGTGTGCCTGCCTTTTATGTTCCTGCTGGATGCACGGGGACACTCGAAGTGCATTTTTCCTGAGTCCCGGGGAGTACCAAAGGCAACATCTGGAGTGATCCCTGGGAAATGCTCCAAAGGGATAAATAAACGCCCTGAGCCCCCTCCTCACCCAGCGCTTGGGTTTTCTGCAGCTCAGCACTCAGGTCACAGGACGAGTGTGAGACTCCGAGGATATTTTCCAGCTCTCTACTGCCCTCCAAAGCCTGGAAAATAACAAAAATCATCGTTAAATCCCATTCTCAATACCTACTCCATATCTACAACATACCAAAACCAATTTGGAAATTGTTCATAAGCTCTAAATTCCTCCTCTTCTAAATAAACATTGCAATTAAAATATTTTCAATTAGTATCGTTTGTTTTTTATTTTTAAAATAAAACCTTGTCCACATGAAATAAATCAACCCAGTCCTCTGAGTACACTGAATTATTTCTCAGCTATTGATGTACAGCAATGAACCTTGTGCTAAATTTAGTCAGGAAACAAAATGGGAAAAAAGGAGAGCAGTGATTTGCATTTTAATATGTATTGGACTACTAAATAATCATACTTTAGTGCTAAATTAAATGGTATAATCACTTCAACACAAAAGGACCTTTAATCTTCAAAGACATAAAAATCTATGCAGTTAATTCATATTTCGAGTTCTAAATAATAATTGAGAACTACTTCATATTGGTTTTATTTGTGCACAAATTAAAAACTGAGGACATGGAAAAGCAACTCTTCTCATTTAAAAAATCCAATGAGTTTTGAGTTTTTTTGCATTTTCTGGATTTCCAAGTCCAGCTTGTCTGGTTTCAAGTCTTTTATTTGTTTCCCTACCCCTTCAAACTCAAATGTTGCATATAAAAACCTAATTTTGCTTTCAGATCCTATATTAGAAGTAGTTTAAAAGACAAATCAGTGTAAACCAGACCTTCAGGCTTGTCAGATTTGCTCTTAGTTTCAGAATTCTGGGCAAGGAATTTCTCACTTGGGACTGCAGTTGCAGGAACCTGTGTAAAAAAGGTACAACAATTCCAATTATCTACATCCCCACTCACTGAAAATCCATGTTTGCAATGTTTCCCAGAGTTTTTTCTCGTTGGGATGGGGATGGATCCAGTTCAGCTCTGAGGATTTAAATCAGTGTACTGCACAATGTATTTTCCATCTGTAAAATTAAGTGTATGGGAGTTCACATGAATATTCAGTGTAGGTGTTGGTTTAGACTTGTTTTGATTTGAATGTCACTGCTGGTCTCCTGCAAACCTTTTAAAAACATTCTGAATTATTGAATGCAAACATTTACATATCAATGAGGCCTCTAATTACTCCAATTGTTCTGTAATTCTGGGTTCCTGTCACTAAGAAATGAGGCTGGATGTGTTGACCAAGGGATTCACTGAATCACAAAAAACACCCCCCAATTAATCAATTTACAGTTTTACACTGGTATAATGTTAATATTTTCTTTTCTACTGTCATCCAAACAATCTGTCCAGCTCCACCACTTGGAAGACACTATCCTACACTGAAGGAATTTCAGCCTAATGATGTGGGAAAATATCCAGCAGAGGCAAAAACCCCAGGAAACAAATTGGGAGTTCAACTACAATAATGAAAAGGAAGAGCTACAACTTCAAACATAATATTTAGGTGAATAAACGTCACAGTTATTGTCTGGTGATGAAAAAGAGATGCAATCACAGCCCTGTACCCATAACAAACTTCAAACTGAATGCACTTACACATCGTCCTCTGTTTGAGGCTGCCCTCTCCTGGAGAATCCGCTCTTGGAATTGCTCTGCTCATTCCCATCTCCTCAGAAAAAGAGACACAATAAAGATAAAAATCAGACGTGGAGTATTTGAAGCACCTGAAGAAGGAGTTGGTGTGAACCTTGAGTGCTGAATGATCTTTCGAGAAGAGGAAAAACCTCAAAGCTCACTTGGAAAGCAGGACTTGGAATGAACCACACTAAATTATTTATAATTTAGACTTTTGGAATTTGACCTCTCCTTGGTTTCTGGAAACCTTGGGATTACAGCATTAATATTTGGAAGTTAGAATCATCCTGGCAGATATTTACTGTGCTCTTCCAGGAGCTTTTTATCCTATTAACTGCAGATTAACATTGAGCATTATCCCGAAAATGCTGGAATGACTGAGCTATGAAATTCCCATTTCCCTTTATGAAAACTGCCTGGCCCCAAGTCCATTTCCTAAACAACCACAAAGATACTGGGAATTGCTTCCAAAGGCTCCAAATGTGCTCTACGGACAATATAATATTCCAGTCTGACATGTGATGGATGGGGCAGGATAAATGTGACCTCTGACCACAAGACTTTCTGAATTTACATGATTTATCCAATTCCCACAGGAATCAGAACAAAACCAGATTAAAATTTTAGCTTGTCTATCAATACTTGTTCCAGCAATAAAGAAAAGTCACATCTGAATATCAGAAATGATTTAATTATGGATTAAGTTGAAGGCATCACAAAATGTGGGGATTTTGTAAATTCACCTTCAAGTGAAAGATTTGGAATTTACCACGGGCTTAACAAATGTACAGATCCCAGACAGACCCTGTGGAATGAGGAGCTTTCCACATTTCCCTGTAATAAATCTCCTTCCTGCCATCAGACTAAAAAAAAGAGACCACACTCAGCATTAAACACTTTGATTTCTTCTTGTTAGATCTAAATTATTACATCCAAGTCTCAGCACTCAAGGATAAATTAACTTTTAATTTTAATATTTTGTAAAACATTTAGAAACACTTCAGGATGACAAAGTGCTATAGAAGTTTAAGCTTTAATACAGTAGCTAAAAGTTAAGACCCTCAAAGATTTCATTTTAAATCTAAGTAGTCAATATAACTGGGACTTAAATCAGTCATCAATTATCAAACAGGTCATACTTTTAGACCAGTACTGTGGATTTTTAGAAGAAGAGCAGAAATTGTGGGTTAAAATGGACAACCTGGAACCTGGGATTTAATAATTGCACACGACCATCTTGTAGCTATATGAATACAGGAAAAAAAAAAAAAAAAAAAAAAGAGAGAGACTGGCAGCAGTATAAAGAATTAGTATAAATTATTATTATTATTATTATTGTTGTTGTTGTTGAGACTTAAACATCTTTTCTAGAGTTGTACTGCAAGGAAATTAAAGCTCTATAGGGAAAGGTGACAAAAAGTCCCTCTGTATTCTTCTTTTTATAATAAAAAAGTTACACCTAGTAACCTGAGGGTTCCTCAACACTTAAAGAGGCCACAACCACAATATTTTTATACAGTCATCAAAGAAAAAAGCAGCTCAGTCTACTGAAAATCTGCTTCTTGAGCAGTCAGAGACAAAAGCTGTGACTGTATAACTAAATGAACATTTATCCTAAAGTAAACTGGAAATAATATCATTATAATCTTACAGAGGTGTCTTTTCTGAGAGCTGATGACATTCAGTGTTATGTTAATTAAAAACTGTCTCACTCAGTTGTTTTACAAACACCCCCAAGATTCACACTGAAAAAATTGAAGTTTAAGTCCCAACTTTGGCTTTTCCAGAAGAGACTCTTGGACAGGAAAAAGAAATCAAATGTAGCAGATGGGAGAGAAGTGCTAAATGCAGGAAAAAGCAGGAAAATGCTGTGGTAGGAAGGAGGGGATGCTCAGCTCACCCTCTGCTGGGGCACTGCTGGGATCCTGAGCCCTGTCCCAGGTGGGAGAGGAGCAGGGACTCAGCTGGCGTGTGCCCGTGGTGGGTGAGTAGAAATTCAGGTTGCTCATTTTGGCCTTCAGGGGGGTTGCATCAGTTGCCTGAAATGGAGAAAAATACAAAAAAAAAAAACAAAACAAAACAAAAAAACAATCCTGATGAGTATTGACAAAACCTCTCTGAGCTTTTACTACCTAAGGTTTTCCTAAGTAATTCCTGGCTTTATGTATTCCCACTATGGAAAGCCCGTGTTAAATGTTGTGGTGGGGTGACTTTGTGCTCATCAAGGTTCTCTATCACTCCCTCTTCTCAATAAAACTTGTTTGACTCTAAAAAGTAAAAAATCCTTTCAAACACATCGTCTCCCAGGTTCCATAAAGAAAAAATATCTGTTTTCCAGGGATTTTGGTACTCTGGCATGATCACCTTGATGTTTGGGGCTTTTTTAAAGCAGCCAAACCAAGTTATTTTTTTTCCAGTAATAACAATTTAAGACATAAATATTTTTATATTTTAATTGTATCAGAAATTATTTCTAGTATTTTTTTTAAACAGTGTTGATTGAAAAAATCCAAAGTGAGCCCCTTAAAGCCAAAATTTTGTCTGGGGTTCAGGGTTTCAATATGTCTAATGATGTAAGAGGAATTATTTAATGATGTTAAAGGCTTTGTGCAGAGAAGTTTTCAGAAGAATAAATCTGCCATGCTGGAAAATGAACTGGGATTCCCTGGGACAGGCTCTAGCATGGATGCTGAATTGCAAGGATGAAAATCTGGGATTTTCTGCACATTTCATGTACAGAAATAAAAGAAACCAACCCAAACCTTTACTTTACAACCCCCAAGTGCTACTGCTCATCATCAGTAGTGGGACTTACAGCAGATTTGAAAAGATTTAATTTGCTGCCCACTTGCCTCTGCCTTGTTTTAGTCTCAAATACCTTAAATAATTTCACACCTCTCATTTATACTCTTGTTCCAGTCTAGCAGCATTTCTGCAGATTTCTACACCTGGCAGAAATCCTCACTCTGTCTTGCCACATTCAAGCAGGTTAAAGAAATCTTTCAAATCACCTGCAAATGAAATATTAATTGAAGTATCAATGCCAATTTAGGGCTTAACATGTCATCAAATCTCCTTTTCAACAGGGAGAATCTCCAAACATTTCAAACTATTTTTCCTGCTTGAACAGCAGCCACCTCACTTCTGGATATGGATAAGGTTATTTTAAACAAAATTCCTGCAGCACTTACAAGAACAGATTTTATTTGTCAGTAAGATTTTCTCCTCCTGGAAGAAGAATTTTACTCCAGTTATGAATTTTTTTAACAATACTACACTGAGATTCCAAAAATCTAAAAATACTCATTCCCAATCTGGTTGATTCATGAATATTTTGATCCATGGAATGAGGAACTCTTGGTAAAAACAGGGAAGGAATGAGAGAAACAGCAAAGATTAAGCATGTATTTCACCCAAACCACGAATTCACTACTTTCTGTTCCTTCTTTCCTTCTGTAAAGTTATTTAATTTAAATCTTTGACATGCATCTGTTGGGGACCAATAATGTGTGAACCAAAAATCAGTGTAAAGCCACATCACTGAGCCTCCAGTAGAAGTTTCTATCATTCAGGGGGGTTTTTCCTCAGCTTTTTGCTCCACAAGAACCTGACTGCAGGTAAACATGGAGTAAATCTTTTTATCTCATGGGAGGGGATGGCTTTAGGGCAGGAAAAGTATCCCATGGAATTTCAGCTGGACCACTTGTCTACAAAAATGTTACTGCAGCCCAAGAAACAGATACAAAACTACAGTCACAGCTGCATTCTGAGCCAAACAAGTTGGGTTAGGGTACTCTAAGCTGCTAATTAAACTGTTAATTTTTTTTGGTGCCACCGTGGTGTTTTCCCACCTCTGTTGAAATTTTCAAAAAACAAGTGTCTAGAAATTTTTTAAATGCCCAATTTCTGCCTTGCTCAATACCACTGAGGCCTCCAGATAGGTGCTGCATATACAAAAACCTCTTCAAAACGACCCAGGCTTGGAGATTGATTGGGAGCTCGTTTGCTGACCAGCTCTTTTCTCTCTGTCCTTCTCCAAAATTCTCCTTCCTTTGCACCCTGCCATCCTCCCCAGCTCCTGTGCCCTGCTGGCTGCAGCAGGAGCCGCAGTGGGAGGTGACAAAGTGACATATGTCAGGACATGCTGGTGGCTGGGAGGATGCTGGAGCTGCATTTAGAACAAATAACAGCACCAGTAGGATTTTATTTTGGTTGTGATAACCGGGGTGAAATTGATGGCAGCGTTAGGAGTTTATTGTTTCATTATGCCAGATTAGCTGAGGGAGGTAATTACAGCCCTGACACGAAAATGCCTTTAATGTTTGCATTTCAATTTTGCAGTTTCTAATATGCAGATTACAGCATTATCATAATTCCATATTGTCACACGTACAATTACATGGCAGAATGTTTGCTTCCCAGGATAATGGAGCTAATTTCTAAATAAATGATTTCACCAAGGATCTTAACTCATTCAGCTCTTGGGTAAATAGTGGTGGCAATAACAATATGCACATTTTTCAAGTGATTCATGCAGATGTACATTACTTAACGCCAGGCAGTTCTGTGACAAATGAAATACAATCAATTTTATACTAATATTTGCAGCAGTAATTTTGTGCTTTAAGATTTGCTCAGACAACATCCAATCTGTAACAACATAAAGGCAGCTAAAATGAAATGGATTGTCTATATCCACATTTGTTTTTGCACACAGATATATATACATATATATTTATACAGCCCAGATGGCTCCAGACACCAAAAAATACTTACATTATCTTTTTGAACAGTGTCCAAATTTAATGCTCTCTTAACCCTGCAAGAGAAAAACATGGACAGGTTTTATGGTCTTGTAGACACAAAGATTTCTGTTAGTAAGGTCTATCATTGATAATGTTAAAGACAGTCTCCTTTTTTGGTTTCACATTAACTGATGGCATCCAAAGCAAATCCATTCCCTGAATGTTGCTTGTTTAGAAGGATAAAGTGTTTGCCTAAGTAAATCTGATTCTCCATTTTATACCAGAGATAAAATCAAGGCTCTGAAGTGAAATCATGCTGAGTATTTATCTTTTCTCCAAGGCTATAAAACAACAACCCCCCCGCAAAAGCATTTCCATTTACATACCTTCTGAGCAAGGCTTGCAATTATTTTGCCATTAGTCGAAATAATGTTTAAGACATTTAAGACACAGGTACAGGCAAGGTGAAAAAAGTAGTTTTTCTCATCATTTTAGCTCTTAACATGATTCAGTGCTACCAGCCTATGACTTAACTGGGGAACAGATGCTCTATGTCTTTACAGGTCCCCAAACCATAAGAAACTGTTTGCTTCCCCTCTTCCCTCTCCTGATTCAGGAACATGCCAAGCTCTCTCTGCAAAATCTGCTCCTCTGAACTGGATGCCCAGCTGTTAATGGCAACACTGGAAGAGGAAAGCTGAATATTTATAATACTTTATATGGTACAGCTGTCTGCTAAAGAGCAGTCATCAAAATTTTATTGAATGCAGGCAAAATGCTCCAAGGAAAGAAAGGTCAACATAAATTAAGACTATTTTTCCCAGAGACAACGGAAACTTTTTAAGCACGTTCCTAAATCTTAACAATAGTTTAAAGCATGATGTAAAACGATGAGAGAAAAAAAATCTTTGTAAGAACAGTCCCCAAGAAGCATATATATTACATTGAATTAAATAAGGTTTGGAATATACATCATATTTCAAGAACTTAGCTCAGTTTTCATCTTGGAAAAAGAATGTTTTGCCTTGTAAGGAATTTAGATTACCTCATTCCAAACATACCCTTTTCAAATTTATGCTGCTATTCCAAAACTGTAAATTAAAGGATTGGGAAAATAGAATGGAAACACATCTTTGATATGTAACTCAGGCAAAGGTCTTATATGAAAACTGTTTTACAGCTATCTCTATTACAAAAAGGGGAAAAGAAATATCCTGTCTTTAAAAAGCCAAGTAAACAGGTAACATTTAAATTAAAAAGGCCTCTGAAATTCTGGCCAAAGGGCAGCCAAAGCTGCAACAGTTTGATGGAATTCTTTACAATGTATTTCTTTTTTAAAGAGAACCCCATATAGCTCAAGGAATCCCGACTCCATTACAGCTTCCAGCTCGTGGCAGCAGAGAAATATTCCATTTATTAATGCATCCACACTGCAAGGATGCTCCGGGGGCCAATGCATTTGCATGTTACACTAAGGCATGTTCTGATGGAAGTTTTTATGGCAGGTGTCAACAGGAGCTGAAAGCCACAGGAAATCAGGAGCAGGAGCACAGCTGTAGGATGAAATAAATGAGAAACTACATGAAAATCCCACTAAGTTATAAACACTGAGAACATTTCTTAGGGGGAAGGCTGTGCACTGATCAAAGCCACGTTCTTTGAAGTCTTTCAAATATTGTGTACAGCCACAGAGCAGCACACAGCCCAAATTTCTCTCTGCAAGCACCCTGAACTATGGGGGCAGAGATGGAGCCTCGTTCCAAGCTCTTCAACGTTGGAAAGAGCTGGAATATTGTATTGGAAAATAGAATTTTACCTTTAGGAGGTCAACCTTGCCTTGTGCCACCCAATAGCCTGGTTTGCTTGGGGGCTTGTTTTTACTGATTGTCTTTTCAATGCCATAATATGAGAAGTTAAATCAGAATTATTAAAAATTTATGCTCTAAGTCTACACACAGACCCTGGCTTGGGCCCCTGAAAACAAATTTATCCTGACACCTCACATGAAAACCCTGTTGGCCAAATTGTTGTCTCTCAGATCTTCCAAAAGAAGAATGTGGTGAAAAAACAACATGTGTAAAGAAAAGTATTTTAGGAAATAACATGAAGAGCACCACTTTTAGTATGGTTTATTTTTTTTTTTATAGCTCACTTTGCCTGTGGTGTAGAACCAAATGTCAGAGTGGAACAAGAAAAGGAGACAAAAAGATGAGGCACTTGTGGTGAGAGTATTTAACCTGAGTTTTCTACCCCTGAATTAGCCTGACAAGGTTTAATTTATTTTCTTAACCATGCAGAGTATGATGGCACATGTTTACAGCCAGCTGTACAACCTGCAGTGATTATTTTTTGCCTAATATTTATCAGGTTAAAGAACTTTATTGATTTCCAGAAGCCCACGATGAGCAGAGATACACAAGAGCAGCACCACAATTACATGACTTGATTAATTACTTCCTGCTTGATAAATTGCAAAATATAGGAGAAAAATGAGCAGGATTTATTCCCTTTGGAGACAAAATGAAGAGATACAGCCTGATGGAAAATGGGCATGGGGGGGGGGTGTCATGCCATGATCTCCACAGGCCTGCAATTCCTTCCCACCTCTCTGCACCCGAGTGTGTGAATCTGTAATTTAGTCATTGCTGTAATTGTAGTAAATCCTATTGAATCACTTTATAAATATTAAATCAGTCAGTGATTAAGTGCTGCTAAACACTTTTGCACCTGTATCTTTTGTATCCATATCCTCGTCCCTGTGACCCTTTTGCATCCCTGGTCTCTGTGTAAATCATTCTAAATTGATTCTAATCCCATTTTCCTGTCTATGCTCCATCTGTGTAGCGAGCAATAGAGTGAACCTTGCCATCAAACTCTGTTGAAGCCACACTTCCACAAATTCATATCAAAACCTGCTTTTTTTTCACCAATCCCTTCAGTGGTGGCCAAGGGAGGGGTCAGAGGATAGATCAAGCTTTGCCCAGCAATGGGACAAGATGCAAGGGGCAGAAAATGATGCCCAGGAGGTTCCACCTGGATGTGAAGAAGAACTTCTTTCCTGTGCAGAGACTGAGCACTGGAACATTGTTCAGAGAAGGTGTGGAGTCTCCCTCACTGGAGATATTCCAGACCTGCCTGGATGCCAGCCTGTGCCATGCGTAGGGGATGACCCTGCTTGAATGCTGGACTGGATGACCCACTGTGGGTCCTTTCCAAGCTGAACCATCTTGTTGCCCCTCTCCCACAGAGCCCCACGGCTGTTATCCATGCCATGTAGACAGATATAGAATTAGAATAACTGGGACTGGAAGGGATCTCTGGAGATCATCCAGCCCAAACCCCCTTGCCACGGCAGGGTCACCCGGGGCAGTGACACAGGCTTTGAAGACTCCACACCCTCCCTGGGCAGCTGCTCCAGAGCTCTGCCACCCTCAGTGTCCAGCAGTTTTCTTGATGCTGAGGTGGACCTCGTTGTGTTTTAGCTTACGGCCATTGCTCCTTGTCACGTCGCTGCGAGCAGAGTGACCCCTCGGAAATGCAGAACCCAGAGAGGATCACCCACAGCGCTGCCCCAGGAACCACTGCCGGCATTTCCCGGGCTGTTTCCATCTGGAAACAAATCCCGGGCTGCTTCCATCTGAAAACAAATCCCGCCCCTCGCCAGCCGCTCCTTCCTCCCCGGGCCCGCTCCGAGCGCGCTTCTCCCCTCACGGAGCCGCACCCGCCGGGGGAGCCGCTCCCCTCACGGCAGCGGGTCTGTCTGCCGCGGGCTCTGCCGTGAGGGGACGGTGGGAGAGGAGAGAGCACAGAGAGAGGGAAGAGAACAGGGGAGGGGAGAGGAGGAAGAAGAGGAAGGAGAGGGAGAGCAGCGCTGCCCCCTCCCCAGACACCTACGACATGCCGGAGCCGCTCCCGCCGCCGCCCCTCCGCAGCTCCCGCCGTGTGCCCGCCTAACGCCGCCGGCTGGAAACGGCGCCGAGCGCGGCCGGGCCGGGCCGGGGCTGAGGAGCTCGGCAGGGCTGCGGGACAGAGACCGGGACCCCCGAGAACCGAGACCGAGACCACCGAGACCGAGACCGAAGCCGAGACCGGGACCGGTGCCCGTGTGGGCTCGTCGGGTAGGAGCCGGGCCGGGGCCGGTGATGTTCGGGCGGCGGGTTCGGAGCGGCCAAACGCGCCTCAGCGATCGCCGAGCAGGGCTGATTCCCCTCAGGGCTGGGGGAAGGGGATTGTAATTTTTTTTTTTCTTTCTTTTTTTTTTTTTTTTTTTTTTTTTTGGTGGGCGGTAAATTTAGCCCATGAAACCCCCCTGTGCCCACTAAGAAGGGAGGGAGTGATGAGATCCATGCGGGAAAAGTTTCCTGGTTTGATGCGGACGCGGCCGCAGCAGGGCAGAGCTGCCCTGTGCCGCTGTGGGTTCTGTGGGGGTGTGAGCGCAGGGCAGTGCTGCCACGGAGGGTCTGACTTTGGGCATCAGGAGGAATTTCTTCACAGAAGGAGTAATTAGACATTTGAAGGGGCTGCCCAGCAGGGCTGGAGTCCCCAGCCCTGGAGGTGGCCAGGGAAGGGCTGGGCATGGCACACTGTGCTCTGGGCTGAGAATACTGCACTGGTTTGGGTTGGAAGAGTCCTTAAAACTCATCCAGTTCCACCCATGGGCCAGGATTCCTTCCACTATCCAACCTGGCAACCTTCCACTATCCAGCCTCCCACCCATCCAACCTGGCCTTGGACACTTCCAGGGATCCAGGGGCAGTCACAGCTTCCCCACCGTCACAGGGAGGAATTTCTTCCCAGTCTCTAATCTAAACCTACTCTCTCCTTGTTTGGAAGCCTGGGCTGGATTGCTCCCCTCTGTCTATTTTTCTAAAGTGTCATTTATCCAGCCTGAGCCATGGGGCTGCTGGCAGTGCTGCTGTCACTGAGCCATTGCTCACTGGATTTCCCAGCCGTGGATTGGCAGCACTTCCTGGCCCACATAAGAAATATCTCAGTAATGGGAAGTCCGAGGAGTATAAACAAGAGTTCACATGTTTGAAAATGGTTACTGGAAAATTAACATTTTTTCTTCTTCTCCTCCTTGCCTTTCCCCCCAGTTCCATTCCATTCTGTGTGTGTAACACTGGTGCTTCATTATAGTGACACCCATTTGCAGGAGCCAGGCTGTGCCAGGGGGTCCCTGCGGACTCCTTCTGGTGCCTGTGTAATATTAAAGTGTCAGGGAGTTACAAATTGGGTACTTCATCCTTGATAAGCAATTATTATCTGCCTTTCCCAAGTGTAAAAGATCTGTATAACTCAACAAGGTGCCAGTGATTGAGGCCTCCTGAGTAAAAATCCAATGAGTCCTGAAGGAGAGCCTGGGATGGCGTTGTTTTGTTGTTGAACTTGAGATATTCCATTTATTATACTGGAATATATTTCCTGAAGTCAACATTGGGTAAAATAATACAAGAAGCTGTTAAAGCAGCAGCACAACAGGATTTAGTGTCCCTCTGTGATGGCCTTGTAAAAATCTTAATCACCCCTGGTGGAAGCAGAAAGCTGCTGTCAGAGTTTGCTGACCATTGCTGAGCAAACAGCCTTAAGTTGTTTTAATAATTGAGGAAAAAAAAGTGTTTCTGTTTTTTTCCATTCATTTATAACTATAGAGGCCTTGGATTTAAAAGGCCTGAGTTGCTCAAAGTTTTATGAACACTGATTTTTAAAGTTTTATGCACAATTATTTCTATTATTTATGTTTAGGTAACTCTAAGAAATAGAATTCTATGCTTAACCTGGCATTTTTTGAGATTAAGGATTCCAATTTTATTATTATCCATATGTCTTACTGAGGTATAAGAGTAAAAAGAGAAATTATGGATAGCAAAGCCTTGTTTCACATATAACATGAAAATGTGTTTTTGTGCTTTCAAAAATCAAGACTATATAATGTTTACGTAGTACTTGTAATATCAAATATCTGCAACTATGTGAAATACAGTGAAATTAAACATTTTACTGCCAATGAAGGATAAACTGTGAGAAACTCTTTGTGCTTGTGGATCTCATGGTGCTTACCTACAAGTGTAGATAATTATTCCCATCCCAGATTTAGAGAAAAGAAAGGATGTGACCTGGATGTTTGGATAATTTGGGCTAGTCTGTGTTTCAGGGCACAAACAGAGGCATTATTAAGACAATTCCAAATTCTAACTGGAATTTCATCCCTCACAGGATGGCCAGCAGTCCTGGGAATCAGAAAGCCACACACTTGGAAAATTCTCAAGGGAAGAAGTCCCAGCATGCAGAAGAAGCCATTTTTTACATAAACTGCAGAGCAGCTTATCTGACTGTCTTAAAAAGCAGCTTAGAAAATATTAAATCAAAAGAACAACTCAATTTAGGTAATGATTGGGTCTTTTCCCCTCTAACGCTTACTGTGCATAAACTCAGTAACTGGCTTAAGGAATTGAGAGTAGTTTTGGATGCCTGCTGGAAGTGGGAATGCCAGACAGAGGCATTTTATTGTAGATTATCTTATTATAGATAATGAAATGGATTTTAGATAGATTTATAGGTAATAAAATAGATTTATGGATTTTTATTTGTAAATCAGCAGTAGGAAAGGTCTCCATAGTGGGTGCCTCTCCTGTATGGGCACAGAAAACCACCACAACTGGTGTTCCATAAGAATTCTTACTCCTTATCTCAGCTCCTCCTGAATTACACTTCCCTAGACTGGAATATAAAGTTCTCTTTTTTTTTGTCCAGACTTTATTTGTGTAGAAGTGATGGTGGTGGTGCCAGCAGAACAACAGAAAAAACAAATCTCTGACTGTTTCAGCTGCACTAAATAAGGCTGTTGGTAGAAACTGAAAGCATTGGGCCTTTGGTTTGAAAACTTCAGGAATTTCAAAGGGAAGTGAGAAAAATGTACCTGAAAAATGAAAGTTGTTTTCTTAATAATGTATTATAGTGACCAGGTAAGATAAGGAAAGCGTAAGGTAAGACTGAGTAATAAATAACCTCAGTTTTGAAGGAGGTTTCACTATTGCAGATAAAATTCCTCAAGCAAATACAATTCCAACTTTGCTCTTTCTTGGAGTTGTATGATTGTGTGCTCTCTTTGGGTGGTGATTTTTTTTTTTTTCTTAGAGAATTTTGTTCTTTTTAAAAAGGTTTTTCATGGAAACCACCACTGTAAAAGCTGAGTGCACTGATTATAGCTTCTTTCCCTACAGCAGAACATGAAATTCCACCCATTAACAAGCTTATTCCTACAGCTTGTGACTTGGTGCTCTCCAGGCTTTCCCAGCTGCAATAAAAGGCCCTTTATGACATCCTAATGATAGTTTGGGATAATCTGGATTTTAACAGAGGGGTGGTGTGAACAAATGTCATCTCTCTAATAAATGCTTTGGCTTTCAGCTCTATCCATATGCCACTTGGCTACACAGCAAGTGTTTGGGCATTTTGCTTTCAAGGTCAACTTAGAGAGGGAAGTTAGTTGTTTAGAATCCTTCCAGAGATATTTAAGAATTTATTTTAGAATTTGTAAGCATTGAGAGTTAAAAACTTATATTTCATCTTAAGTCAATTTTGGTGTTTCTCAAATGAGTGGTGCTGATGTTTAAGCATCTCTTGCTTTATGAAGTTTGGCTGATTTTCCAAACTAAAGTGCTCACTGAGAGATTGGCCCTGGGAAATCTTATTTGTAGGAGTTTTGCTTATCCCCATATAGTAGCTTCATTTCCTGTCTGGAGTGATTTAGCAGAACCAGACCATAAAGAATAATAATAAATAAAAGGTGCAGTCTGAGCTTTCACAAATACAAATTGGGAAGCATGGAGGGAATGGCAAGCGCTGATCTCCCTGGAGATATAAAATTAAGGATTGTATATTTGAAGGATATCTGTCAAATATAATAATGTGCTAATAATAATAATAAATAATCATTAATTCCAGGGAACTCTCCTATCCATGGGAACAAACCCCCAGAATCTCTGCCCTTCCTTCCCTGCCTGCCCTTGACCAAAATCCCCAAACCTTTGCTCCGTGCTGAGGCACAGCTCGGATAAAGATATGATCCCTGCTCTGTTCTGACTCCTCCAGCAGAGGTGGCAGGGCTCAAATCTTTATTTAGTGCTTGGCACTGAGGCAGGGATTAACAGCAGAGGTGCCTGGTTGGTTTGTTGGTTTGTTTGTTTGTTTGGTTTGCTGGTGACATGGGTCCCACTGAGCATTGTCACGATGCCACCGCCTCATTTCACAGATGCTCCTCAGCACTTCCCAGCACAGGCTTGGGCACTGCTCAGCTGGCTCAAAATCAAATGCCAGCCCAGGTGGAGATGGAGGATCTCCTGTGCTTCCCTTAAAGATTATTTGGGACGATATAAAAGCATCCCTCTCGATTCAGATAGACTGTGCATTTGAATTTAATTTCCATTTAACGTAATGCCTTCATCACACTGAAAACTGAAAGGATGTTTTCAGTAAAGACCTTGAAGAGGCAAAGAGATCCAGCAAATTAATTTTGGAGAAAGCCAGGTGTAACACCCGTGGCACTGCTTGCATGTGTGACATTGGCTGCCTGGTGGTATCATTTTTCCCTTAAAATTCATGTATAATTTGAATTGATGCATTCAAATATACAGGCATGACATAAAATATTGTCTCAGATAAATTCTACTCTAAAGCTCAATTCTTGGCAAAGAAAGTGCAAAGATGATGTTTGTCTTAGTAGAAATAGGATCTGATAATGTGCAGACTTTAAAATAATATATTTTTGATATTAAGACACTGGATATACACTGAATTTTACACTTGAGACTGTGTTTGAGTTTATGGATATTTTGATTAAGATCACAACCAAAACTGTCCTTCAGACCCACTTTTCTCTTGGAGTGATTTGGCTTTAAAAAAATCTGAACATGGTAAGTGACTCAAGGATGTTTGGAGAAAACTCCTTTTCTAACAGCTGGAATATATATTTAATATTGTGTTTTATTATTCAGTACTTCAGCAAGCTGGAAGAAATCCTTCTCAGAAGACCATTAACAAATACTGGACTTCACAAACATCTTCACTGAATTTTGATGATTTTTGTGATATTTTAAAAAAAGAAAAGCCAGCTACAAAAAATGAACTGCTCGAAGCATTTGGTAAAATAGACACAGATAAGGCTGGATATATTTCACATGATGAACTTTGTAAAATTCTTACAACAGTGAGTATCACTAGAAACTTAATTATCCATCTTTAATTAGTAGAGATTTTGGAAATTAGATGGTAGTGGAAGCTGGGATTCCCCATTTTATGGAAGATTTTCATGGTGGGTTTCCAGAAGACACCACAGAATTATACAAACTGATACAGTTGATCTCTTTGATATTTAGTAGCATTGTAAAGACAACATTTTTAATGATTTTTTACCTCTGTTTTCATGAATCAAATAAAAATCTGTTGAAATCTATTGCAAGATAAGATTCTCTGAAAGAATATAAAAATATTTTTCCTTTGTTTATGGAATTTTTGCTGTAGGTGAAAAGGATTCCTCATTAGGAACCCAAACTGAGCTGCTTTTTTCCTTGCAGAGAGGTGATAAAATGACCTGGGAGGAAGTGACCAGCATTACTAAACAAGCTGATTTTAACTGCAATGGCAAACTTGACTACAACAAGGTATGGCCAAGAGTGATGTTTGTTCTTGTGTTATTGACAATATGAGCATTGGTGATGCCCTTACCCCAGGATTGTAAATTTTCAGCTGAATAAACAGCCCACAAAGACTTGGACATAAATATGGTTTCATAGGAGGAAAGCTGGTAAGAATCCTATTAGAAATCAGTCTTCCAATATCTAGAAAGGAAGAGTTGAAAGTCACACTTAATTTTTAGTGTGACTTTTGAAGGAGGTCAATATTTGGACCTCCTTGTTGAATCGTGGCTGCATTTTACTGTGATACTTGAGTGGTTGTCCTGATTAATGAAAATTAAAATTATATTTGGCTTGAAGAGGAAATGCATTCCATTTGCTGCACTGTGCTTTCCTTGCTAGGGCTACATTTTACTCCTTAAAACCTTTGGAGAAATGTAACCTGGTAAGTGAAATATTCTTTTATCCTTTCCAGTTCTGTGAGCTGTACCTGAGCACCAGTGAGCAGTGCTCCAAAGCTGCCAGGAACAGGCTGGAAATTGACCCTCGACTGAGGCAGCAGCACTTTGGGAATCAAAGTGAAAATTTCCCTGAAGGGATCACACTGCCAGTGTCAAAACCATCCCCGAGGGTCTCCAGGAAAACTGATCACAAACTGGTCAGAGGTATTGAAATTTCTTATATTTTATATTTTCTTTCTGTTGGAGATGAAGCTCTGGCTCAATGAGCAGTTGAGTTTTTGTTTAGTTTTTCTCAGATTACTGAAGATTTTATTGATGAATATAATTTCTACTGCAGCAATCACATCAATATATCAGTAAAATATATTCAAAGGGCTGCATCTGTGAAACTCAGATTGCTAAGGGCAGATTCTGTTGATTTTCATGTGACACAGTCCAGAGGGAAGACAGAAAATGAATGCTCAGGTGTTGTAATTGGCAAATTATTATATAATGTTGCTCAGGTTTGCGATAGGCAAATGATTTATTTCCTTCCTACATCAGAGATGAAACCCTAAACATTTCTCAGTAAGCTGTGAGTTTGTTTCAATTATTGAGGCTGCTTTTCAAGCACAATTAATAAGTTGTGGACAGTTTAATGTCCTTCCTGAAGTTACAAAGACACTTCAAAACCTTCCCAGTCTGGAGAAGCTCCACAGGGAACAGACTGCAGAGACACCGAGTATAAAATTTTGGGATGTAGTTTGTGCTGTTCCAAGTTGCTTCAAATCACAGAGGTGCGAAAATGACACAACAGTGATGAAGGGAAGTCCTCTGATGGAGTTCTTGTCATCCAGTTTTCTTTGTGCTTCTAAATGCAAGGTTTATGGTAAATAGCACTAGGAGAGGGTTGAAATAATGTAACTGTAATTAAATATCTCTGTTTATAGGTGACAGCAGAGCTCCTTCAAGACCTTCATCAGCTCAGAGCAGCAAAGCTTCCACCTCCACCACTATCTCTGTGGGTGCCAGCAGCAGCAGGAACACAAAGCTGATTATTGAGCCTGACACAATGAAGGTATCACACTGAAATGATGGTGTTTTCCTCCAGGCACCTGTGTTATTGCATTTTAAAGAAGCTAAAAATCAGAGAAAAATGGTGTCTTATGTTTTATTAACAGTTTGTCATGGGCAGCTATAAACTACTGAAAGCTTTCTTGATACGTATTATTATTAACATTTTTATATTCTGTTGGTTTTGCTGACAACAAGTTATTGGAAATAATTTTTCAGGTGTGAAGGTTTAATAGAACAAAATATGTTTTTAATAAATGAAACCACTGTTGGAGAAAACAGTTAATGACTTCTTGAGAAATTTAAAATTGAATAATTTATTAGGTTGGTGAGAACTTTAAATGCTTAAGTAGTCTGAAAGATTGTGTATCATAAACCTTTGCATGAAAGGTAATTGGAAATAAATAACAGATCTGTGAGCATATTCAGTTTCTTGGGCATTGCTTGGTAAATAGATGCTATAACCTGAAAATATTGATTTTTAGTTAGACTAATATGTTCTATCAGTATTTTCTTTTAAATAAATCACTCATTCAATACAAATTCCTGGGGGAGAGAGACAACAAAGTCACTTTGCTAAGTCAATATTTGTAGAGTGTTAATATTGATCTTTTTCCCTTTGTTTTCACTTTCTTGACTGAACCTTTACTAGTTTTCTTTCAACAGAAAATAATAGCTGTAGAAATAGAAAACATTAACTGGGAACTGCTGGGATACATTAAAAATGTGCACCTGGAGACTCCTGTATAAAAGGGAAAAAATGGTTCTGACCACACAGTGTAACTGCTGCTGAAAAACAGAACTGATTGTCCTCAGGAGCTGCATTTTTGTTTCAAATAACAACTCTGGATTTGTTATTGAACTCTGAAGTCCTTTATATCTTCCCCACTGCTATACAGTGACATTTGTTCTATATTAAAATTTCCAAACATCATCTCCCAGGGGTTCTGTGCAGTCTGTTTAGGTAGCTGGACCTCCATGCAATTTAACCTGCCATCTCACCTTGTTCAAACATGATGTGGGGTGTATAAAACCAGCACACACTTCCCCAAGATTGGATTTTTTTCTTTCTACAAGCCAGTAAAAACTGACTCAAAAAAAAAGGTATTGATTAGTGTTGCTTGGCATCATCCAAAAACTGAAATCAATCCATAAACATGGAAAGGTTTATTTCCTATTAATTAAATATTCCCTATTAATAAAAATAATTATATATTATTTATATTAATATTAACATATTATATATAATCAATGTATTATAAATTAAATATTTCCTGTTAATAACCTGTTAATTATTTTAAACTTTATTTTGCACAATGCAAGCTCTGCCAGAATCGATGAATAAATACACAGGGATTTATTTGTGGTGTGAATCAGAATCCACCACCCCAAAATTCTTTTTATTCATCTTATATCCAAGAATTTTATTCTATATTTTTGCTGTTCACCTGTCTTTCGGTTTCTGTAAGAAAATATTGCCCTCAGGAGCAACACCAACTTTACATTTCTGTCAGAGGAAAACCATGAAAGACAGAACATGGTGAAATGTCTAAAACTAAAAACCCTTAGAAAATTCTTCTCCATCATTGCTTTTTATTAGGAATCATGCATCAATATGTGGATATTTTCCATATTAACTTAAAATGTCAGTAGCAGTGACCAGCAGCAGGTAGTGCCTAACATTTCTTTCCAATTAAAATTTCTAACACAACATTTCCTACTTCAACTACAAATTAACAACTTCTGCTCTGTTTTGAAGTGACAGAGGAAAATCCAATCAGAAAATCCTCTTTTAGCTTCCCAATTTTACGTACGTGTTTGGAATTTGATAATTTAGGATTTCTAGCACCACCTTATGCTCTCTGCCAGAGTAACAGGATTTGACTTCTAAAAGGAAAGGATAAGGATAAGGTTTTTGTCCAACAGTTTTGGCAGGTATCAAGCTTGGAGCAAACAACCAGTTATTTCAGATGTGTCAAGTTTGAAGAAAAAAAAATCCATTTTTAAAATTTCCTTTTAGATGAAGTCAGGAGTGATGAACTGTTGGAATAGCTGGTTTAGCACTAGTAGTGGAAATGATCCAAGAGGCTGAGCTGCATGTTGGAATTCTGTCACTGACTCATGTTAATCCCAGCTCCCATTATCCACTTTTTGACTGACACAACCCCAACTGCTGCTCCACATTCAACCCTCACCATTAAATCCCAGGAATATTTTCCCTCTGATCACTTTTTTCCTAATTATTTCTTATGATTGGTTTCCTTTTTCCTTGTCCTGCCACTACAAATCCGGTTTAATGGATAAAGAGGATGGATTATAATTTTTATTTTATTTTATTTTTATTTTTTATTTTATTATAAAATTTTTATTCTCATAAAATGATTGGCTGGATTTGTTAATTAGGTTTATTCTGCTCCATAAAAGTTGGCCAGGGGCTGATCTCTGGCTCCATGCTCCAGAAATAGCTGCACTTAAAGATTATCCCTAACAACTTCTCCAGCAGGTTGTGCCCACAATGAAAAGATTATGGGAAATTGTAAGAGGGGAGGGACTTGGATAGTAGTGGATTGGACATCCCACTTTATTTTTAATTAATCTTTGTCTTTTCCACAGCCAATTTACTTTGAAAGTCTTTTAAAACTTCTTGAGCAAAATCTTAATTTTTTAAAAAAAATTCCAAGCCTCCAAAGAACAACAGAAATGGAGTTGCAAAGTGTATAATATTTGTATTTAAATTAATCCATGCTGTCAGCTGTTTGCAAATATAATTAGCAGAATCTTTGTGGCAATTCCAATTTAATTTTCAGCTATAGGAGCATTGGGGTAATCTCTCTGCTTTTCAGGCATTTTCACAAGTGAAGCAATGTTACTTTGCAAAATTTGTCTACAAAAAGGACTATTTGGGATTTTTTTTTTTTTTTAATTAAAGTATATTGATGCTGTATCTCATGGTGAGTTTTATGCAGGGTTTATTCAATAATCAAATTAATTAGCATTTCAGAGAAAGCACTTTTATCTTCATCCAAATGAAGAAAACCCTTAATGTTTGCTTGGTTTCCAGGAATGGCAATGTGCACAATCCAAAGGCTGCTTCTACCTGGAGGAAAATGGGGAAATCATCAGTCACAAGTACAGGCTGCACTTACCCCAAAGATCTGCACTTTGTATCACCATCAAACCTTTTAGGATCCCCCAGGCAGAAGGTGAGTGGTTTTGTATTTCATTTTCTTCTTAAAAAGAGCTGGTGGCTTGGAGATTTACCATGGGGCTTCATCCAGTTGCTACACTGGAATTATTTTTTCCCCCAAGTAGAATATTCCCTTTTTAATCACATTAAACAGGAGCCTTTTAACCCCAAAATTGTTTTAAAGTCACCTAGGCTGGCTTTTTAAACAAATTTGTGTGGTGTGTAACCATTCCTTAGGATTCTTGACCCTTAATGATAGAACTATTTTATCAATAATTCTTAATGATAAAAATAATAATTATCTGTAAGACAAGGCTTGGAACAATTTACCTGCTTGGCCTAAACAGGAAGAAAATCCCAATAGCATAGAATAGGGTTTTTTCCACTTTTCTTCACCAAAGATCAATAAATACCATGGGAATTTCTATTTTGAGATGCAAATAAAAATTAATAATAATAATTATTATTATTATTTTTTGGGATCTTTTTCTTTTTAGGAAAATCTTGTCGCTGGTTGTCAGTGGATACAGCTTTGTTTATTCTGAAGGAAAATGAAAGCCAAGAGAATTTACAACTTGTGAGCTTTACTGAACTCCAAAACAAAGAGGTTAGATATTTCTGGTGTATTCCTATTTTAATTGTTATTTTTTAGTGTGTGTGTTAATGCTGGAGGTGTGAATTCCATGGGTTTGGAAGGAATTTCAGCTGTACCCAGAATTGCTGAGTTGCTGGGTATGTTTACAGCTACTCTGTAAAAATGTGTGTTTCTGCACTTTCAAACACAACATTTCCAAGGCAAAATTTGTTTAAATTTCCTTGAATTTTCTTTCTACTTGCCATTTGAACTTCATAGTGCACAGAATATTCTTTTTCTGTGGCAGAAATAAGAGAGCATGAACTTATTTTCCCTCTCTTCTCTCATCTCTCTCCTGTCTGTTTTTCTAGCTTTTATTCTAAGAGATTCACTGTTTTTTAATCATTAAAGTTGCATCACACAGCCATTTTTTTAAGGAGAGAGCCCAGCATTCCCAGTGTTTTCAAGTAATTAATCACTTTTGTATGAATATTACTGGCAACAAAGAAAGGCATAATTTGAGAAGTTCTCACAAACTTTTCTGTCTTCCTTCAAGAGCAGATGTTTGGCTGGAGAGGGGAGCTTGGATCTGGGGTTTACTGGCTGCTCCCTTTCACAACTGGCTGCAGGCTGAGGAAGGAAAAAACCCAAATTACTGGAGAAGCCACACTGGTGTGGAGGGATGAAGTTGGAGAACTGACTCTCACCAACGAATTCCAGTGAGTTTTATTCTCAAATATAGGAATAAAATATCTTTTCCAGCTAAAATGTGGCTTTTTAAGTCTGGCTTTTCCTGAAGTACTGTTTGTACAGAATAATCTCAAACAGACTGAACAGTTCTTGGCAATGTTATGAGACAGTTAAAGGAAGTGGAAGCCTTTGGAAATAGTTTGGCCTTTTTCATCCCTCAGAGCAGCTTTGTTGGATATATTTGAAACAATTGATTTGGATGGGAATGGCCTCCTGAGTCTGGAGGAGTACAACTTCTTTGAGCTGAGGACTAGTGGGGAGAAGTGTGACCAGGAAGCCTGGGCTGTGTGTAAGGGTAAGTTCATTACTGTGGTACAGCTAATTAAGGCTGTCAATTAATTTCTCAGCTGGATAGCCCTGGGTATTCTGTACCTATTCCAAGAACATATATAGATATTTTTCTCTTCTTCCTTTCTTTTTCTTTTTTTCCAGTCTCCTGTCCTTTGCTTTGCTTCATTCTGCTGTGTGTGCCACTGACCTTCTGCTGAGAAAATTCTTCCCCTTCCTAATTGTTTTATAGCTGCCAAAACCTACAGGGTTTGTAATCCTGGATCATATGGGGAAGGAAACTGTCACAGGTATTTGTTTAATCCATCTCCTTTGTGCAGTTTTGGCTGCTTTTTTTATCTGACAAAGTGTGGAGAGGGACATTTAATTAGGGTGGATCTGATCCTACAAATTGGCATCCAGAGTTTTTGTGGGTTGCCAGTGTCTCCTTTTATAATTCCATGTCATGTTTGACATAATTCCTTTGGAGGCTGTGGCACATTGTCCAAAATACTTGACATTTGCCAAGCCCCGTTAATTATCTCTTCCCAAAACATTTGGAGATATCAGAATTTTTCCTAATTGATGGAAAACTCCTACAAAAATACATTTCTAGGACTGAATTTCTCCTCTGTTTGATGCCTGGATGTGCTTTTCCCCACTTGATGGCTTTGTCAGGGTGATACAAGTAGGAGGGGTGGAAATGTCTGAATAAATAAGAGAGGAAGGAGGAGAAGCTGGGGAATGTTTCACCAGGTCATCAATCAGAGGAAGGGTTCACAAAAATATCATCAATCTTGACACCAAAGTTCAAGCCATTTATTACAGCATCTGTACCCTTGGATAGATTTATTAAATTGGTAATCCCTTTTTAATAATGTATAGTAAAGATTTAGCATTGTTATGAAGATGAGAAAACCATTTTTAAAAGTCCCTGACACGAGAACATTTCAATTATGTGTTTGCTGACATTAGAGTGGTGGATCTATGATATTCTCTCTAAAGAGGGATGTTAGGATTACTGGAATTTTATTGCTTTTTAGGAACTAAGTAAATCATGTCTGTATCAAGGACCTGAAGTATTTCAAGGTGCTGGCTCCAGTTGGCTTTCATTTCCCATTCCTAAAATACCCCATTCGGCAAAGCACAACCACAAACTTTTAGGGAAAGAAAATCAATATGAATTCTTTCTGTTTTGAAATCCCCCTTCTTTGGGGTTATCCAATGTTTGTAGGCATTATCCCAAATCCACAGGGGAGCTCTGCAAGCAGCACCTGCCTGGTCAAGGACATTCTTTCCCAAATAATTTTGGGGATCCTGAGGCTTTAAGTTGGCCCCATCTTTTCAACCTTGTTAACAGGAGGGGGGTTTTGCCTTTGGAAGGATAAAGGTGTTTGCAGAGAGAACAGATTTTTAAGTGCTGTTTTTATTCCTTCGAAACAGAAAATTTTGAGATGAAGAAGAATGAACTAACAAGACAAGGATTTCTGAATTTGAATCTCATGGAAGCCAACGACCGGGATGGGGATCCTTGGGACCTTTGGGTCACTTTGTTGTCCCTGGGCTACAACAAAGCCTTGGAAATGACAGAGGTAGGAGAGGCACAAAACAGCAAAAATCCCTCTACATTTAACTGCTGCAGTCTTTGTGCCTGCCACCAACTGATTGCAGGAGAGCAGGGACCCACTGCCACCATCCAGGGCTGTCACTGTCCTGATTCCTAGAATAGCATTTGGATCTGTGAAAAAAGCAATTTTTCTTTGCTTTAGAGAAAGCCAGGACGTTATGGGGTTAAAGAGGAAGGAATTTTGGATTGTATCTGTTAAAAGAATCCATGCACTCTGTTGGTGGGGAGTGATAGGAAGATAAGCATGGTAAACTGTGACCTGTCAGCAAATTTAGAAAAAACAGGACTTTTCCCCCTTTAAAAAGTCAATTTTGTGGCCCAAACCACAACAGAAGTGGATAAAGATAATTTTTTTCCATGGGACTCAGAATTCCTAGTTTCCAGACATAACAATTTCTGTTATTGTTGCCTTTCACAACAGTGTCTGAAGGGGTTCAACACAAAATTTTAATGCTTCATTAAAATTTTAGGGTTTGGGTCACACATTGTTTACTTTGCAGGACCAGGGATTCTCTGATGTTTCTGTGCACTTACAGATTTTAAAAATTATTTATTTGTTTTTATATTGTGAAATACATATTACATATTTCTGATGCCAATATTTTTTTCTAAAGAAAGTGCATCTCTTTTATGAAGAGAAAAAATTATGAAAAATTAAAGCATTAAATATACAGATAATTAAATCATTTAATTCCCATGAAAAGCAGATTTTTAGGATCACAGGGTGATAATATTATTTTGTTAATTTTGTTAAACAGGTCAATGTAGTCAGTATATAAAATATATCAACACCTAAAAATAGTCAGTATGAGAGATATCAATGCCTCTCAGTGAAAATTTTGGGATGATGCTGAAGAATTTAAGGATGAGCCCTTTTCCTCTGACTTGTGGTGGCCGGAGCCTGTGCAAGGCTGTTTTTCTGCATTTCAGCCACAAGAGAGAGCCCTCCTCCAAAAAAGAGCATTTTGAGGAGGTTCTTCTCCAGTTAGGAATTTCAGGAAGGTGTTTTGTGCCTTATTCCAGCTGTGGTTTCTGGCTCCAGCCTTTGCTTTCCAAAGGACAGCACAGCTCTCAATGGTTCTGTAATTAATCTAAAAATCTCCAGCTGTTAACTCGTGTCTCTCACTTAACTCTTTAATTCCTTGATTTCAAATAAGTTCAGATTGATGTTCTGAGACAGAACTTGAGAAATCCTGGTGGATTCCAACAGCCTTTGGAAGGGAATTGAGGCGCTGGGACTGAGTCTGATAAAATACAAATCCCTGGTTGTTACACCAGGAGTAAAATGTAACCAAGAGACTCCCAGAGTACTCAATGCAATATTGCAGAGGTGTTAAATCTCTGTGGGGTGGCACAAACAGCAACAGTGTGGCAGGTTTATTTCAGACACTGGAATGCATTCAGGTTTCATCTTAATTCCTGGACATTTTGCTTTCCAAGGAAAGGTTTTCTGTGTTGAACTATGTCAAGTGTACTGAGAATGGCATGAAAAAAGCCACTTGTCCTGGGCTTTCATTTGCTGTAAAAGATTGCCACAGCTCACAGTTTATAATATTAAATATTCAGACAAATATTTATACCTGGATCATTCTGGTTCAAATATGAAAACACTTAGGAGCTGTGGGTGAAAATCTGAGGGGAAAAACTACAGCTGGAGTGATGCTAAAACTCATCTTCTTCACTGCAGGCCTGCCCCTTTGTCATTGATGTCTGTGCAGAGAGGTGCAAACCCAGAATTAAAGCCATTTCCCTGGAGGCAGGGGGCTCCCAGCTCAGCAGGGCTGTCTGCAGGTCTGTGGTTCAGAAAGGAGAGGCCCAAGTGCTGGATGGCTCTGAGAACATCTTCATCTACACCTACAGATCAGGCAGCAGAATCACCTCTGTGATTGAAAATAAGGTAGGGCCTGAAACTTCCATATTGCACTTTGTGTTAATGTCTATTATTGTTCCTCCTCCTTCCTTGGGTCCTATTTGAGAATTGCTATTCCTGAAAGCAGTTTTTTTGTCTGTTTCATTAAAAAAACACTGCCTATGTGCTCCTTGTGACTTAAGAAGAGCCTGGGTCAGTGCTCCTGGAAGGGGCAGATTGTTATAATCAGGCAAGCAGTTCTAACTACCATATAGAAACTGAGTATTTTTTGTGTTCACATCCCAATTTTTCAATATTTTGGCACAGTATCATCATCATATGAGGAAACAAACACTAACAGCAGGAAATGCAATAAGAGCAAGAGAAAAGATCACAACATTTACACTGCTGAATATTTTCAGTGTCCATAAGAAAGTCAAAGAGCAGTGATTTTTTAGGAGTATGCTATGGATGAGTTTTCACCTGATTCTTCTTCCAGGTGTGCTTTATTAGTAGTTCAAGCTGAAAGCTGTAAATCCAAGTAAAAGTGGTTGGTGAGATTTTAAACTTTTTTCCATAGATCACAATGAATGTTCTCAGTTTCCTTTATGTAAGTAAATAAACACAGCAGAGTAAGATGTTAAACTTCAGATGCTTTAAATCTTAAAAGATCACAGCAAGAAGTGTATTTTTAAATGTCCAGACATGCAAAAGGGGGTGGATTGGGGGACTAATATTAGGACTGGATGCTGAGGCTCCTGGAACTCTGGATTTGGCTTTGCACTTCGCCCTTTAGGGTGGATATTCCAGAGTTATTTTTATGATTGGGGATATGTCAGAGAAGGAGATCAGGGCTGTACTGAGACAACTGGATGCTCTCTGCTCCAGATCTCTGCCCACTCTGTTTACACCACTTGGGTTTGGTTTCCAGGTCTCACCAAGCTAGGTGGGAATGCTGGGGAAGCTCCACGGGGGGGAATCTGGACAGGCTGGGAAGATGCAACAAGGCCAGGTTGTATCTTCACAAGTCCTTGTGTTGTTTCAATATATCTTAAATTACTTTTGACCATGACTGTGGTGCTAAGGTGCATTTGAAACTGTTACTCTTCAAAGAGTATCTGTTATTCTTCAAAGAGTATCTGTTACTCTTCAGAGTATCCATTAAGCTTTTCCATCCCTAAAAGACGGCAAGGTCACAGGAAATCCAAGGAGTGTGCAGTTGTTACACAAAGAACAGACACTTAACCAGGAATGTCTAATGGTTCCTTCATGTTTTTTCACCTGCAGTCTGAAAATAAAGTGATAATTCATGTCAACAATGAGCAGAGTAAGAACTGCCTGAACAATAGAGGACTGACAGTTTTTGCTGTGGAGGTGGCTCCAAAATCCATGATGGTAAGGCTTTTTATTGCTTAGCCAACTTTAGAGAAAATCAGGTGACATCTTAAATTTTCTTTTTGTAGGGCTTTTATCATGATAATGAGCATGTGAACAGTGGCATCTTCTGACCAGAACAGATTAGATGCACTTTTTGATATTTCAAAGCTGATAACGTATTTAGTGCATCCCTGTTTTCCTGTGCTGTTTGCTATAAAAATCCATAATCCACTTTTTCATACGTGGGCCTTCTTCACTTGTCCATTCTATACATGCACCATTTACTAATATTTTTAATACTCTTTTTCTAAGGCTGTATTTTATTTTTTTTCCACTTAGCAATTTTTAATCCCATGTATTGATGCCTGTGAGAACAGACCAGGCATGCACTAATCAGAAAGAAAAATAAATATATTGCAGTCCTTGTGCACACTGTGCTTTGCCAGTGGTGAACTTTTGTTAAACTTGATTTAGGATTCATGTTAACCATGAGACAATTTGATTGCTGAGCCCTGCTGCAGAGCTGGGCAGGCTTTAGTGACAATTCCAAATGAGGGTCCTGAGGGATGGAATGTGATGGAAAATGCATTACCAATGCAGGTGTTTTTTTTTTTCATTTATTTATGAATAACACCTTGGTTTTCTTTCTCTGAAAGTACACTCTTACTTGTTTGAAAGCAGAGGCATCCAAGCTATTTTATATTTCCCAGCTTTCCAGGGTGGATTCATTCAAGCCTGTAGTAAAAAGACCAGTCCCATGACACAGGCAAGGCTGAAGCATATTTAAATTGCTGCTGGCACTTTGAATATCTATTGCCTGATCCTGTAAGTTGGTTTTCAATTTGAATTTAGGCTTCATTCAGTATAGACTATAAGCTTAGTCTTTATGGATATTTGCTGTTACATTCAGGAGTAATTTTTTAATATCTGTCAGTATAGATTATGAATATTCATCATTTAATGACACAAGTACTGAATATTTTGCTTCCACAGCACATAGGATAACAGTTTTCCAGCAAAGAGAATTCTCTTTCACCTCTGCTTTCTCTTGTGCCAGGTCTCTCAGCATGTGATGGCCCTGAATGAGCAGGAAGAGTGGATTTACAGCTGTGTTCACTCCCTTGTATGTTAAACCTCCCAGAGCCAGGGCTGGGAGCAGCCATACTCAGCCAGGATTAGCTTTGGGCAGCTTTTAGACAATTTATGGTCTTGTCCTTCTCAAAAAGCTGGCATACATTTATATTTCTTGGCAATTTTGGCATGAAAACACTGAGGCACAATAAAAATTAGTGCTGTTCAGTAATCCAGCTCCAGTTATAATATAATTGTGCTTTATAAAGGATAATTTCCCTAAATATGCTCTTATTTTCCATCCCATGGATTGTAATTCCCTCACAAGCTAGAACTGCTTCACTGAGGAAAAAAACTTTGTGGAATGGATTCCTAATTAAACATTCCTGTGCTTTTGATGTGAGAAGTATAAAGGGATGAGGCTCATTGTATTTTGTCACTGCATAAAGGCTTTGTTTCTTTCCTTTTTTTTTTTTTTTTTTTTTGTCATTTGTTGATAATCCTTATCTTACCCTTGTTCTGTAATTTCTGCCTGATTTTATACTCTTTTATATAAAATAAAGTCTGCCCTTCCATATGCAATAAGGAAATAACATCATTTGAGAAAAATGAAGGTTTGTCTTGGGCTCTTGACTGTTAACAGCAATTAATTATTCCCAGGGCAGCTGAAATAAGAAGACTGAAGTACACCAAGTTTAGGCAGCAACAGCAATGAAAGCCATCTTTGAGGTACTAAAAGCATTCAGCTTATTATATTTTCCTGGTTCCTCTAAATATTTAATGTGCAAAGAAATGATGACCCTGGCCACTGGATGCTTAAAAAGTGTTTGAGTTTAAAATAGCCATTAAATGTATGTGACCTCATGTGTGAGGGCAACAAGTAGTGTTGCAAAGTTATTTTTATCTGCCCCAAGTCCTTCTCTCTGCTGTTACTCTGCTGTAATCTTACACTGGGCAAGTAAATGTCAGTGACAAAATGAGAGCTGGGCTCTGATTTACACACTCAGGCAGGATTCCTGGTGAGCTTTGAGTTTTCCATGGTTTTCCCCTAGCAAGTACCACAGGTATCATTTCCATTTTCAGAACTGTCTAAAAGAAGTTGAGGCCCCAAAAATATTTAGTGATTTTTAGCTCTGACTGAGTTCTGCAAATGCTGCCTCAGGCAAAATGTGGGTAAAGCAGAAATTCCCAGCCCCTTGTCTAAAAAGGAGTTGGGAGATAATGAGACACTACAAAAATGTGTGGAATAGACACTACAAAATGAGCAGTCTATTATTTACATTTCTTTTGTTTGTAAAATCAGCCTTTTTAGATGTGGCAGGAATTCATATGCAACTCTCTTTGAATTTTAGGAAAGGAATGGTTAAAGCTGAAAGAAGGGCTTAGCTGAGAAATCACTGCACGTGGAAAGAATTGGGTTTGCTGCAGGTAAAAAACATGGCACAGCACTACACAGGGAACCTCATTTATTTTCTGATCCTCCTGCTGCCAGGAAAGGTTTCATTATCCAGTTTTTAAGTGAGGACTTATGCAAAGTCTCCATGGCAGGTTCTACCTTTTCTGCCTTGGAGGAGGTGAGATTAGAGATCTTGTATCTGCAGAACCTTTTAAAGTTTGTTCCAAATCCAGGTACTACCAATTCAGAAAAAATTCCAGCTTCTCTTTTTAAGGTTGAACAGAGGTACCAGTTTATTTTCTTTGAGGGGAGACGTTTAGGAGAAAAAAATCTCTGTATCAAGTAATTTCAATTTCTGGGACGTTACCCTTTTTTGAGAGCTAGAGCTGTAACAAAATTCAGCTTCTTCAAGGCTTTGCTAATGCTGACCTTCTGTGCCCCCACTTCTGGGGCTCTGGGGGGCTCCTGCTTCTGTGGGGTGGTCACTTGAGCCAGGGCCTGTCTATAGAGCCTGTGGGGACATCCTGCTGCTGGCCACAGGGACAGGCAGGGTCTGGAGCACCTGGGACAGCTGGGGGATTCACCTGGAGAAAAGAAGGCTCAGGGGGGCCCTTTTGGCTCTTCACAATGCCCTGACAGGAGGAGTCAGGCTCTGCTCCCAAGGAGCAGGGACAGGAGAAGGAAAAAGGGAAGACTGGATCTCAGGGAAAATTTCCTGATGGAAAGTGTCTGGTCCTGGCACAACTGCCCAGGGCAGTGGTGGAGTCCCCATCCCTGCATGGATTTAAAACCCATGTGGATGTGGTACTTGGGGACACGGCTTAAGTGGTGACCTTGGCACTGCTGGGGAACGGCCGGACTTGAAAATCTTAAAGCTCTTTCCTAAACCATTCCATGATTGCGTGACACTGGCTCGGATGGAGCAGAGCACCGGGACGCGGAGGTGCTGGGGGCTGTGGCAGGCCAGGGGAGGACAGGATGCTGTCCCCGGGGGCCGCTGCCGGGCGGGGAGCGCGGGCGGTGCCTTTAAGGGGCGGTCGCGGGGCGGTGGCGGCGGCGGGGCCGGGGCGGCCGCGGTCCCCCCCCGGCTCCCGGAACTCTCCCGGCGCCGGCCATGGTGCGGATCGTCACCGTGCAGACCAAGCCCTACGGCGACCAGAAGCCGGGCACCAGCGGGCTGCGCAAGCGGGTGACGGTGTTCCAGAGCAATGCCAACTACACCGAGAACTTCATCCAGAGCATTCTGGCCACCGTGCCGCCCGCTGAGCGCCAGGACGCCACGCTCGTGGTGGGGGGCGACGGCCGCTTCTACATGAGAGACGCCATCCAGCTCATCGTCCGCATCGCCGCCGCCAACGGGGTAAGCACCGAGCGCTCCGGGGCTGCGGGGTGCGCTCCGGGGCTCCGGGGTGCGCTCCGGGGCTCCG
This sequence comes from Taeniopygia guttata, assembly GCF_048771995.1. Classification (NCBI taxonomy): domain Eukaryota; kingdom Metazoa; phylum Chordata; class Aves; order Passeriformes; family Estrildidae; genus Taeniopygia; species Taeniopygia guttata. The sequence goes on along the minus strand of NC_133033.1, from coordinate 2,010,606 downwards.
GGGTGCGCTCCCCGCCCGCCGCCGGCGGAAATCGCTGGCACTCGGCGTGTCCGCGGCGTGGAAGTAACGCGCTGAGTGACAGATGAGCTCCCGGTCCAGGCAGGAAAACCCCCCCGGCAGCCTCTGCCTGCCTGCGGGAGCGACTGGACATTGGCCAGGGCGGAGGTATGGAAGCAAACATGACTTTGCTCCAATTCCGTCTTCTTCTGTGGTTGTGTTTTCTAGCTAAAACACAAACCAGCGGGCGGAGAGGTGTTGGGAGGGGGCAGCGTTCCCTTCCACAGCACTGGAATGCATCTCCATGCTGGGGGATTCCTTCGTGGGTTAGTTCAGCCCAAGGGAATCCCAGCAGGGAACGTGATGTTGGTGGTGAGAGATGTACTGAAGTCAAGTTTGCAAAGGGAGGCTTTCCCCTACATTAACCCTTTTCCAAAGGAAAATTATCCCCTTCTCCTGGGACACCTGCACCAGCAGCAAACATTCTTCCTCATGCACCACAAAGGAGAGAGGGGCTGAGGGTGCTGGTGCTTCGGGTAGAATCTCAGAGGTATCTATTTCAAATTCCCAGGTGCCCCAATGCCTGTAAATAACTGACTTCTTAGGAAAAAAACCAGTAATTTGTGATTGCCACCTTCTTAGGACATAAAGAAGCAAATAACTGGTTTGGATTAATTTTAAGCCATGTAGAAATTTGTCTTTTGTGATGTGTGACAGCTGCTGAACTCTGATTCCATAGCCCAGCACCCCTGGGTGCTGTGTGCACCTCTGGAAGTGATGGATGGAGCAGCCTTCCCTGATGGAAGAGCAGCAGGCACTGCTTTATTTATTTGTTCTGGGAGGGGGTGGGAGCTGGAACATGCAGCATTCCTGCACACACAGACAGGATCCCTGTGGATGGATCACTGTGAATAAGCAGAGTGGGGAACTTGTTCCCTGGGATGAAGTGTGAGTTTGTGCAGCTTTTTGGATGTGCAGCCAGGGCCTGGTGGGATGTGGCAGCATTCCAGGCACCGACTTCTCCATCATTTACACTTCAGCTCCATGTCAGAAGCAGAGGCCAGGGCTGGAGCCCTGCTGGGGGCTGATGAGGTGTTTTGGGAAGCGTGGAGGGCCGGGAATGTCTCGGATCTTCCCCTGGACCGTGCAGTCACTCACGTAGGAGCAGAGCTGAGCTCACTGCCAGAGCTGCAGCAGCGGGTCCCAAGGGCTGCCTTTGCCGGCAGGAATTTGCCTTGGAGCATTTTATCCATGTGAATTCCAAGTGCTGGGACAGAATTTGCTCTAAAGTCAGAAAATGTTTTGGAAAGGCAGGAAAAATGAGAGGTGGGGGAAGGAAATGTGTGGAAGAATATGTGGGTTGATAGATGAGCAGCAGGTAAAGCCTGGCTAAGTAACCAGAGGTACAGAGGGCACTGGAAACTTGATTACAGATATTTGCTACATTTTAGTGGCTCTGGCCTAAATAAGGCAGTGCAGAAACTGCCAAACTCAAGAGTATCAAAACCCTCTGGTCCCAAGAAATGAGATGACTAAAACCAGAGGGTTTCTTTAGCAAATGCAAAGCACTGGTTTTAAATAAATTTTGATGTGTTTTGGAATGCTTAAGGGATGCTTGGTTTGTGGGGTTTCTCTGTAATTGCAAATATCAGTTCCCTGGTGGTTACCACAGTGTAGTTAAGTAAGTCTCTTAAAATCCTCTTTCTTCATAGTAAATATGAAGTGACTGGAAGTTCCCTGCCCTTCAAAGAGAAGGATGGACAACTTCATTCATGGTAAGAAAGTGCCCTGCAGAACAGGGACCAGCACGTGGGAACTTGTTCCTGCAACTGTGGGTTTGTCCAGGTGCTGGGACTCAAACATCTCCTGATTCCAGCAGCCAGGTCTGGGGGGAAAACTCAGCAACCTCATGTTGAGAAAAGCTGAGTAATTCTAAGAAAACTGCTGGAAAAGTGCATTTCTGGTCCTGAGGATGAAGAGGTGGTTGATGAATGCTTTAAAATCATGTGGTGTTAAGATCTGGTCAAATGGTGCTCTCCAGGCACAGGACAGACCTGAGGACCACAACCAATGATCTTTAGTTTTACAACACAAAAGGAAAGGATGCTAAAATTAGCCTGACTTTTGTCTCCACCAGGAATGGTTAATATAGAACTAAGTATTTATTTTTAAGTAGCAACTACTCTGTTTGTAGTTCTGAGATTAAGGTGTGTTTATCTTATTTTAAAGTTTACATTTCTGTAAGTAAACTGAAATTGTTTGCCATTCCCAGTTGACATCCAGTGTAACCTACCAGCTTTGTTTTGGTGTGTGTGCCAGCTTTCCTTGGTATTATTCTCACATGGTGAGTCTGACTCTTTAAATCCACAAATCAGATCTTCACAGGTCCTGTTGGAGCATCACTGATCAGCAGAATTGTGGCTGTGCAATAATTTTAGGTCAAAAAGGACAGAAACTGTAAATCCAGGTGTGATGATAGAAGCAGCACCAGGCTGATGCAGTGGCATTGTTGCCTCCTGCTCCCCAAATTTACTGTGCCCTTGGTTCCTTCCTAACTGAAGGTGTTTGGAGTGCCAGGCTGTGCCTTGCATGTTAAATAGTGCCTGCTTTTGTTTTATAGCTGCAGGACAAACAGGGCTTTTATTAGAAATGCTGCTCTCTCCCCCAGGAAGTTTGGGTTCCTGCCTTGGCTGCTTTAAGCTTTCTCTCCCCTCAGTTACCCAGAGAAACCAAGTGCTCAAACCTGTTGCATTTATATTTATCACTGCTACCTTTAGTAGCTCCCTTTTTCTTGTGCTGTTCTGCCACAGGTCCCAGACCAGTTCCCACTGAGATCTTCCCTTTGAGTAAAAGCTCCTGGGATTCAAATAATCAAAATAAAGTGCTTATAAAGAAAGTTCTTCCAAAAAACAACCAGGATTAGATGTGGTGATGCTGGATCCTCCAGGCCAGAAGGAAAAACCTCAATTTCTGACTTTCTTATGTTACTGTTTTTCTCAGAGGCAGAAGAGGAAATTGAGATGTGATATCTAAAGTGAGGAAATAAATACCACTTGTAGCTATTTCCTGGCTGCAGATGATGTGGATTTTAGAAGACAGCAGCTGCAGCAACTCTCACAGCCTCTTTTTACACCAGCCTAGACTCTTTTTGCCTGTAAAGTTAATTAGCTTATGTCAGTTTACAGTGGAAGGTGATTAAGTAGTCAGGTTGTCCAGTTTCAGTGCCCCTTTGGAATTTTAAACTCTGCACTCATGAAACTCCAGCTCAGAGCAAGAGCTAAGGTGCTTTGCAGTTAATCTCAGCAAATCCAGCAGGCAGAGTTGAAATTCATCCTACCAGGGATTTAGCTGTAATCTCCTGGGACAATGCATGGGCAGACACCTTAGCTGGGGCTGGGCTGGCTGGGCAGAAATGCCTTCCCCTTGTCAGGGCAAAGTTTGGGACAGGGAGCTGGGCTGAAGAGCTGCTATCCAGGTGTTATTCCAAATCTGAGCTCACCAGGATTGAGAAATGCATCCTGTCATGACCCTGAGCTGGCCAAAATATTGATCAATGCTTCAGATGAGGAGGTGAAATGTATTTTAAAAATAAACAGAGATAGCTTAGATATCAGTAAGAATGAAGAATTCTGAAGTAATGAAAGTATAACATCTACACTTATAGTACATATTCGCAGTACAAGTTGCAGAGTAACAAAATAAACAGCAAGTGTGATGGGTAGAGGAAAAACACAGTTGTCAGCAGCACCCAGTCATCCAGAAAAACATCGCTTCTTCATTTTAAAATAAGTTTGTTTTAAGTGAAAATTGGGAAATAAAGCCACACCAGGAGCACAAGTCCTGAGCTGGAGCAACAGCCCTCAGAGAGGATCTGGTCTGGGTGTGGGAGATTCCAGCAGGACTGGCTGAGGGCATTCTGTAGGGGAGAAATTCCTCCCTGTGAGGGTGCTGAGGCCCTGGCACAGGTTTTCCATGGAAGCTGTGGCTGCCCCTGGATCACTGAAAGTGTCCAAGGCCAGGTTGCACAGAGCTTGGAGCCACCTGGGGTAGTGGAAGGTGTTTTTTGGGTTCAGGTGCAGATTTCCAAGAGCATCCAGGGCTAGGGGCTCTGTCTCACCAGGCTGGGGCCAGAAATCCTGGAGCACTGAGGGAATTCTGCTGGAATCCCTCCCCTTTTCCCTGCTGCAGGGGCTGGACAGCAGAGATAAAATGCAGATTTGGGCATGCTTTGAAGGGCTGCCCATCGAACAGAAGGTTTCACAATCCTGGTGGCTGGTGTGTGCTTCCCTGGAAAGGAAGGCTCAACCCCTGCAAGTGGGACAAACCTGGAGATGGGGACTCATTCCCAGCCCTGCCAGTCCCTGTCTCTGCCACCCAACTTTTCTTTTCAGCTGTTGTAGGAACAGAACTGTCTCTTCCTTCTGGAGTGATTCAAATGTGAGTGCACTTGTGCTGTTGAGATGGTGCCAGATATCTTTTTTTGCCCTCTGGAATCTCTACAGCAACTTCCAAACAAGGATTTTTAATTAATGCTTAATAGAAACAATGTGTTTTACAGCGGGAGCAGCACTCCTTGTATGACCAATAACACACTTGCAATCTATTTCTTTTTCTTGGGCTCCATTTGTCCTGGCATTACCAAATGCCACTCCCAGCAATGGCTGCCTGCACCAGAGTCATCCTTGGCAGAATTATTATTATCATAATATTATTTTAATATTTAATTTAATAGAATGTGCTTCACTTTATGTACATAAACATTGCATGAATGACCCTCCTCCCCTGCTTAGTTTGATTCCTCTGTCTACTCCATATGTACTGAATTACACACAAATCCCCACCCTCCACGGGCTTTTCTGTGCCAGTGAATCCAAGCACATCCCGTGTGCAGTCACAGGAGCTGCTGGGTGTCCTGTGCCCTCCTCCTGTCACTTAATGCCATGGCATTTCCCAGGGCAGCAAGCAGGGAAAGAGCTTGCTTAGGCCTTTTCCTGCCAGGTGTAATTTTGGGAGCTGGATTTTGGGTTCTGTGCCACTAGAGGGAAGCCTGGGCTTTTGCATGGGAGTACAGAGAGCTGCAAGATGCTGGAATAGTGTGGGTGGGTGAAACACAAACCAGTTTTGCTGTGTATCCCAAGCAGTCTCACTGCTAGGGTAAAAGGTGTGTTGGGTCACAGAAACTATCCAACTCCATTTCAATATGCTGATGGACAAATCAGGATCCTGAGGGCATGTTCAAGTGGTGGCCTTGGCAAGGTTAGGATTATCTGGATTATCTCAGAGGGCTTTTCCAAACTTCACGGTTCTGTGATCTTTTTTGGAAGAAAAGATGTCAATTATTGGAGCAATGACAGAACCAGCAGCACAGGGAAGAGTCCCTGAGCACCTTCAGACCTGTCACAATCCAGCTGTGTGTACACATCTCCTTTTCCCTGCCTTCAAGGGTGGGAAAAACACAGTCATTACCAAGTGTCTGTTCTTTAATTGCTCCAGTAATATCTATAAATTGTTTGCAGAGGACTCTGTGTGTTGTTAAAGAGGCTTGGAGGAAAGGCTGATTTTACAATCATGGAATGGTTTGGGTAGGAAGGGACCCTAAAGCCCATCCTATTCCCCCTGCCCTGGGCAGGGACACCTTCCACTATCCCAGGTTGCTCCAAGCCCCATCCAGCCTGGCCTTGGACACTTCCAGGGATGGGGAGTCCACAATCTTCCCTTCCTACATTTACCTTCCCCATGCTTGGGATGATGAGGCTCCACAGCAGTTTCTTGGGATCTGAGTTTCTTCTATTTGTGTTTAGGCTACCCCACAATGAACAGCATTATGGGATGCAGTTTTCCCAAGAATTTGATGTTTTTTTGTGGTTTTAATCTGGATGAGACTTGCTGGGGGTGTTCAGCTGAGGCTTATGAGGCTTTCCAACCAAAGGCTGACCAGCTGCTCATGCTGGAAATTCTCCCTGTGGTTCAGGGAGCTGTGGGAAGTCAGGTTGTCAGGGCAGGAGTCGCATGAGCGAACGGGAGGTAACAGATCTGTTCCCTTCCATTTTAAGAGTGACCTTTAACTCACCAGACTTTGCAAAATAGCTCCAGCAGGATCCTGCTGGAAGTTTGCCTCCAGAGCCCCAGCGTGCCCCAGCCCTGGCCTGTGGATCTGGGAAAACACATCCCAGCAGGGCTGGGCTGCTCCTACCTCCCTGCCTGAGGGAGATCCACAGGGATTGACACTGCTGGGCTCCATGGGATGGCTGGGAGCAGTGCCTGTGGCAACCAGGAGGTGACAGAGAAGACAGGAATCCTTTCCAGTGAGGGACAGCGGTGTGGAATTGCGAGTTCTCCCTGACATTGATCCCCTGCCACAAGTGTGAGGACACGGCTTTGGTTACAGAGGGTGCAAGGAGTTATTTTTGGGTGTTCAACAGCTCCCCCGAACTCCTGGCTCATAGGTGGGCCATTGCTGTGTCAAGGTTTTGGGGGTTAATTTTGCCATATTTGACTTTTTAAATGCATCTGTGTGAAAAAGGGACATGGAAGACGCTCCCCTGCCTCTGGTGACGGTGCCAACAGCTCCCTACAGCGACCAGAAACCGGGAACCAGCGGCTTGAGGAGGAAGACCTTCTACTTTGAATCCAAGCTGAACTATTTGCAGAATTTTATCCAGAGTATATTTTTTTCCATAGACCTAAGGGATCGCCAAGGAGCCTCTCTGGTGGTTGGAGGTGATGGGAGGTACCTCAATAAGTCTGCAGTGGAACTGATTGTCCAAATGGCTGCTGCCAACGGGGTTGGTAAATGTTAAGGGGCTGAATTCCTGTGGGGTGTGGCTGAGCAATGCAGAAATCCATCAGAAATTAGGCACTGTGAGATTTAATTACCCCAAAGGCTTTATTCAACTGTTAATAGTGATGTTTTTAATGGCAGATCAGTTGGGGAGTGTAGAAATTACTGGGTTTTCACTCTAAGTGCTGCAGTTGGGCAGAGAGTGCACGTGGAGAAAGGAAAATAAATTCTGCCTGGGGTTTGTGTGTTCCTGTTTTGTGCTTTGACATGTCCCAAGCTGTTGGCACCTGTGGATTTTTCAGTCTTTCCATGAGAATATAAACCCCTGATACTGTTCAGAAATGAACTACCAGGGAGAGCCACCAGCGTGGCAAAGGAGAAGAAACAACCATGTTTTGCTTTTCTCACCAGGTGTAAGTTGTGGCAGTGGGATAAATGCTTAAGGAGCCTTTGAAAATTGATATGAGAGTTAGCAAGTGAGTGACAGCCTTTATAGGGAGCTCAGTTGTGCTGGAATTCTGTGTTTTGGAAGCGGAGCAAGAGGCTTGTGTGTTTGTGGTAGATCCTGATTCATGCAATAGGCTTTGTCTTTGTTTCTTTCTGCTTTTTAAAAAGAAAAGGCTCTGCTGTCTACCCTGGATCTCTCAGTGCAGAACAAACTTTGTGCAAAGGAACCTGGATTTTAGGAATTTGACAAAAAACATGACTAGGACAGTGTAATCAATAGTGAACGGGAAAATAGGATGAGAGATTTTTCAATCTATTTTCCATCTTGTGGGGGGAAAAATCTTCAGGTATTGCAGATTAATGTCTTCCTTTGAAATCAGTGTATAGGCAGAGCAGAAGAGCTGGAAAATGTGCACAGAGCCAGGCTTGGAGTGCCTGACACCAGGACAGTTCTGCTGGTGAGGGGAGATCAGGCTCATCTTCACCAGCTCAGACTTTGCTCTGCAGCAAAGAGAGATTTTCCTGGGCCCAGGTCTGCCTAAATGGGATTCTGAGGGTGGTTTGGCTATTTTCTATGGATTTTTCTCAGTCTGGCTGGTGCCTGTCAGTGTTGTGCTCAGGGTGTGGAATTGGTGGCTTGGGCTGCACTTCCTGCACAGAAAAGGCTGCAGGGGTGGGCTGGGGACACCATGGAGCTGCACTCACCAACTTCCACGGGCTGGAAAAGTGTTCCCAGTGTTCCTGGGGGGAGGAGGGGCTGCAGGAGGTCCCTGTGTCCATCCTCATTGGGCTTTCAGTAAAACCAAGGTGGAATTATTGCCTGGATGGTTTTGAAGTGCTGTAACCCAAACTTGCTGCACGAAGTGGGTCTGTTTTGAGAAATCCATGAAAGGTGTTTGTCCATCCTTGCAGGCTGAGGTTTTCCTCATAAGAAATTCCACAGACTCAAAAAGGATCATGTGTAAATCATTCAGCACATTGTTACACTGTTAACCTTCCCCAGTGGTTACCACAAAGAATTCAGAATTGGATGGGGTGGGGAATGGCAGCTGAAAACCTTTGGAAGCCAAGGAAGACCCAAATCACAGAGCAGCTCACATGGAAACCAGTGTTTCTTCCTTTCCTTATTTTCCCCTTCTTCTGCAGCATTCCTGGGGCACTGATGCCCAGGGGTGCTGCAGAATGTGACCCTCAGAAGGAAACTGGGGAGCAGGAGGGAGAGTTTTGGAGAGGAACTTGCGTGAGGTCCCATGAATTCTCAGGGAAGCTGAAGGAGCAAGGTTTGGAGGCTGGAATAAAGCACAGGACAAGGGTGTCTGAGAATGAGGGAAAAGCAAACCCTGCATCAGATGAAACGTGAGGTGCAATAAATGAGTGATCAGTGTGTGGGCACAGTCAGGGCTCCAGTATGAGCTGCTGTGGGCAGCTGGAGGCAGAGCCCTCACTTTGGGTTTGTAAAGTGCTTTTTCACATTTCTGCTGTTATTTGCTAGAAGTGCAGCTCTGCCAGCAGCTGGGCTGTGACAGCTGGGCTGGGATGGGCAGCGAGGTTGGGGCTTAGCACCTGGCAGTGCCAGGGGACAGGAATCACAGCCATCCATGCCCTTGGCTCAGCACCCACCACAGCTTGGGAATGCTCCTCTTGATTCCTGCTCCAGCTTGTGATGGAATAAAATCCCTCTTTTCCCAGTCTGTTCTGGGTCTGGCCCCCTTGGTTAGTGCAGAGGAGTCTGGTGTGGTTTTAAATCCTGTCACCTCATCTGGGGCTGTGGGAAGGAGTGTGTTCTTCCAGGGAATTCTCCACCTCCTGGTTTATTGCCTGGGTTCTGAAGCTGGTGTATTGCTCAGCACATTGTTCTGGATCCAATCTCAGAGATATCCCTGGATTTATAGGAAGGAGGTGTGCTGCCCACTGCAAGGAAGAACCTGCAGCTGCTCCCAGAATGTTCAAGTTTTGTGCTCTTTTGGCTTCTCTCTGCCCCATTGTGTGTTTTGAAGGCAAGTTTTGATACCACAGCCAGAGGGAATGCTGGTTTTTGTGGTGTTTAATGCCTGTGGAGAGCTCAGCCCTTCAATACATCCAAGTGCAGCATTCATGGAGGGAAATGCTCCAACAGAGCGGGGCTGGATGTGCTGTGGGGAGCTTTGGCAGGAACAGGGCTGTGCTTCACCTGTTGGCAGAGTTTGGGGCTTGGGCTAGAGGTAAGAAGTAAAGGTAAGAAGACTTTCAGAAAGCTGTGAAAGCAAGCCTCAGAAACAGAGCAGAGAAGTCAGAGCTAGCTGAAAATAGAGAAGTTATAAAAGTACAGCAAGCAAGGACATGAAACAATAGTTTGAGTTTTAGGCTAGGCCAAGATAAACCTTAAGACTGCAGAAAAACATGCTTAGCAAGATAGTAGGTTTTAAACTTAATAATTGTGTATTGTGTATTGTTAATAGAAAGCATACAAGCAAATATAGTGTGAAGCAGATGTAGGTGTGCTTTTAGTGATTGGCTAGAACAATTATCTGTAAGCTTTAGCAATATGCTATTGGCTAGAAAGTTTTTAAAATGCTCTGTACCAAACAAATCTTTGGCTGCTGCTGACAGGACATGAGTTGTTGCCATATTTCAAGTGTCTCAACCATGTCGTGAGACTGATGCCACAAGGAGAATATCCCAGCAGTCCTGTCCCGTTTGTGCAAACCTCCAATATTGTCAGTGCAATGGGCCAAGACTGGGCAACAAGTTACATGAACTCCATGCATTTACAGAAGGCTGATTCATTCTCTTTATTATGAAACTCATTGCTTTTTTATACCCTAGTTCCCTACACGTGGACTTGATTAATTTAATTAAATTTAATTTTAATTAAAACGCTATCACCACTGGTTAATTAAGAACCACCCTTTGGTAAACAAATCTCCATAACACATTCCACATGCTCACAATACCAGGTGTAGCAGTTAAGATGAGAATTGTTTCTCATTCTTTTCTCTGATCCTCTCACAGCCTTTCCCAGAAGGATGCCTGGGAAAGCTGTCCGTCTCTGTGGCCAGAAACAGACAGTGTGGCTGCCACACCAGCACAGGCTGGCTTGGGGCTTTGCCCTCAGAGAGTTTTTGTGCTCCTCCCCTCCCAGATCGGGCGCCTGGTGATCGGGCAGAACGGGATCCTGTCCACGCCGGCCGTGTCCTGCATCATCCGCAAGATCAAAGCCATCGGGGGCATCATCCTCACGGCCAGCCACAACCCCGGCGGGCCCAGCGGCGACTTCGGCATCAAATTCAACATTGCCAACGGAGGTCAGGCCCCTTCCTGCTGCCTCCTTCTCACTCTTGTTATTGCTGTTTATTTCTTGCGTCCACCCTGTGGGATTAAGCCCTTTTCTCACCCAGAGATGGGGTAACTGAGGCATTTTAAAAACTTTTGTTCCATTTTCAACCCAACCGTTTGGTTCCCTTCCAACCCAAACCATTTTCAGTTTCATGGGAAGGGTGAGACAATACAGATGTTATATTCACTCTATTACAATCAGAAGCCAACTATTTCCTAATTACAGTACACTGTAAGTGTTTCTTGGCCTATCAGCTTTAGTCACACCATACTGTAAATCCCTTAAAGCCAATCCTCTAAAATTACCCCTTGTGGGTCTTACTACAATGCATCTTTCACTGCTCTATTTCTCTAAAGTATCTGGTCTTATTTGCAAGGCCACACATTGAAATTTTTTTCTAGTTCCATTTCTCTCAGCAATGTTTGTCCTATTACTAAATCAGCATTTCTCATCTCAAGGTTTGCATACAGATGCACACTGTGTGAGCCTTCTGTCAGGCTTTGAGAATTCCCTACAATTCATTTCCCTACAATTAATTTCCCACTCCACTTGATAATCCAATTTTCTGTTCATATCCCAGGAATCAGATCCCTGAGCATTGATTTCCCTAGTGGAGAATGTGATGCTCGGGTCCCCTCATTCCCTGAGGTTCCTGTTCCATTCCCAGCCCAGGTCTTTGCTGTATTCCTGAAGTTCACTCCTCTTGCAGCTGGACTCTTTAACATCTTCCACTTGCCCATTTCATTTTGCAGGTCCTGCTCCTGAAGCCATCACAGATAAAATTTTCCAAATCAGCAAGAAAATTGAGGAATATGCAATTTGCCCAGATCTCCAGGTGGACTTGGGCACCATTGGAAAGCAGCAGTTTGACTTGGAGAACAAATTTAAGCCATTTACAGGTAAACAAATGTTCCTCCTCTTGGCAAGGCTGAGGAATTGTGGTGTTTCTGTGACCGTTCTGACCTCTCCTCATCTGTTGCATAATCCCGGTGAGGACATTGCTCCTGGCATTTATTTATTTGTTGATTTTGATTGATACCATTTTCTGTCCTACAGAAGTTTCTACTTCAGTAGCAAAACCTTGATCCATCAAACTTCCCTAAAATCAAAGGATGCTTTTTCTGTGAGCCAAACATGTACTTGAAAACAGAAAAATGCAGTTACAGTGCATTTTCCTAATTAAAAATTGCTGAGTTTAATCTTTCAACTGACTTTTTTCCATTGTTTCACATATAAAAGTTGTTGCTGTGAGTGGGAAAGCTGTTACATTTTACATGTGACTTTTGTCAGTCAGCAATGAAATATGAAAATAAATCAGAAAAAGACTTTTTAAAAATACTGCAAGTATTTTTTATCATCTCCTGGTGCTTGTAATTAACAAAGAAATAAGTTAAAAGGTGATAAAAGTTGGTATTTCTCTCAGTCTCTATTTCTTTGTAGAGGGATTTTTATGCTGTATTTTGTTTTTATGTTGACTGCAAAGGTGCAGCTTTTTGAACTATTAAGTTCACACTTCCCATTGACTTTAGTGGAAATTAAAGATCTGATTTATATACAAATTTTTAAATTTAAGTGAAGTGGGATTGAGCCCTCTGGAAGGAAGTCCAGGGAGCCTTAACTGGGAGCAGAGTTTGATTTTTTTGGTCCATTTGTGATCTGATTAGCAGGGAGAGCCTGTAATTAAATCCCTAATCTAGCCCCATTATTCCTGTCCCTATTCTGATTCTCTGGGATGTCCAAGGCCTTTGTGCTGAGCCTTGGCCCTTCACTCTGAGGACCCTCAGCCCAGCAGCAGGGCTTGGTTATCACAGTCCCAGGCTGTGAGGGTTGATCCCTGGCTCCTGCTCTTTTCCAGTGGAAATTGTGGATTCTGTGGAAGCCTATGCCGGCATGCTGAGGAGTATCTTTGACTTCAGTGCCTTGAAGGAGCTGCTCTCAGGGAAGAACCAGCTCAAGATTCGCATCGATGCCATGCACGGGGGTAAAAAGGGCAGGGCTTGGGGCACTGTGGGGTCAGGGGTCCTTGGGGATTTGTCACCTGCTTCAGACAGGAATTTATATTGCAACTGTGGGGTTTGGTTTGTAGCACACTGGATTTTTATTTTCGGGAGCAAACTTTTTATGTCTTGTGTTATTTTCTTCTGTCAAGTGCTGTGTTTCGGGGGTTGGAATGAGCTGATCTTTAAGGTCCCTTCCAACCCAAACCATTTTAGGATTCTGTGAAATGTTTCATGCAACCCTGAAATGGTTTGGGCTGGGAGAGACCTTAAAGCTCATCCAGTTTCACCCCTGCCATGGGCAGGGACACCTCCCACTAGCCCAGGTTGCCCCAAACCCTGTCCAACCTGGCCTGGGACACCTGCAGAGATGGGGTGGATTTTGATATGAGCTCCTAAACCAAAAACCACCCAAAGTGACCCAAACTGAGCAGCCTGAGGTGGGTGGCACTGTGGCTGGTGCAGAGCTGCCTGGAGGCTGAGCCAACCCTTTCCTCTCTGTTTTGCTGACACAGTTGTGGGCCCTTATGTGAAGAAGATCCTGTGTGAGGAGCTGGGAGCCCCAGCCAATTCAGCTGTGAACTGCACCCCCCTGGAGGACTTTGGGGGACACCACCCTGACCCCAACCTGACCTACGCTGCTGACCTGGTGCAGACCATGAAGACAGGAGAGTACGACTTTGGAGCTGCCTTTGATGGAGATGGGGTAAAGGATCTGTTCAGAATTCCCCTTCTTCCCCTCTGACCAGCTCTGGAGACTGAGGTGCACCTTTTCTCTCCTCTCTCCTCTGTAATCACGAGTGAAGTGAACCACTCACTGCAGCTTGCCACACAGAAATAGTTGGATGCTCTTGTCAATAATCCCAAACTGTATTTAAATAACTTCAAAGCTGTGAAAAATCAGCAGGAAGGCGAAACACTATGGAGACGCTACTATGTAATTTTCAAAGCTCTGTGTTTGTTTCAGAAAACCTCTGGGAACTGTTGGGTTTTAGGGAGCTGAGCTGTGCCTGTGCTGTCTCCCCCAGGACCGGAACATGATTTTGGGCAAGCACGGCTTCTTTGTCAACCCCTCTGACTCGGTGGCTGTCATTGCTGCCAACATCTTCAGCATCCCCTACTTCCAGCAGACTGGGGTGCGCGGCCTGGCCCGCAGCATGCCCACCAGTGGGGCCCTGGACAGGTAACCAACCCCCCTGGGGAGGTAACCAACCCCCCCTGGGCAGGTAACAACAACCCCTGGGCAGGTAACCAACCCCCCAGGACAGGTAACAACCCCCCCTGGGCATGTAACAATCCCCCTGGACAGGTAACCACCCCCCTGGGCAGGTAACAACCCCCCTGGGCAGGTAACAACCCCCCCTGGGCAGGTAACCAACCCCCCCTGGGCAGGTAACAACCCCCCCAGGACAGGTAACAACCTCCCTGTGGGCAGGCACAGGGCAGGGAGCCCTGCCAGGGCACGGTGTGCCCCTTTCCTGGGGTTTCACCCTGACCCATCCCATGCGTTTGCTCCAGTGAGGAGCGTGGCAGTGCCAGGGCAGCAGCAAGGTTTGATGGGTTAAACCCTGCCTGGGAGGTTTGATGGGTTAAACCCTGCCTAGGGATGTGGCAGAGCTGGGCTGAGCTCTTGGCTCGTTCTCTTCCCTATAGATAAACCCAAACAAATTACTCTGCTAACCTTTCTTTCCCTTAAATTTGATAGTGACGCTTTCTTGGTGAAATGCTTTGAGATTTGCAGCCTAAAATCACTTTGAAGAGCTGTGTGTTTGTATCTGTTCTGTAAATGCACGTCCCACCCCTCTCCCAGATATCACACAAATAATTAAAAAATGTGCTATCTCCCAGATATCACATGAAATAGAGGGATTTTTCTAAAGCAGTGGCATTCCTTGCCTTCAGTGGCACCCCAGGAGGGCTGCTGATCTCATTTCCCCAGAGAGCACCAAGAATCCAGGGATGTGACTTGGCCTTCTTACCTTGGCAGGGTGGCCCAGGCCACAAAGATTGCTTTGTATGAGACTCCAACAGGCTGGAAGTTCTTTGGAAACTTGATGGATGCAAACAAGCTGTCTCTGTGTGGAGAGGAAAGTTTTGGGACAGGTAAGTCAGCATTCCCAATTTCACCCATGATGGTGGTGTTCCTCCTCTTCGTTGTTTATTCCTTAGAGCTTGGGGTTTATCTTTCATCTGCAGTTGTTAATACTTATAAAATACTAAAATATAAAAAAGTCTTGGAGGAATTGGTGTGGAAATGAACACAATGCTAAAGGTTTTCTGAGGTAGGAGCTCCTTCTCCTCCAGCTCTCCAGGAAGGCATGTGGAGATGGAAGTTTGGGGGCCTCTTTAGTAGCCCAGTCACTGAGTCTGTGGGGATTAAATGCAATGCTAAATGTATTTTTCAACTCTTGGTGGCCAGGAAAACCTTCTCAATGTTTTCATTTCTGGAAAGAAATACAGTTTGGAGCACGGAGTTTTATTAGGGAAGGTTTCAGGTCACTATTAAATCTCTGAGCTTAATAGGGCCCTCATTTTCCTGTTCTGAAAACAAGGTATGATTTATAAAGTTTAAATTAACACTTGCCTTTGAACAGTTTAAGTGAGCTATTGAGTTACTGAGAAACAAAGTGAGCATCACAAGGAATTTCCTGGGGGTGTGCAGGGAAGTTGATGGGAGCAGGATTTGCTCCAGGTCAGAGCAGGGTGCTCAGGACAGTCAGGATTCCCAGGAGGTCTCTGCATTCCCTGAGCTCTCCCTGGCATCTCCCCTGTGGTTTTGTGTCCTGCCTGTGGAAATGGGACCTTCCCTGCAGGCAGGGCTCTGAATCAGCACCTGATTCCTGTGCAAAGGCTGGGTTTTATCTGGTCTGAATTCTCCCTGAGATGTTGTTTTTCCTGTTCTTTAAGGATTTCTGGTGGGATATGCAAGGCACAAGATCCTGAGGGAATTTCTCACTCAAACCTTGTGTGTTTCCATACCATCATCCCAGAAAAACCTTTTCACTTGTGTGGGGGTGCCTTAAACCCCCAAATACCTGGATTGAAGTGCTTTGTGGAGCTGGGGTGCACAGCTTGACAGGAAAGGATTACCCCAGCTTTCCTGGGGCTGAGGAAATGGGATCACAGCTCTGGGGGACAGCAGGCTGCTGTGGGACTGAGCAGCCTCCAGGGGCAATTTTTTGCAGTCAGATATTACTCTGATATCTGACGGGGATTTGGCTGTGGGTTGGAAGAAAAGGTGAATTTCAGAGAACTTGGTATCTCTGTAAGGAAATCTTGAAGTAAATAATGAGTGAGGAAAGATTCTGGAGTTTTGCCCTGAGTGATTTCAGCATCTGCTGAGTTTATATCCTGGACCTTGGCTAATGAGAGGGTAGTGGTGCCTCAGGAGATAAATAAAACCAAATTCCTGGAGCTGCTGATGGGAGATGATCTCAAATGAGCAGCTCCCCAAAACTGTTTCCACCTTTGTATGAGCAACAAGCTCAGTTTCTCTCCATCCCTAAGGGACTGCCTCCCAAAAATCAAAGTGATTCCAGTCTGAGAGAGGTTTGGGATTTTGGCCAGGCAGCAGCACATCCAAGTGGTGGGAGCTGAAGCAGTTTGGGGGAACAGATTGGGAAAGGGCCCAGGAGAGTTGGACTCCCCTAAAATGCAAAGGGGTTTGTCCATGTGGCAAATGCACTCAGGAAGGAAAAAGGAATGAAAAGGGGTGAGGAGGGTTGGCTGATAGGAAGTTAATGAGGAGCTGTTTGGAGCTGGACAGAATGGGAGTGTTGAAAGGGAGAGAGGTGAAGGAGCAGCCAAAAGACCCAGTAAAAATTGAAACAAACTGTGAGGCAGTGGGACTGGAGTGCAGCAGCAATTAGAGTAATGCGACATGACAGAATTCCTGCTTGCTTCCTTGGGTATTTTATGCCAGCAATAAGTTGATACATCACATGGGACTGGTGTTTATTTAGCATTCCTCTCCATCACCTCTGCCCAGCTCTCTCCACCCTGAGGGACCGTGGGGATAAATTATGGCCACATCCACAACATTGGGATTTGTGCAAAGCACCATGTAACCCCTGCCCTGCCCCAGCCCTTTCCCAGAGGATTCCCACTCTGGCACTCCTTCAGAGGGTGGCATGGCAGCTCTGGAGTGCTCCTGGCATTTCTTTAATACCTGTTTGGAGGTTTTCCAGAGTGGGAAGGAGAAAACTTTGCAGCTGTGGGGCAGAGGGTGGAACCAGCAGGCCAGAGGCAACCGAGTGTGGGCTGGGTGTGCTCTGGGCCATCTGATCCCATTTAATTTGGGGGCTCTGTAAGGTCCAGCCCCTCTCAGGTTTCCCAAGGGATCAGTGCTGTGTGATCCCACGTGCTTCCAGGGCAAGGCTGGGCTGGCTCTGGCTGCTTCCTGTTCTCCTTGCAGTGCCAGCTTTAGGGGAATCACAACAGGAGGCAATGGGCACAAACTGAGGCCCAGGAAATTCCACCTGAACACAAGGAAGAACTTCCTTACTGTTGGGACAGATTGCCCAGAGAGGTGTGGATTCTCTCTTGCTGGAGACATCAGAAATCTGGATGTAATCCTGAGCTCAGGGATGGCCCTGCTTGAGCAGGGAGGCTGGACCCACTGTGGTCCCTTCCAACCTGACCCATTCTGGGATTCTGTGAATCCTCCTTTAGCCAAGAGAGGGACTTTGCCAGCCCCCAGTGAGAGCAGGCTGGAGGCTCTCCTGGTCTCTGCAGGTGCATGGAGCCTCTCCTTGCCCTGCTGCTGCCAGCCCCATGGCTGGTGCTCCCTGCCCTGCTGCTCCTCTCCCTGTTCTGGGGTGATTTTGGGGTTGTTGGGGTTTGGTTCCTCAGGAGGGCTGATGATCCCCTTGGTGCTGGGCCAGGAGATGATCCCAGGGTGCTCCTTGGCAGACAGGACACAACAGCTGCTGAGGATTTGATGTTCTCCTTGTTGATGCTCTCCTTCTCAAGCTGCTCCTTTGCATTTGCCTTTTGTTTTTTATTTGATGCCTTTTTCACTGTGCAGTCCCCATTACTTCCTTGGGAACAGAGCTGAGGGTGTGTGAACAATGAGTGTGGGTGTTTTAAAAGCTGCTGAGTGTTTTATTTGGGCCGGAGCTGGAGCAGGTGAGATCCTGACCCATTTTAATGACACAGCAGGGATGGAGCTCTGGAAATGCCTCCCATTTGTGAGCTGTGCAGGGGGAGGGGGGAGAGGAGATGAGGTGGGGACTGTGGTGTGAGGAGTGGGAATTGTGTCTGTGCTGTGGCTCCCCACAGGCTCCGACCACATCCGAGAGAAGGATGGGCTGTGGGCAGTGCTGGCCTGGCTCTCCATCCTGGCCGCCCGCAAGCAGAGCGTGGAGGACATCATGAAGGACCACTGGCAGAAGTATGGCAGGAACTTCTTCACCAGGTGGGGAAAGTGCCCCTGACACCTCCCATTCTCTGTCCTGCAGCAGAGCAGAGCCCTGATGGCACTGCTGTGTCACCATCAGGTTGTTCCTGTGTCATTCCACTCCCCAAACACTTGGCAGCATTCCTGGGTGCCATGAAATGTGATTCACCATAACCCTTCATGGTGTCCAGCTTTGGGTTGTTACTCCAGATGTAAATCTGGTACCAAAGTCTGGATATTTTATAGGTGCAAAGCACCTTTTTTTTCTTTTAATTGAGATTTTTTTTTTCTTCAAGAGTATATTTTGCCATGGGATCAATATTCTTGAGGCCCCACATCACAAGTTAATTTGTGATATCTTCAGTGACAGCAGCATCTCACGGAATGGATGCCCAGCCCTATTGCTGTTGTTTACCTGGCTGAGTTCCTGTCCAGTCCCCAAATATTCAAATTTAAGCTGCAGTAGACACGGAAGATGGCAAGGGAAGGAATGAGAACCAGCCTGCACACAAGCAGAGGTGGGAACACTGTGAAAGCATTAGGCAGAAATCTTTTAGGTTGGAAGATCTATGTGAAAATTCCATCTCAAGTTGCCAAGTGAAAGAACTTGCCCTTCCTTTGTTTCTTTTCTTTCTTTCCCCCCCACAACTCACCAAAAAGCCAGCACACATCTGAGGCATGGAAACCTGAGGAAAAATGCCAAAGTCTAGGATGAAAAGGCAGCATTTTAGCACTCGAGGTGTGTGTGCAGAGCAGGCTGAGTGCAGGGGTAGGCGGGTCAGGCGGCAAACAGAGTGGCACAAATCCTGCTGGCAGCGGGAATGCGGAGCCTGGGATCCTGGAGTGGGCTCCAGCCGCTCTCTGCTGCCTCTCCTACCCAGGCAGGGACATCAAAGCTGGCACTGGACGTTTTCCTGCTGCAGTTACAGCTGCAGTTTGCTGGGGGGATGCACTGAGGGTGTTCACAGTAACCACGAGGGAGCTGGTGGGGTGGTGTGGGCACAACTGCAGGAAATTCTTGGCATCAGTTGGATCTTGGCCCTGGCCCTCGGCCTGTGATAGTTGGTGTGAGACAGCACTTTGTGCTTTCATCTCCTGGCACCAAATGCCTGTGATGTGCTGTGCAGTATCCCAAGGATTTGTGTGGATGTGATGTAGTGCTGCACATGGATCCTCCCCTCTTTCCATAGAATCCCATACTGGATTGGGTTGGGTTGGGAGGGACCTTAAAGCCCATCCAGTGCCACCCCCTGCCATGGCCAGGGACACCTCCCACTGTCCCAGGCTGCTCCAAGCCCAGTCCAACCTGGTCTTGGATACTTCCAGAGATCTGGGGACAGCTTCTCTGGGCAATGTGTTCTGGTGCTTTGATGTGCCTTTTCTGCCTGTCCTGCCCTCCAGGATGGGAGCAGAGAACGCCCACAGAGCTTGAGAAGAGCATCCCAAACCATCACAGCTCATTGCATCCTCCCTCCCTAACCCCTGTGTGTGCTGCTGGCTGCAGGTACGACTACGAGGAGGTGGATGCAGACGCTGCCAACAAAATGATGAAGGATTTGGAGACGGTGATGTTC
The DNA here is from genome assembly GCF_048771995.1 of Taeniopygia guttata. Lineage (NCBI taxonomy): Eukaryota > Metazoa > Chordata > Aves > Passeriformes > Estrildidae > Taeniopygia > Taeniopygia guttata. The sequence goes on along the minus strand of NC_133033.1, from coordinate 1,991,096 downwards.
GACCGCTCCTTCGTGGGGAAGCAGCTGTCGAGTGGGGACAAAGTCTACACAGTGGAGAAAGCCGACAACTTCGAGTACAACGACCCCGTGGATGGCAGCGTCTCCAGGAACCAGGTGGGCACAGCCTGGCCTGGGCTGAGCTGGGACTGTTTTCTCCATGTCCTGTTTCCATCTAGAGCAGTGGGTTGGGAATGCTGTGTCTGGCAGGCGCTCCCTGGCTCTTGTTTCAGGCTCTGCAGTGTGGGTTAGGATGGGCATTAATCCCTCTGGGAGTGGGGAGAGGGGAATACAGGAGCCTTCTGTGGCTCCCTGAAGAGGAGGGAGGGTGCAGGTCAGGCACAGCCATGCTGGGTGATGCTTGTGAAGGCTGACCTAAAACAGAGACTAGACAGAGTTAAAGAATAAAGTAGGGATTTATTAAAAGGATTTCCTCCATGGATCCACCTTGGGCAGCACACGAGCCCAGCCAGGGCTCCACCCAAGATGAACCAAAATGGTCACAAAATGGATGACTAGTCACAAAGTCTCTCACTTTGATCAGTTTTGCTCCATTTGCATCTTGGAGTTCATTGTCCAATTCCAGCTTTAGCCCATGACGTCCCATGCTTGTTTTTTTCTCTTGATTTTGCTGTTTATGCTCTTGGGGCTGAGATTTGGATCATTTGTCCTTGGTGCCCAGCTGGAGCAGGAATTGTTTTGTCTCCCTGCTCTGTGAAGGGAGCTCACCATCCCCTAATATCAATCTCAGAATTTCACACTAAAGCAGCACAGAATCTGAAAAAGACAAAAGCCAAACCTGAGGCACCATGGGGATCATGGAAAAGCCCTTGGCTAGCCAGGAGCCCAGAGCTGAGAGTTTCCCTCCCTCCCTCCCAGGGCTTGCGGCTCATCTTCTCCGACGGCTCCCGCATCATCTTCCGGCTGAGCGGCACCGGCAGCGCCGGGGCCACCGTGCGCCTCTACATCGACAGCTACGAGAAGGATGCTCAGAAGATCAACCAAGACCCACAGGTGGGTGCTGCACCTCACTCCTGCCACTGCTGGCTGCCAGTGTTCTGTTTTGCTTGGAGCTGTGTGGATGTGCCAGAGGTTTGTATCTTTCATGCCAGTATAAATGGGATTATTTAAAAAAGCTCAGTGTGGAGTAAGTATTGTGGGAATCCCTCCACGGCTGCCTCTGCCACAGCACAGTTTTCCTGTCTGTGTAATCCCTGTGCCTGCTTTAAAAAAAATCAGTGGATCACAGGATGCAGGTGTACCTGAAGTGAGACTGCCCTGTTTTGTACCGAGTTCAGAAAGTGTTTTGCAACATCATTTACAAATGCTGCTGAGCTCTTGTAGGCACTGGAGGAGAACAATCCTCCTCTTGTATTCAGGTTTAGCCTGGATATCAGGAAAGGGTTTTTCACTCAGAATATGGTTGGACACTGAAGAGGCTCCCCAGGGAATGGGCACAGCCCCAAGGCTGCCAGAGCTCCAGGGATGTTTGGACAACACTCCCAGGGACAGGGTGGGATTGTTGGGGTGTCTGTGCAGGGCCAGCAGTTGGACTGAATGATCCTTGGGGATCCTTCCAACTCAGGATAGTCTCTGATTCTGTATTCCCCAGCAAACACTCTGTGGGCTCTTTGTGCCTAACTTACTCTGCCATAATTAACAAAAAGACTGAAAATCCCCCATTCTGGGGGTGGAGGGGAATTGAGGATTTACTTGTCCTGTGCTGACGTGGAATTTGGGATACAGCAGAGGGAGAGTGGCAGCAGCACCACTGGAGCTTGGGATTTTCTCTGAGCACTGCATCCCTGTCCCTGGTCCCAGAGCTCAGGTTGTGAGCCCCAGTCAGCCTTTGGTCAGGAGAGCTGAGCTTTGGGTGTCCCAGCCTGACCTGGATGCCGAGGGATGCGGTGTGGGAAGGCTGCATGTGCAGCTCTGCAGTTCTGAGCCCTCTCTTTCCTCCCTGCAGGTGATGCTGGCACCTCTCATTTCCATTGCACTGAAACTTTCCCAGCTCCACGAAAGGACCGGCCGCTCGGGGCCCACCGTCATCACATAGAGCCACCCTGGGCTGCAGTGAGCACTGGGGCAGCCCAGCCCCTTCCCCTGGCAAATTGTCACTAAAAGAGGAATGTTGATTTTATCCCTGTATTTAAGAACACTGTTTTGCTGCTAAGGATAGCCAATAAACCCCAGCCCTCAGCACCCCTTGTCCCTTATGCTGCTTCTCTTTGTCCCCAGCACTGCTGGAGGTTGGGCGTGGTGCTCCTTACACAAGTTTTGGGGCAGCACGTGGGCTCCTGGCTTTTCCTTAAACAAAAGGCTCTAGGAGTAACAGGGGACACTAAATTCTTCAATAATTCACAGGCTTTTTTTACTACCTTGGAAACTTTCCTGGGAAAGAAGCACAAATACTTTATCCCAGTTTGGATGAGCTTGTTTGGTTGAATGGGAACAGTAAGAGCCTTGGAATAATCAGATTTACAGGCATTAATGTGCAATATCTTATCCAAGGGCACAGAGAGGGTCACTTTGGAGACAGCTGTAGCTTGGTTTGATGTTAGGGCTGTGCAGCTGCCCCTTCCTGCCCTTTTCCTGGAAGTACTCCCATCAGTGGGGCGAGTTTAGGTCCTATCCCCTCTTGGTTTGCTTGCCTTTGCCACTCAAATCCTGCAATCTCTGTGTCCCATCTCATCTTCTGCACAGGGCTGAAACTTAGGCTGGGTCCCCGGGCAGGCCTGGGGGAGCAGCTCTATTACCCAGGAATGTGGAACATCCCACCCTCATCCCTGCCAGCACCACTTCCAAGGGAGGCTGGATGTGCTGACAAAAGGCTTTTTATCTCACCTGTGCACAGGTGAGGGGTCTCTGCTGCTCCATCTGCACTGACAGTTCTGCTGGGGGAGCTGCTCTGCTGTGGGGTGGATAAAAACCTTCAAAAAGCAGATGCAAATAAGTCTAAAAAACGAGGTAGGGCCCAGGAAAAGCCTGTGCTGAGGCTGGGAGAGCTTTGTTTTCCATGCTGTGATCCTGTGCCTGCCCAGTGCTTCCCTTGGCAGGATTGTTCCAGAGGTTTCCCTCCTGGCTGGCTGCAGAGCACTAAATCAGGAAGCTGGGATTAGTGGGGGAAAAACAATTTGCCTGCTCTAATTTGCCTTTCAAGCATTGTGAGAACAAGTGACCCTGGAGTTTATGGTTGGCCTCTTGTTAAAGCAGGTCAGTCCTGGGTCCCTCCTAATGGAACTGTGAGTGTTTTCCAGTCAAACTGTGCTAAAAGCTGCTCTCTGCCCATCCTGGTGCTAACAGCTCACTGGTGACACACAGCTCTCCTCTCCTGGGGCTCCCAGCTTCTTTCAGCACCTTCAGAATGAGAGGCAAAGTTTCCTGTGCTCTCATGGCTTTATCTGGGCTCAGTTCCTCCAGCTGCTCCTTCCCACCACATCTACAGGAGCTGCAAAGTAGAGCCCAAAGTGTTTCCCCTGTGACAATTTGTGCCTGTGCTGCCCTTGCCTCTCAGGCTGATGGGATTTGGAGCTTTGTCCCACGGGGAAATGCTCCTACAACTCCCTGCCAGGACACTGGAACAAAGTGGGGATTGGGCTCCTCTCCGATACTGGCCACTCAGCAAGAGGAAGCTGCACCACGGGAAGTTTAGGTTGGATATTTGGGAAAATTTCTTCCCCAAAAACAGCTGCCCAGGGCAGTGGTGAGCCCCGTCCCTGGAGGGGTTTCAAAGCCACGTGGGTGTGGCACTTGGGGACGTGGTTTAGTGGTGGGATTTGCAGTGCTGGGGAACAGTCGGACTCCATGGTCTGAGAGGGCTTTTCCAGCCTAAATGATTGTGTGGTTCTGTGGCTGCTGGCCAGAGATCCCTCTGGGGAGGCCTGGCTGGATTTGCCTGCTGGGTCACTGAGCAGGATGCAGCTCTTGGCAGCTGCCCCAGTGCCAGCACGCCCCTGAGTGCACAGCACACGCAGGGAAAGTGGCTGTGCTTCAGGATAACTGGTGCAGCTCCAGGTATGGGAGACTCCTGAGGGTCACTTAGTCCTGATTTGCTCAGGAAATCCACTTTTACCCTCGAGCTGGATCCTGTGGATCCCTTCCAGGTGAGGCACAGAGCAGGAACAGGGGAGCACGGCCAGTCTGTGCAGCATTGATGGGCTGCCTTTGCCAAAGCCGTGGCCACGGGGGGTTTGCAGAGACTCAGCCCCTCTGCAGATGGAGATTTGCATGAAAAATGACTCCTGCTCTTTCTCTGCCTCTCTCCAGGCCAGAGCTCAGGACTCCTGTCCCAGAGGAGCCCGATGAGATCCAGATGTCTCAGCTGTAACCTTTACGTAAGGCAGGATCTCATTTCTGGGCGCAGTTTGCACTGCACAGAGCTGGAAACACATCCCAAGAACTTCCTGGGAAGAGCAGAGCTGGGCCCAGCCACAAACTGTGCTCAGGAATTCCCTGTCCCAGCCTGGCTGCTCCAGCAGAGGTGCCATGGCCAGGAGTTGAGCTGGCAGCAGTCAGTGTCCAGGGTTATTCCCCAGTGTCCAGGGTGACCCCCAGCACGAGGGAGATGGTTGAACTCCTGTTCTTGAGGCACAAAAGCTCTGAAGTCCTGGGTTTCTGGAGGATTTTCCACTCTGGAGATGCAGTATCCCTCTCTAGATGGCAGCATTGGTAAAGAGTCTCTGGGCCACCTCCAGCCGAGGCAGGGTCTTGCCACACCTCACTCTGTTGTGACTTCATCAATAATCCTGGGATTCAGTCCCAATTCCTGAGTTTCTGAAGCCCTGGTGAGTGCCCAGGCTGCCCAGCTGGTCCCTAAGGATGGGCTCCTATGCAGAAATATTGGCATAACCCACAGGTTTGACACTACCTAAAACCATTCAGGAAAACACTGCAAGTGCTTTTATTGATGGGGTAGTTCCATGTGATAAAACCCCAAATCTGATCCCCAGATCTTCAGCATATAGAGTTTTGGGCAAAATATCCAGGTACTACTGAAAAGAATGTGTTCTTTGTCATGTTCCCATCACAGCACTGACAGCAGTGCCCAGGCTCAGGTGGAGAAAGTGGCAGCAGATGAACTAAAACAATTCTTAAATGAAATCAAATCCCATTTGTTCCTTCAGTTTTCAGACACTGACCAGCTTGTCTCATCTCTTCCCTCGGAATTCCCTCACATTCCCAACTGTGGGAGGCTCTGGGAAGATCCCAGAAATGCTGAACTGGGACCAGAAAAAAGCAGGGCCAGGTGAAGGACCAGGTCAGGGAGGAGTGGTAAGAATGGGACAGGATCAGGATGTGGTGCTGGGGTGGAGGTGGGAGCAGTGGGGTGGAATATATGGAGAGAAGGGATAAAAGCTCCAAAACAGGGAAGGATTTGGTTTTACTGCCTTTGTTTTCACAGGCTGTGATTATGAGCCAGAATCCACAGGGATAAGAGCCCTATTCCCCATCCTGAGCAAAGGCTTCACAGGTCAGTGCTGCCCCTGCTGCTCCCAGCACCCCACCTGCACTCAGCTCTGTGAACTTTCACTCTCCTCTGGGCCCAGTGCTCAGCTCCACACGTACAGCTTGATTGCAGGGAACTAATGAAGTTTTAATTAGGATGAGGAATCCTGGTGAGGAGCAGCAGTCAGGTCTGAAATGCATCCAGGCTCCTCGTGTGACAGCGTGTGGGAGCAGCCAAGGCCGCAGCTGTCGGGATGGATCTGAGCAATGGTGGGGATCAGATGCTCCCAGGGCTGCCCTGAGAGAGCTGAGGGGGCTCCCCTGGAGAGGAGAAGGATCCAGGGAGAGCTCAGAGCCCCTGGCAGGGCCTGGAGAGGGGCTGGGGACAAGGATGGAGGGACAGGACACAGGGAATGGCTTCACTGCCAGAGGGCGGGGATGGATGGGATATTGGGAATTGGGAATTGTTCCCTGGGTGGGTGGGCAGGCCCTGGCACAGGTGCCCAGAGCAGCTGCCCCTGGATCCCTGGCAGTGCCCAAGGCCAAGCTGGATGAGGCTTGGAGCAGCCTGGGATAGTGGGAGGTGTCCCTGCCCATGGAACTGGATGATCTTTAAGATCCTTTTAATCACACAAGGCAAAGGCTGGTGAAAAATCCTGCTTGTGGCACATTTAATTTGTCATAATTTCAACCTTTCTGGAAGCAGCCAGGATGAGCTGAACACTGGAGGAGTTTGGATGCACTTCATGGCTATGCTTGATACCATGACATGGCTTAGAAAGACTTTGGATCAACTCAGATGGATTCAGCTCCCTCCCCTGCTCTGTGAAAGCCACCTGGAAGGACCTTCCATGCCCTCCCTCCAAGTGCCCCAGGGTGACTCTCAGATTTCCCGATTTTGGGGAATCCCCACAGTCCCTCCTCTGCTATTTCCAGTCCCTCCTCGCATCCAGAGCACAAAGGAAGTGAAAAAAAGTGAGTTTTGGAAGGAATGAAAGGCCAAGCAAGCCCTGTGAGTGTGCAAAGCTTTGAATCATCTGAGCTGTGTTTACCCACGCTCCTGGGAGAGGAGGGGAGCTTCAGGCAAGCAGAGCATTGAGGAAGTTCACAAGCAGAGTGCTTGTGTTGTTCCTGGCACAGAACTCCTGGGTGTCCCTCACCATGCCATGAACCTCCCGTGGTGGGGCTGGAGACCCTCAGGGATCAGCAGCTCCAGCAGGGAGCACCTCTCTGCAAAGGGGGTAAAAAACCAGAGCAAGACACTACAAATCCATCCTGTGCCAGTGCAGCCCGAAGATAAAAGTGTTGTAATACTCTGTAATTACAGTCAGCCTCAAAGAAGATGCTTTATGAGGGCATTAATCAGCTGCTCAGCTCCTACAAAAGGAAATAATGGGATTTTTAAACAGTGCTGGGGTTTAATTTAACTCAGCAGCAGTTTAGAGGTATTTTTCCCTTCGCAAGAAGTTCCAGCTGTTTGAGAGTTTGACCACTTGGTTGACAGAGGAAAAAATATGAATTTAAATGATGGTCCTGCCTAGTTTCAGATACCTACAGCTTTCAGGGTGAAGCACAACCTTTTCCAAAGCAAAACAACAGCCTCAGTAATGTGCAGCTTAGGCTGGAGAAGTTAATTAGTATGTAGGTGTTATTTAAATAGCTAAATGGGACTTTATTGGAATGCTAAAATGCATTTGGCCCAATTTAGTGCCTTTTTCAGGAGTACCTGAGCTCCCTTCAGTTTCAAGAGGTCAGAGCTTCCCCCACACTTAATGGTTTTTAGCTTTCAGTGTCCCCCTGATTAAAAAGTTTTAGGTTGTATGGAGAGTAGAGAATTTGAATGCAAAATGAAGCAATTTATTTTTTAGTTTATTGCCGAGCAAAAACGTGCAACATGTGCCGGGCTGTTAATCAGTGTTGCACTCCCAGCAGCAGGTGAGACAGGGCAGCTCCTGGCAGCATTTCGGGCATTCACTGCTGATAATATTTATGGCAGAATGAGCAAGGTGAGACATTGTATTTTGCTTATTTCTCAAATTAAAAAAAAAAAAAGAAATAAAAAAGAAAAAAAAAAAGAGAGGGATGGGATAGATCAATTCAAATTAAACAGCAGCAAAAGCAAAACTAGACATTTGTGGTTTCAGCTCCCTGGCTGCACTGCTCTCTATCAAGGGAATCCAAGGCAATTTTTAAGCAGCTCTTGTATGTTCTGCTTTGAAGTGACTGTTAGACAAGTCTCATAAAAAGCAGCTGAGCTGCATTTCTCAATTTTAGATAGAGGGACTGAAAAGCCACCGTGTAACTGAATGTTCTCATGCATGCATGTGTAGTTTATTGTTGTAGAAGGACGTACAGAATATACCTCAACTTCTCCTGATTTCTTCTGCCATGCCAGCTGGGTGATGTAAACAGCAAATACCTCGGGGGTTTCCCAGGAACTGGGTTTTACACCCAAGAAAGTGCAACAGATTCCTGTCACTGTGCACCAATTCCTCACAACTGTGCACTGTGGTTTGTAGCTCAGTGCTTGCACACTGGATTTTCATCTCACATTCACAAGTTTCTTCTCCTCTCCTTTTTCCCTTCTTTGTTTCCAGCTTTTCCTCCTTTTTGGCCTCCTTCCCCCTTTTCCACACTACCACCTCTGCATACACAGTATTTTTTCCCTCTGGATTTCATTTCTTTTGTGCACTTCTGTGTGGGAATGCAAGACTTCACAAGCTCCAGCATGGATGTCTGAGGAGTTACTGAATGATCAGGTGAAAAAGAAACCACATCAACCCCTCTTTTCAGAGCTGGTGAAGACAACTTATAAATTAATTGCATTGAGAAATACAGGGAAAGAGGCTCCATCCTGAGTTTAATGATTAAAACCTCATCTTGTCCAGTTGCAAGGCATGGCCACACCCCAAAGATCTTCTGAAAAGTTACTCCTGTGGGACTCAACTCCCTCAAAACAATATTTAAAATGTCCTTCAAAACCAAGTTGTCTTTGTTTTGACACCATTTTTTCCCCTTTAATAATGATTCCCATTCTTTTAAGTCTCTGGAGAGCAGTGGCCAAACACAGAAGGCAGTGATGCCAAATCCAGGGAGGATGGAGATGATACAGGAAGGCTCAGGCTACATTTCCTGAGAATTTTCTTAACAGCAAGAGACTTTGCTAAGAGTTATTTGATGGAATTTGTGCTGGGACGCTCTGGAAAAAGCTCTTTAATTTTTATTCATTCAACGCTCTGTAGATTTTTCACTTCAAAAACATTCTTTAATTTTTATGCATTCAAAGCTCTGTAGATTTTTCACTTCAATTTGCTCCACAGCAACTGATGTAAATGTAAAGAATGTTTCAATCAACATCCTTTAGCATAAATGATACACTGGAAACATCACAAAACCTGAAGTATTCAGTTACATCCCAGGGTCCCATGGCTTTTATTGCACATACAATGACACGGATGAGGCCTGGAGCGGGCTGAGAGGTAAAGGTTAAATGATGGATATGTATTCAGCTTTTGAGCAGCCTGAGAAGCTGTCAGGCCCTGCAGCCCCTCTCCCCCATGAAAGGCTTGGCAGCACGAGTTCCCCAGCAGTGGGAGAGCCCGAGGAGCCCAGCAGAATGGCAGGAGCTGAAAGGCTGCAGAAGAATGGAACGAGCAGCGCTCTGTAAACCCGCTGTAACTCCTGTTTGTTCCTTTGGCACTGCAAAACCACTCCAAAACAGAGGCCAACTGTTAACAGAGGCAAAGCCAACTTCATCTTTTGCAGGCTGACAAATGGTCATGTAAGTTACCAAATAACCCAAGACCTCGGGATTAAACTTCTCCAATTGTTTTCACATGATGCAACTTTAAATCTTTCTTTTGAACAGTATTAAATTTCCTTTCATTCCCATAAACTTCAGAAAAAGTTGACTGCTCTCACATTTCAGACTGTGACCCAGCTAACGTGCACTTTTCCCCTCTGCTAGTCTGGAGAACAGAATAATGAAATTCAGACAACAGTGACCAAATGTTGTTCCGTAGAACTTTCCTTTTACAAAACAGATGAATACTCCTGGGCTCCAAAACACTGCAGGGAACAAAACTTTCAAACCTTATGGAAATAAAATAGTAAGCCTGTGCAGTGACTTCATCTCCTTTATCAGATCAGAGCCATTTTCACTGGAATTGAAATGGATTTAAAAAAATAATCAACTCTAAATAGAGGAAAAGAATTAAAGTATCCCACCGAAGCCATTATTGAAATACTACTTTGTTTAAAACCCCCACACCCATGTGAGAGAAAGCTAAATTTCACAGAGCTTTAGAGGGAGAAGATGTCTTCATCATCCTCATAATTGACATAATTCTTTGTTGCAGATAGAAGTGAGCTTTCATAGCACAGGAAAATAAACATTTTAGTGTTTGTGATTCACGAGGAGATAAGCAGCTGCATTGTGTGCTGGGACAAAGGGCCATAGAGAGGGACCACAGACACTCTTGGGGCTGGAATTTCTCCCTGGAGGTGCTGAGCCCTCCGGGGTCTCACTGAAACCCCAGCAGGTCGGTGCCCTCAGCATCCTGCCAGACAAAACTCTGTATTTACACAAGGAGAAATCCCCACTGTGCTGCAGCCCTGCTGCTGCTGCCAGGGGATCGCAGTCACTTAAACCCATCGCGAATTCAGCCACCAGAGTCAAAATAAAAGGAGCCAAAATATATAAATCCAGCAGACCCGAAGTTTATGGGGGAACTAAACCAAACATTCACCGCAAAGATTTAGTGCAGCCAAATTGTTCTAAGTGAATGGGGTACCTCAGCTCACGTTGGGGCACATCTCTGGGTTAGTGCTGTGCTAAACTCATGCTGATGGCAATAAAAGTTTTACATGCAAAATGAGTGGAAAATACGAGATGTTAGATAGGACAATACAAGTCTATAAAGCTGATACCTAAACCCTGCTATCAGGGCTTTGCCAACCCCCTGCTAACTTCCACACAAATTCCACCCCTGCATCCCCAGTGTTTGTCTTAATTGGAAGTCTTAAAGGTGAACTGAAATGTTGTTGGAGTAAAAACCTGTTTAAGATGCCAAAACCCTGCGCAAACTTGCAAGTAAATAAATTGTAAAGGCTGACTAGCGACCTTCTTATTAACCTGTCAAACCACCAGCCCTGGAATCTCTTTTTCTCCTGCAAAAATTGTGCTGTCCTCCTTCCCCTTATGATTGAGGTGCTTCACTGCCTCACGTGCCTGGCCACAAAGATGAGGATGTTTAGGAAGGTGATGAAATCTCCTGGTTCATCCTGAAGATGCCATGGTCCTTCCGGGCAGGAAGGGCTGGGGCTACCTGCAAGTGGTGGGAAGTGATGGATTATGACTGTTGGGTGTAGTATTGGTTCCGTTTTTCAAACTACTGCCCTAATAACCTTCTTTCTGAATCAGATTTTTTGGGGGTTGGGTTGGTTGATTCCTTTTGGAAGAAGCAAACAAACTCTGCATGAGAATCTTGGAAGTTATGGAGCAATTTTACCTGAAACTACCTGAGATGTTCTGCAAAAGGACAACTCGGTCATGTCCAAACTGAGCTGTAAATCCATGTCCTTCTTTTCCTGGCTCCCTTCTAGAGCTAATGAGAATGGCATAAAATAATTATAGTTTCCTTTAAAGCTAATTACAAAGCTCAGCACCTGAGGTGTGAATGCCCAGCCTGGGTGAGTGTTTGGAATTGTTGCTGTCACAAACTTCTCCCACTGACTGCAGCATGTTCTTAGATGAACAATTCCAAAGTGCCCAGCACAATGGATGTCAACTGTCATGAAAGGCTGGGGTGCCAGTTCAAAAAATAAAGTCACAACAACAAGACTAATGTATAAATGAGTGTGCCAATATTTGCATATGTTATTAAATAGTTGCTGGTGTTTGTGTCCCATTGTCACCCTCCTTTTCCCAGAAGGGTGACACTTCATGTTATGGAGGCATGGAGTCAGGGGTGTAAAGAATAGAGTCCTCCTGAGATATAAATATATGTATATTTATTTATATATATAAAATTCCACTGTAATCCACAGATGAAAGAATTGTGGTCTATTTCAAGGCTTTTCCTTTCATCCTTTCCATAGTTTTCTGCCAATTCTCAAAGTGCTCCCAGACCACAACTGAACAAAATGATCTGAACGGGGCTGAGCTGCAGCTCCTGACGCTCCCTGTGCCATTCCCCAGGGCCACCCAGGGGACAGTCCCCTGACCCCACAGTGCTCCCTGCCACCTTCCCTGTGCCTGCTGAGCCTTTGCTTGCCTCTCACAGCAAAGGAAAAATCCCACCTGAGGAGACAGAGCCGTTGCAAAGATTGGCACAAATGCACCTCCTCCTTCTCATTGGCCTGACCTGCTGCATTCAGGACATAAGAATAGAATAGAAAAAACTAGAATAAAACTATTTATTCTCATATCTCCTGTCCCTTTCAAAGAAACATGTTATTTATGCTATACTTGCTCCTGAAACTCCACTGGAAAATAAAGCTGGCACCAAGTGGAAAATGTTTTTACCTGAGTTAGAATTCCTTTCCTACAGAACTCAGTGTAAGTTATGTCTAAATCTTCCACCTTTAAATGTAACAGTATTGTTACATTTAAAGGTGCAATTCTTGTTTTCCACCTTACAATTTAAAAATCCACGGTGCAATCAGATTTACACCAGGTCTTTCCATGGATGCACAGATTCTGGGAATGCAGGGAAGTTCTACCCTCACTTCCAGCTTCCACTCTGGAAGTCTGAACACGCTGGTGTAATTCCAGTTGAACTTCAAGGGGGAAAAGGATGATTGATATGGCCTCAAATGGTGGAATCAAAAAAATCTGGTATAGATTAATAGGAATATTAGTGAAAGCTGGAAAGGAAAACAAGGATTCTTTTCTAATGTGACATGATACTTAAGAACACACATTGTCAGTAACTACAAATGTGTAATGTTTCTCTTTTATTTTGCTGTACTTCTGACACGATTCTCTTACAATGCTTTGCTTATCATCCTCTTGTGAGGTTTATTGTACTTACAAATCATTCCCAGACAGCTCCTTTGCTATCTTTTCATTAAAAAAAAAAAAAAAAGAAAAAGAAAAAGAATAAGAAAGTTTTGTGGATAATACATTTTCCCTGCGGGAACTAATTCCACAAAGATATTGACTACAAGCCTGTCGTTGTTTTAAAATATGTGGCCATGTATCAAATGGTTGATTCTTCTCCCCAGAGTCACCTTCTGAAGCTTTATGTGTGCACTTCATCTCCCAAGCATCCTGAGACCACAGAGGAGAAACTCCAATTTGTCCTCCCAAGCCAGTGCTTATCCCTACCTGGAATTCTTTTTGCCATCAGATCACTGTGGCCACTCCCTGCTATACATTTTGGGGTCTTTAGGGCCCTGTCCACTCCAGTTCCTTTGTTTAATATATTTTTAGCCCTTCCACTGTGGGATGACAGACTGCAGCATGTTAAAGCAGGGAGAATATTTGTATTGATTTCCAAATGCTGCAGATTGAGAGCAGATGTACCATGTATTCCCCAAACGTATGTTTTAACTTTCATTTATGTGCTGTGCTGAGCAGCCTGAGAGCCAGGAAGTGATTTATATCTGTTAATTGCATGCACTTTGGTAGATTTGCAGCTAAAAATAAGTGGTTTGTTTTTTAATTATGCATGATTTATCCTCTCACGCTGCATGGAGCTAAAACTTCGAAGCTAAATGAGAACTTAGAGAATCTGCATTTGGTTTCTGCCTCTGCCACGGACTTTTTTTGTATCTACTGGGTTATCCATGTGCAGAATCTGGATGTCATGGACATCTTCCTTCAGAGGGATGAAGGAAACACTTCTGTGTTGCAGCTGAAGAGGTGCAGCAGCAGCTGCTGCCAAAAGCAGCGGTTCAGTGGAGACCCTGGAGAAGGGTCCCCCTCACCTTTGCTGGATCCAACACTCCGGCAGCTGTGGGGAATGGCACCCAGCTGCTGATCCAGGAGAACATTGCTCCCATCCCCTCTCACCAGAGGGTTCACTGAATGGACTGGCCTGGGGGAACACAAGGAAACACACACGAGGGGTTTTCTGTTAGATCAGTCAGAAGTAACCTGAAATGTCACCTCAGAGGGTCAGGGCAGGCAAGCCTGGGCTGGTGTGGCAGCACTGCAATCCCAGCTGCATGGCCTGACCTTCCTGCAGGCAGAGCCCCGGTGGTATTCCTGGTATTCCCTGTCTCCAGGACAAGTGTCAGGCCCCTGAGGGCACTCAGAGCTCTTAATGAGTCCCACTCCACCTTGCCTGGGGTGCCTCTTTAAGCTCAGCCCGGGCCCCCTTGGAATCTGTCCCTGCAGCATCCCTGTGCTAGGCTATGGACCCTCCTGATGCACGGACCTGTCTCATTCCCTGTTCCACCTCAGGCCTGTCTCATTCCCTCTTCCAACTCAGACCTGTCTCATTCCCTCTTCCAACTCAGACCCGTCACATTCCCTGTTCCACCTCAGACCCATCTCATTCCCTGTTCCACCTCAGACCTGTCACATTCCCTGTTCCACCTCAGACCTGTCTCATTCCCTGTTCTACCTCAGGCCTGTCTCATTCCCAGATTCACCTCAGACCTGTCTCATTCCCTGTTCCACCTCAGGCCTGTCTCATTCCCTGTTCCACCTCAGACCTGTCACATTCCCTGTTCCACCTCAGACCTGTCACATTCCCTGTGGGAATGTGGTTTTAGACCTCTATCTCATTCCCTAACACGCTGCCAGATGTTTATCTGTGTTTCTTCCTCCTCTTGAAACTCTGTTAGTGTCTGACAAGAAATACAAGATTCATATGGCAGAAGAAATGCCTAAGGGATCTGATCTAGCAGGAAGTGAGGAGGAAATTTCTTTAATCTTGTCCTTGTTTCCACTCTGCTTATGAGCTTTTTATTAAACAGTTGCTGACTTTTGAAATCCTAAACCTAATCTAAGCATCCTAGAAACATGATCATTCTCCTGGATGGAAAGTAGTTATCACTGCTAGTAGCTTCAACCAGCTTGGACAGTGTCCTCCGACTCCAGCAAAAATGTTATCCATTGTTGGCAGGAGGGAACTCCAACCCTCGTGCCCAAAATCTCCGTTTCCAATCACCAGAGAGAGAAAAGCATATCTGTGGTCTGAGCTGGTTGACAAGGTGGGGATTGATCACAAGTTGGACTGATGGTCTTGGAGGTCTTTTCCAACCTCAACACTTGTGTGATTCTGTGAAAAGCGTGCCCCTCTGAGTGCAGTTATCCCATAGACTGCGGTTCCAGGACACGGGACAGAACCTTGGGAAGGGGAAGGGACAGAAACCTTTCCCGTGTGGATGCACTGGAACACATTTTCTAAAGAAGATTGTAGAGTCTCTCTCACTAGAGATACCCCAGAACCCTCTGGACACAATCCCATGCCGTGTGCTCCAGGGTGTTGGAGAAGGCAGGCTGGACCAGAACACCCGCAGTGCTCCCTTCCTACTCAATTCTGGGATTGTGTCTGCTCGCAGGCTGGATTTGATAATCCCGCAGGCGATTCTGTGGGAAGCGTTAGTTACCCCTGCAAGGGCGACAATCCCGCAGGGAGCGACCCTGGGGAAGGAAAAACGCCACAGTCCCGCAGGGAGCGACCCTGGGGAAGGGAAAACGCCACAATGCCCGCAGGGACTGTCCCTCAGGAAGGGAACGCCGCAATCCCACAGTGATTGTCCCTCACGACGAGAGAACGCCACGATCCCGCAGGGACTGTCCCTGGGGAAAGGAAAACGCCACAATGCCCGCAGGGACTGTCCCTCAGGAAGGGAACGCCACAATCCCGCAGGGAGCGACCCTGGGGAAGGGAAAACGCGACAATCCCGCAGGGAGCGACCCTGGGGAAGGGAAAACGCCACAATCCCGCAGGGAAGGACACTGGGGAAGGGAAAACGCGACAATCCCGCAGGGAGCGACCCTTGGGGAAGGGAAAACGCGACAATCCCGCAGGGACTGTCCCTCAGGAAGGGAACGCCGCAATCCCGCAGGGACTGTCCCTTGGGAAGGGAACACGCCACAATCCCGCAGGGACTGTCCCTGAGGAAGGGAACGCCACAATCCCACAGGGACCGTCCCTCAGGAAGGGAACGCCACATCCCCGCACCTCCTGTCCCTGAGGAAGGGAACGCCGCGATCCCACAGTGATTGTCCCTGAGGAAGGGAACGCCGCGATCCCACAGTGATTGTCCCTCAGGAAGGGAACGCCACAATCACGCAGGGACAGTCCCTCAGGAAGGGAACGCCACATCCCCGCACCGCCTCCCTCAGAGCTCTGAGGGGGCTCTGAGGGCGGGCGGCTCCTCAGACAAAATGGCGGCGCCGTGCGGCGCGGTCGGCCGCGCGGGGGCGCTGCGGGGCCGGGCTGAGGGCTGTGAGGGCTGAGGGCTGTGAGGGCTGTGAGGGCCCGGCCCCGCTCCCTCCCCGCCCGCGCCGCCTTCCCCGCCCGCCCGCCCGCCGGCACAGCGCGGGACGGAGCAGCGGCGGCCCCGCGGTGGATGCGGGAGCAGCGCCGGCTCAGGAATGCAGCAGCCGGGCGGCGCGGACGGGAGCCTCCCGCTGCTGCTCCCGCTGCTGCTGCTGCTGCGAGCGGGGAGCCGCGCCGAGCCCGGGGACGCCACGCAAGGTAAAGGGGGACGGGGCGGGCGGCGGTGAGAGCAGCCGGGCCGGCACTGAGGGGAGCCCGGCCTCCCCGGTAACCAGCTCGGAGTTTTATGCTCGGTCTGTGTTTAATTGCTTCGTCAAAAAGCTCTTTCCAAGTGTTGCGGCCGGTGAGAGTAACCATTGCCAGCGGTCCCGCTTTGCGGTCCGTGGGTGATGGTGCCCGAGCTGTTATCGCACTGGGGACTTGTCCCTCAGACCCGGCTCTCAGTGCGTGTTCCGCCATCTCACCCCCCTTGTATCCCTCGAAAACGTTTATTTATTTATCTGTTTATTTATTTATCTGTTTATTTATTTATCTATTTATTTATTTATCTGATTATTTATTCTCAAACGTCTCCGTTTTGCTTTTAGCGAGTTATATTTATCCCGCGATCCTTCTGCTCTATCAGGGTTCTGACTCCAGCCTCTTTGCGAGGGATTTATAAAACGTAGCGCAGCCCAGGCATAAAGGGAGCTCGGAGTTGGGATAGCTGGAATTGGAAAAAGACTGATTCCTTCAGGCCAAGTCAGTAAAAAGTGAGCCGTGTTTTTGGACGCCTGCATGAGAATTTCACTGAGAGTTGGATGTACGTGAGCTCCGGCTCCTCCAGAGTGGTTTGTGGTGGGTACTTCAATCACAACCCACCTCTGAGAAGTGCTGCTTGATAATATGCCAGTACTTAATATTTCAAGAAGTGAAAAAAAGCGAACGCTAAAGAGAGAAAGTTGATAGAAAAAGCTAAAATTTAACCCATTTTGTAAATACTGTGGGATAACTGCCTTTCAAAATGTGCTTGTAGCTAACAGGTAAAACTCTCTTGTCACATCCCTGAGCCTGGGTTTCTGCCGCTGTCCCTAAGGATGCTGTTCCCGGGACTGTGTGTGAGGGAGTGCATCTCTTGGAATGACTTCCCCATGTCCCAGGAGTCTCGTGGTGCAGATTCAATGGCTGGACGCGTTCTAGTTTGGGTCGGAATTCTTCATGACATCTCAACGGGAAAATTTTCAGAAGTTGTTTTCTAGTGTCTCCAGGGAGTGCTGTGTATGCTTAACAAATAACTGTATTTTTTAAAGGGGCAAAAAAAGGCTATTTCCCTCCTGTTTTTTTCAGATAGTTTCAAAGCTTTGGGCAATGCAGGTTTTTTTTTTAACTTTCAAAGAGGCTGGAAGGGAAAAATAAAACCCCATTAACATAAAGCAACTGATCACATTGGGTCTAAAACGGACCATTTTTATTTTCTGTGCATTCTGCTGGGAAGTACCTATCAGAGAATGAATTCACCTTTATGTGAATATATTAATATTGTCATTATATGTTAATGTAGTCATTACAGTACAGGTCATGTAGTACAAGTCACATCAAGAGGGGCTTCAGCTCAATATAGGAAAGCATTTTTTTAATAGTGAGAACAATAACTCACTGGAATTACCACCCCAGGATGTAGTGGAATCCTTGTGGGTAGAGGTTTCCAAGATGAGACTGGATAATCTCAGCCAGGCTCCCTTTCCCACAAAAGGCTGGACCAGGTGATTCCTCCAGTTCCCTTCCAGCCTGGACCGTGATCTGTGATTATGTACAGTTACTTTCCACAGTGAATTATTTCCTGTATTTTAAATAATATCTTTGGCAAATGCTTATAGTGTGGATTCATGGGCAGATAAAGTGATTTATTTATTTTTCATAGATAGACATCTATCACATGTTCAACCACATACTAAGTTTCCCCCCAAACTAGGTTTTGTGGAAGAATAAGGGAAACTGAACATCCAACACCAATTAGAAAAACCAAACAAAGAAAAAGCCTCTTCTAGAAAGTTTTACAGATTTCTTTAAGGCGTCTGTAGTGGTTGGGTAAATAGAATTTGCTCTATCAGAAACCCAGCCCAGATGGAATCTTCAGTCCCTACCCTTTAACCCTGACATGTTCAGAAAGAGAATGTGGACCACTGTCTCCTGCTGCTGCCTTTTTGTCCATGACCTTTCCTTGTAGGGAGCAAAACAACCCCAAAAGCTTTGTCCATTCACTGCCTTTAGGGTGCTCACAGCCCCAGCGTTCCAAATAAAAGCACAAAGTTAATGTCAATTTAAGGAACAGCACCTCTCCATCTTGGATATTTTCTGCAGCATGTGGCTCTGGATATTCCCAGTTCAGCTCGATTATTGTTCTTCCAGATCCATGGAACTTTGCAAGGAGTCACAATGAAAGAAGTGTGAGTAATAGAAAAATATTTTAAAAGCTTGGAGTAAACCCACAGATCTCGAGATTGTGTTTTAGATTGTAGGGGTGCTGCTGATTTCCTTGAAAGTTGTGAGATAAAGTTCCACAGCTCTTGATTAGTCCCTGTGGTTAATTGTTTCATCCCTGGGTCACAGGCTGCTGCTTCAGCCACCTATCCAGGAATGAGTTTAAAAACAAACAAAATGCTTTTGTTGCCTTAAGCCTCTAAGAGGATGAGGGTAGATGTCACTGTTTGAGGTTGTAGCCTTGTATTTCTTGACAAAAGTGGCTTGAAGTAGCAGCAAATTATCTTCCGGACATCGTTTCTTTGTTTCCATAATTAACTTCTACTGAAACTGCTCTGTTAATTACGTCCTCACAGGGATTTAAAGTGTTGCAAATGAGAGTTAGGTAGGGGAGTATTATGGATTTAAGTAGGCAAAGAGAGGGGGGAAAAAAGAGTTTCCCTGAGGTGTGACACTGGATCCTGCTCTTTAGAAACAGATGTAGAAATCCAGCAGTCTGCTGGGACTCCAAAGAGCACCTCAGAGTTAAAAATTCTTTTAAAAAATCACTAACTAAATGCAGCTGCTTTACGCACAGCGATTGTCTCGCAAGCCAGAAACATGTAGAAAGTTAACTCAGACAAAAGAAAAAGTGTAAACCTTTCCTTCCCCGGGCCCTGAAAACCAAAACCCCCTCAAGTCATCCTCAAGTGCAAATTCGCTGTTGTTGTGTGAAATGTTGTGTCTCAAGGACCAGCAGTCAGGAATCGCTGCTCTGAGGTGCTGTCCCCTCGGGTGGGCATCCCGGTGATGGGCGCTGTGGAAATGGCACATCTGGCACAGCTGGAGAGTCTCACAGCCGGCCGGGCAGAGGCGGAGCTGTGACACTCTTCACCCAGCCTGCATTTTGACACGCTCTTCCATACCGAGGTATTTAAACGAGCAGCAAATCCAGTTATTTTACCGTTTAGATGCTCTCTTTGATCCAGGTTGCTGCTTTTAAAAATTAGCAAACGCCGTGCTGTGTCTTGAAATCAGCTCCCTAAAGAAATTCTGGGTTTGCCTCAGCCCCAAAGAGTTGAATAATGAAGTGACTTTGTAGGGTGTTTCTTGTTTCTTTTTCATTGTAATCAAGAAGATGTTGAAAGTTAACGAATCTGCACATTTATAAATGGTACAGCAGTGAAATGAATAAATGAGAGCAGTTGTCAATGGTTCTTTGTAAATAACAAAATATTGGTGTTAGCTGAAGGATGCTTCTGTGGGAGTGGCGATTGCAGTTTTACATCCTTTATGATGAAGTGCTTTAAAATTCTACATTTGGTGTAAAGTTTCTTTCAGTCAGGTGCTACAGAGGAGGTTAAATTTTTTTTTAAAGTTACAAATTTTTTTTCTGTCTGTTTACAAGCAGAGTCACTGCTGTCCTTGCCAGGAGTGTGGCATGTGAGAGGCTTGGACATGTTTAATGTCATTTAATTGGGCTGGAACGACAGCATAGCTGGGGGTGCTACACTGTGAAGTTTCCCAAGGTAGAAAAACGGAATAATTTCAGCTTAAATATATATCACTAGTGTGTGATGTGATGATAAAGCTCTAAATATTACTATTATTTAATAGTAAAGGTCTTTGAAGTCTGCCAGGGAGTATAATGTAAAATAAAAGAACTTGCCTATATTTGGACTCAAATGCAATGCAATATTGAAAATGGTGCTCTGCCAAAGTCAGGCAGCTTGGGGAAAAGAAGTAGCTTGAGAAAGGAACCCTTTAGTGAGGAAAGCAATAACCTCAGGCTGCTTCCATGCCAGCATCCCGGCGTGAGGAAGATTGCTTTCCAGGATCTCCTCCTGAAGTGGAGACACTGGAGTGCCACTGTTTCCAAGTAAATCTGCAGGGCAGCAGATGAAAGGAAGTGCTTGTGGAAAGAATCCCATGGTTTGTGTTGGTGGGATAGACACAGATTTGGAGGATGACTGTCAGGTAGGATTCCTGAAAAAAATGGTGCAGAGTGGGTCACCAAGAGGAGCAGAGGGCACAGCAGTGCCATGGAGGAGGCACTGACAAGGATAAATGGGCTGTGGGGCCAGGGCTGTGTGTGCAGAGCTGCCCTTTCTCTGCTGGTTCCCAACCAGTCACTCTGTGGAGCTTCTGCCCAGGGCAGGAGCAGGACAAAGCTCAGGCTGAGGCTGCTTTGCTGCTTCACCGAGTTCCGTGGGCTTTTTGGGCTGGTATCTGCTCTGACAAACCCTTCTGGAGAGCTGTGTGCAGTCTGGGTGGTCAGAGAGGGTGAAGGACAGCACAGAATGGTCCTGCAGGACATGTCCTGGATCATGGTGGGGGTGAGGGCTGGCTGCTGTGTCCTGTTGGCTGGAATGTGCCAATTTGGGGGTGCTGGTCCAGGCTTGGCTTAAGCCTCCTGGACCCTGCTGAGATTTTCTGATCTCTTTGCTCTTGTTACTCTGGGAAATGGCTGAGGCTGAGTCAGTGAAGGTTTAGGCTGGGTATCAGGAAAAAAATTCTTCCCCCAGAGGGTATTTAGGCTCTACACAGGCTCCTCAGGGAATGGGCACGGCCCCAAGGCTGCCAGAGCTCCGGGAGCATTTGGACAGCATCTCACAGACAGGGTGGGGTTGCTGGGGTGTCTGTGCAGGGCCAGCAGTTGGACTGAATGATCCTTTGGGGTCCCTTCCAGCAGGATTCTGTGATTCTATGATGTCACATTGGAGACAGGAATCCTGGGTGTATTTATCATGCCCTGGGAATGTTGAAGGCAGAAATAATCTATCTGCTTTTTGTGTCAGGGAAAACTAAAACAAATAACAAATAAGGCAAGTCCCTGTGTGTACAGGCAGCCACTGTCCCCAGGAGCTGGAGCAGAAGTGCTGAGAACTTTGTGCAGATGTTCTATGGTCTCTATAACCCCACTGATGCTCTGGGCTGTGCAGAGATGTGCATTCACTCACTCCCAGATATTTGGGACTAGCTTTAAGTTAGGGCTTTGCCATCCAAAAACGCACTGGGAAAGTTTCATAACTGGGTGAGTCCTTGAGAAAAGTTCATGCAGGCTCTGGGGGAAGCCTGCATTTTATTAAAAGCTTTTTTTTCAAGCTGCTCAGGTCATGTGCTGAAACTGATACGGCACAAGGGCTTCCTGTGACCTTCTGCTCCTTCCCTCCCAGGGCTGTCCCCCTGTCCCATTCCCAGATGCTCTGTCTGTCTGCAGCACAGCCCTGAACATCTGCTCCAGGCAGATCCAGGAAGGAGCTGGAACAGTGGAGCTGGGAGCTGGAGCAGCAGCAGGCCATGGGAAATAGAGAGATCAGAGATAAACCAGGGAAAAATGCTTTGTAACCTCACACATTCCCTCCAGAGACTGGGAATGGAGCAGGGGATGCTCTTCCTACCCTGGGAACTTGAGGCTGGCTCTGGAAGGATGTGCATTTCCACAGCCACAGTGTGAACACTCCTCTGCAAAGCTGCTCTGGAGGCCCAATCCCTCCTGAAGATGCTAAACTGAGCTTTAAAGGATGGAGGGTGTGAATGTAATGAGCTACCTGAGGCCATCCATGCTGTGGCTGGTCCATCTAGAACACCATGGATGCTCCTGCAGAGCAGTTCATGTGCTGGACAAGGAGGGATTGGGATCTGGGTGGCCTTAATTTCAAAATTCTTGAGGACCTTTGGCTCTTACCATGTTGACATCCACTCCTGTGGAACATTTAAGGTGTAGAGGGGGTTTGTTCTCTCTCTGAATTCAGCTTCAGGCATTCTGTCCTCAAAGGTAAGTGTGACTGTGAGCACACAGAGGGCTCTAGAAGACAGAAGCTTGGGCAGACTACAGAAAAATAAAATCAGTGTTAGAACTAAGACTAGACCTGGTTTTCCTCAAGTGAGGTCCTCTTTGCAAAACCTCTGTCTACCTTTCTGCTCATGGAGAGGAATCCTCCTCGTTTACAGGAAATCTCTCACCTGTGACACCTTTGTGGAGTTAATGTCTATGTGAGCCCTGTGCAGTCTGCACTGCATTTTCAACAGCTCTTGCCTCTCCCAGTTTTTCCTGTAAGGGGTCAGTTATCATGGGTGAGCATCTCTTCTCCAAAATTAACTTGGCTTCCAATGAAAGGAAGTGTCTTTATAATTGCTTTGTTTACTGTGAAGTACTTGATGTGCTGTATAAGTAACAAGCATTCTGTGCATTTTCATTTTAAATTCTTTTTTGTATATGTTAATTATTCATTCCATATGTTTGGATTTTTCTTTATAAAACACATTATCTCTCTGTGAATTTAATGAGAATCTGTAGCATGATGGAGACATCTCTTTTTCTCCAGAACATGCTGAGTGGAGAGAGAACCACGTTGAGCTCTGCTTTCAGTGAGTTTCACCTACAGTGACAAGAGGTCATTTAATTCCCAGCTGATTGTCAGGAAGATGGATTTATATCATTAAATGCTTTCAGGAGGCCGAGGAAGAGCTCCTGGTGGACCTTTGCTTCTGCCTGCTGGCATCTCTGAGGCTGAAACACTTCATGCTCACCAGAGGATGTTTCTGAACTGAGGGCCCCTGACTTTTACATTCACTTTTCTTGGCAGCCTGACAGAGCCCAAGTCTGGCAACCTTTGTAAGTGAGATGCAACAAGCCTCACTTATTTCAGCTATTGCTCTGTCACTGTGTTTTTAATTTACTGTAATTCAATAACTGACACAATGCTGGAGTAAATAAATGGGCTGTGAACATTCTCATAGACCTTGGGCATCCAGCTCAGGGCGAGATTTAGCTTTTAATTAACACTGTCCATGAGATTTATTGTTAAAATTGCATCCTTTTAAATAAGACAATCTGAAGTTGATTAAGAGATGAATAATTGAAACCTGCTGTGGGGTAACAGAATGCATTCTAGTGGATGCAGCAGTGGAGCACCATTGGAGCTCCAGATCCCTTTTCTCCTGAGTTTTGGGTCTTTCCCAGAAGCTGGACGTTGTCATTAACTTTTCTGTGCAGGATTTGTTGCTCTGTGTTGAAAAAAATATGTGTTCTTCAATATATTAAGAACAACAGCATTTTACCTGTGTATAAACTGCATTCTTAGTACAGCAAAGAACTTTAAGAAGGCCTTGAGACACCTTGGTAAAAACCCTTAAAGGGTTTTTGCTCCTTTCACTCCACTCTGCTACACAAATTCCCAAAAAGAGGCCCAGGCAAGGGAAGGTGCTGTAAAGGCATCCTCTCACTGGAGGGGAATCTTATTAGCAAAATTATATTTCATCAGGGATTAAAAGAAAATACTGACCTGGTTTTCTTATGTTCTATAGGGAGAGATGGTATCTGATTTGCCCTTTTGCTTTTGAGAGCCTGTTTGTAGGATGTGATTTATGTTCTTGCATTCTGTTTGTGATTGATCTTTTTTAAATCCTAATGAGTATTTCTGACCCCTGAACAGCAGCAAAATGTTCACAAACTTGAGAGTATTTTATATGCAGCACTTAGACAATTTTCTCTTAAAATCTGTTGTCTCTTTTCCCAGCAGCAAATATGGTCTTGATATGAGGAGCTGTGTGAGCAGCCCCTCTCATTTCAGGCTGAAAAACCTCCAGGGAATGTCAATATCAATATTTGCTGGTTGAGCTGTTCAGGGTGAGACAAATTAGGTTGGGCATTGAGTGAACTGGACTGTTCCTTCCTTCCTGAACTGGTTTCACTGGGGAGTCACATTTGGCACTGATCACACTTGTGGCTCTGCTTTCAACATTTCTGTAGGTCCTGATGGCTCTGGGGAAGTTCTTTGATCTGTCTTGAAAACTTCAGAAGTTGAGAGTTGGTACTGGGGGAAGGATGTGTCGATAGCAGGTACAGTGAATTTTCAGGGAATTCATGCAGTAAGAAGGAGAGACCACCTGCAAACTGACAGCTTTTCCTTGCCATGAGGCCTTTGGTAACAATATCTCGTGGTGGAAGTGACTGCTGTAAGCAGGGCACCTTTACAAGTATTTTTGGGAATCTGAACATTTAAGGTTGCTCTCTTAAGTTTGTGGGCTGTGTTTGGTTCCCTCATCCAAGAGAGAAGTGTCGATCCTGTTCAGTTCTCTCATCCAAGGGCATTCTGAAGGCTCTGGGCTTGGAGCTCTGAAGCACTGGGTGAATTTTTTGGTATCTTATATGTATTGTGGAGTACCTCTGGTACATCCAACTTTAAAAATCCACGGTTACCTCTAAGAGCAATCCCCTTTTCTGGGAAGTTTTGACAGAATGCAGCAGCAAAGTCTTAACTGGAGTTTTCTCTGTCAGTAAATGAGTGAAGCTGTGGCCTCAGGCGTCACAGCCCATCCAGCAGGGTCACAGCAGGGACAGTAGTGCTGGCACTGCCTCTGCTTTGGGAAAATCAGAGTTCAGGCTCCTGCACAGGTCTGTACATCAGGTGGTGTTTATTTTGCTGACAGCTCTACAGAAATCCCCTACCCAAACCTGTAATTGTCGGATGTTCTGTTATCCTATTCCTGCTGCCAGTTATTATCTGCTGAGATTATCAAGGGTAACTTCACCTGGACTAATTGTAATAACTGACAAAGCCTGAGGGCAAGAATTCTGTCTCAGCAGTGCAAGGAGGGATTAGGTGTGTGTATATGCCATGTAATTTGCTGAGAGGTGTCTATGTACAGATCTGTCAGGAGAACTGTAAAATCGTTTGAAATGTTGCAAGGGATGGATGTGTGGTGATAGGAGGCTCAACTTTCTTCAGCCTTTGTTGCATTATCCCACTGAAGTGAATTTCATAGGCTTTTTTCTGCCCTTCCTGTATAAGCTGGTGTCAGGCTCCTTGAGAAGGCACTTATGTTCTTGAAGGATTATTGTGCTAATTTAGCTTTCATTTCATCAGGTATCAAGGCTTGATTTTATCCTGCTGTTTGTTGCTCTGTCCTTACTGGGAATTACTGACACCAGAGATGTTGGGGATTACACTGAAGATGACTGAGGTGCAGCAGGGAAATGGTTTTTGATCTCTACTTGCTTTGCTGTCCTAAAGATCCTACAAGATCCTAAAGAGCGTGGTTATGGCTGAATCACTCAGCAGTGCTGGTTAAGGCAGTCAATCTGAGCAGCAGAGCCTGACAGATTTTTTTGTCAGAATCCTTTAGAGGATGCATGTAATGAATCTTTTAGTAACTGTAGTGGGCAGTTGTTTTCAGCCAGCTGAAATATTTCCTGTGCTAAGGAAGACAGACTTTCCACGTGAAAGTCATGATGTGCCCACATCCCCTGGTGTGGGATATTATTGCCTTAAAAGAACTCCAAAGAATGAACTCAGTCCTGCTAATGATGGTACTTGTTACCAGTACACAAACAAAGGACACTGAAAATTAATTTTTATATATTTTCCTTGTTTTTAGACTGAAGTCCACTCTTCCCCTCCCCGCCAGAAAATGCTTTTGCTGCTTTGTTTCCAGACACACTTCAAATATAGAGTGTCCTGGAATATTTTATCCTGAAAAACAGAGAAATGCAGTTCCTCTCAGGGACTTTGTTGGACTCAAACTACACGTGGTGCTTAAAGAAATGGGAGAAATGTTTTGGTTTGCTCCATTACACTGCTACAACTCCTGAGTGTTTCCCAACATCTCTGGTATCCAAATGGACACTGGCAGCACCAGGATGGTTTTTGTCCTGGGGTTGTGCTTTGCCCCTTTCCCAGAGCTGGGAAATGCCCTCTGCAGAAGGTGGGAAACTTGAATCCTTGGGATTGAGTCCTGAGGCACAGGATGCAGTGTTCCCTGTGCTTCCTGCACCAAATGCCACGGGAGCAGGGGTGGTTTTGATCTGGGTGTGATGTGGGGCTGGCTCAGCTTGCAGGGGTGAAAGATGAGTGTCACTTCCAGCACTGGCTCTGGGAGCACACAGGGGCTGCTCTGCCCAGGGAAGGACAAACCAGAGCTTTGCAGACAGGAAAAAAGCTGCTCAGGGGGGGATTGGATTTCTCCAAACAAAATATTATCCAAAAATATTCCTGGGGTTCAGATGAGCAGCCAAATGCAAATGGTTGCACTTTTTGTTCCGTATATGTTCTCAGGCTCTCTAGCAGCCCTAATGATAATATCCCAATTTTTCCTCCAAAATGTGCACAAAAGACATCTTATTTGGTTACTAATAAATAATACAGAATTCAGTTAAATCCTAGTGAAAACACACCGTTTCTGTGAAGAATATTGCTCAGACTGAACGTGGGACTTGAAATAATTTCCAAATTTTAACTCCATTTGTGTGTAAGGAAAACATTTGCAGTACTTGGTGAAAGCTGTTGCAACCTGAGACAGTATTTGTTCTTGGAACCTATATTTAAAAAGTTCTTGTGCAGTTCAAGGAGACCAACAGCTTTCTGAGCAAGAGCTTTTCACATTTTGGAGGACTGTAAAGATAAAAATGGGAATGCTTAATGCTGTGTTTTTAAATTTTGACTGAGAAGCAACTCCTGTTTCATTCTGTTGCATGGCTTTTTTGGCTTTTATTACTTTTCTCATCACTGCATAGAGTTCTGAAATGAGTTATTTTTGTATATGTAGAGAAAGGATTTTATAACCTTCAGGATTTTTCCATTTTGCCTGAATTTATCAAACATTTGTTCAGATGAAGTGAAAGGGGAGGCAGCTTCAAGTGTCTCTTTCCTGTTGCACAGAGCTTGATCCTTTCTGAGTTCTGCAGAATTTCCCAGTTTGAGCCAAACTAGGAAACATTTTAGATACTTTGTGCTCATTCATCTTTGATGTTTGGGATTTGGGACTTTGGTGGTTTATTTTGGCCATCAGCCCGGGTGAAAATGTGCTGGAAAAGGGGTGCACCTGGCAGGGGACGGTCTGGCAGCCCTTTCCTGTCCTGCACCAACACTTTCTGCCCTGGGTCAGTTTTAATCCAAGTTATTTCTGGGGTTTCCAGCTCATTTCTGGATCCTGGCATGTCTGAAGATGCAGGAGGATCACCTCTGGACAGCACAAGCACTAAATACTTCAAAATTCACTTGTAGTGCCTGCTTGCCAGGGTGGATTTTTTGGTTATTTTTTGTTATTTTCTTGTGTTTTAATGTGAACTTGCCCTCTGTGGGACCAAGCTGGTGGAGCTTTGGAGGGGAAACGTTGTTCAGTGAACTTTGGGATTTGCTGTGTCTTTGCTAAGGGGCTGGTTCAGAAATGCTGGTAATGAATTGTTAGAGAGTCCATGATAAATGCTCCATCACATACTTTCATGCATTTTATTTTTAAAAAAAATCAGTTTAAATGCATTTTTTGTACAGATGGAGCAGTTAGAGGTTTACCTGAAGCCCCTGATGTGGTGTTAGAGATGTGCTGTAGCTCAGCCCTTACAGGCACATGATGAACAGCAGAGAAACACAAGCCATGGAGTCCTGCAGCAGTGCCAGCTCCTCAGTTGGTTTGTGTTTATAAGCAGATGCTTCTTCTTTAATCTGGGGAGAGATTGGAGCATTCTCCACAGAGGGGCTGATTTACCAAGAGATGCAATCAATTTGTTTCCAAGCACAGACATGTCTGGGATAATACAACACAGGCACACCAATAACAATGCTGTTTTTAATGCTTTCTTCTTATTTTTCATTTTTTACTGACTAGGGTTATTAAAAAAAAAAATCATCTGTACCACTTTAATTTTCAGGGGAGAAGGTACTGGGGAGCAGGATTACAGATGTTCACATGCCCAGACCTTGTAGGGGTATTAAAAATGAAAAATCTGCAATATTATTTGCCATGGCAGCTGCAATGATTGACCTGTTTTTACTTCCAGAAACTTTGTTTATATTAGAAGCTTTATATCTCAAATAAAATTAGTTTTATGTGAAGGGGAACTACACTGGTGATGATTTTGTTTAGGAAATAATGTCAACACCCCAAAGCATTTCTGGTCTTTGATTTTTCCAGTGTCCAATGGAAGCCTTGGGTAGGGGCTGAATAATGTCTGGTTCTGACTCCTGTTGCAGCACACAGAGAATGTCTTGACAGCTTCCAAACCAATAATATCTTACTTATGTTTCAATATATGAATAACAGTCCAGGCTTTCTAGAGATTAACTTGCTGTAGTGCAGTTCTGTAACATGCTGCAGCCAGATGAATGGAAACCCTTCAGCATTGGGAAGAACAGGAATATATCCCTTTTAAAAATGTGTGTTGTAGCAGGGATGTGCAGGGACATTGTTTCACTGAGCCACACTTGTGTTCTTTTAATTAAGAGGTGCAGTTAGCAGAGCACATGATGCTCCTTCCTCTTCATGCTGTTTCTTTCCTCTTTTCTAATCTCTGCTCTCCAGTGTGGTTTTTCTTCTTCACGGTCCTTGGGAGTCTTGTTTTTCCAAAGGGATCCCCTGCTGACTATTCTGAGGTCTGTTTAAGCAGTTTCTTCAGCTCTGCTTTCAAAGAAGTTGTTCCCTTTGATTCCTGAAATCATTGCTCTGCTGTCTGCTGGTGTCTTTGTGGTGCAGAGATGGGGAAGAGGCCAAAGAGCTGTGGTGCTTCTCTGTCCATCTGCTGTGGTGATGCCTCATCCAGCTGGGATGTCCTTGGGATCCCTGGGCTGGCACCGAGGCTGGGGGCTGTGACAATGACTCTTGGCAAGGACAGACTGGTGGGAGGCCATTCTGGGCAAACTGGTGCTGAAAAGCTGGAAAAGGGCACTGCTGCAGATGTCTCTGGTGCTTCCCAGCAGGCAAATCCTGCGGCAGGGTCTGGTGTTTTATCAGCCCCAGCAAGAAGTGAGAACTCCTCCTGCTGATCTTCTTCCCCAGGCAGTGCCTGTGGGGAGGGAAAATGCCTCCAGCTGTTACCTCCTCTCTAGTTGTTGACTTATTAATTTTTAAGGGTATTTAAATTTTTTTGTTTAAGAGGTTACTGATATATTGAAATGGGTTGATTGGTTTTCTGTGATCACTTTAGAGTGGTAGGTGTTATTGTGGTTTCTATCAAAAACTTATTTTTATCTTCACTCCCCACTGGGACAGCACATCTCTCTCTTATGCTGTGATGGGCTTTTGTACTGTGAAGGGATGGAAGTTGTTGTTTCATTGATTTCCCCTTTGTTTATCAGCTCCCTTTGCCCCACTTTACCTTTTTTCTTCTGTTGCCAGTGAATGGTGCTAATTTATTCTTGTCTCGGGGAAATCTTTGAAAAATTAGAAAGTGCCCTTTGCAGTAATATCTGCTGGTTCCTGGATGGCTGTGGTGGCAGAATCTCAGCGCTCAAACCGGGCACATCTGTGTTTGTTCAAGGAGCAACGGGGGATGCAGCGGATGGGAAAGCGATGAAGTTTGCTGAGGCACCAGGAACTGGCAGGATAACTCAAGGAAAGTGTTCAATAACAATCTCTGCTCAAGGCCCCAGTCCAGCAGAGCACTTACCCAGAGGCTGGGACTGTAAACATGCAGCTGATTTCAACGGGCCCAGCTCAGTGTTCAGCGTCAGATCCCGCCTGAGTGCCTTCGACTGAGCTGACAGAGTTGTTTTTCATTTCCAGGAGTGAGGCCTGAAAGTCAGACCTGGCTGCTGCTCAGTGGTGTCCTGGGGCATCCAAGAGCTCACTGAGGCGTTTTAGGGCTCTGCCCCTGCTGCTGCTGCTGCTTTTCCTGCCACTTGCAAATGTGTTGCTTTTTCCTCGCCTGTTTTCCTGCTCCCAATGATTTCTGCAGAATGGGAATCTGGAAGATGCAAATCACTCACTGCATGCCAGGGCACTGCTGTCACTGGTCATGTTTTCCAAGGGCCTCAACCCAGCTGGTGAGGTGGAAGAGCAGAAAGGGAAGGAGCAAAAGAAGCAGTTATTTAGAGGTGTCTTTCTCCTTCACTGCCATTAAATACATGCACAACTCTCAGTTTTATGTACATACACATAAAACTCGAGGTGAGGCTTGAAAATACAAACACAGATAATCTCTTTTTGTGACTCTTCCATCCATTTTAGAAGAGTTTCTTAAGGGAATGGGATTTTTTCAAGCAATTCTTTCCATATGACTTTGATTAGTGGGAGGAACTTTCCTAGTGGGTTGATCCCACAAACCCTTTCTTTTGCAAGTTGTCTTTACTCCAGAGGGCTGAGTGCTGGCTCCAGGGAAATCTGCCCTTCAGGGAATGACTGCTGCAGGTTTGCCATGGGCTCCCAACAATCCAACTGAAGCTGGATAATAATGTTCACCCACCTGTGTAATGCAAGTTCAGATCCTTGAATGAAAGGCCCTACTGTGCAAAAATACAAGGTAGCACTATTGGGGGGAGGGGGCCATTCTGTACCTGCAACTTTAGACTATTTACAGTGAATTTAGGGAAGTTTCATTAGGGAAAAGGTGTAACTGGTTTGCACTCCTGTAGGGTGCAAAGAAATAATATTAAAGGACAACAAAGAAATAATATTGCTATCTTAGTATTGGCAAAAATGTGAAGGATGGTTTTCTAATCCTTTAAGTGTGGAAATTCTACTGCTGCTGTTCTTGCCGAATGTTGCTGTTATTGAATATATATATATTTATTGAATATTCTGTCTGCCTCTTCCTCTCCTGGATTGTGTGTCCGTGTGATTTCTGACTAAATGTCAGCAGCGGGGAGAAGAAGGGGAGGTAGCAGATGAAAAAGCAAACAGTGAGAACATTATTTTTTTACAGAGGAAAAAGGTTTCAACAGGTGGATGATGAAGAGGCGTGAAGATAACAGTCAAATTTGGTAATCAATAATGCTTCCAGAATATAATATTTATTGTGTGTTGTACCTGTGGGGCCTGGACAAGGTTTATGCACTGTCCAGGCTGTTCCAACTGCTGGGAAAGAATAGGAAACTCCTTTCTCTGGAACTTCCACAATGTAGATTTCAGTGGTGGTGATGGCAGTGGTGAAACTCCAGTGACTAAAATAGGAGTTTGCCCGTCCCTTCAATATATATTCAAGAAAGATGGAAAGGAACTTTTTACAAGGACATTTAGTGACAGAGCAAGGGAGAATGGCTTCAAACTGAAAGACAGGAGGTTTGGGTTGGATATTAGAAATAAATTCTAGTCTGGGAGGGTGGGGAGGCCCTGGCACAGGGCACCCAGAGGAGCTGAGGCTGCTTCTGGATCCCTGGCAGTGCCCAAGGCCAGGCTGGACACTGGGGCTTGCAGCAGCCTGGGATTGTGGAAGGTGTCAGGGTTGAAACAGGATGAACTTTAAGGCTCCTCCCAGCCCAAGCCATTCCAAGATTCCATGATTCTGCGTGAGGATGTGTGAGAGGAGGAAGGGTAGCCCGGAGCAGAGATTTGACCAAAAGTCACCAAACAGGTTAAAAATAAAGTCCAGGCTCTCCCAAGCCTGCAGCAGCACTTTAGATATGCTCCCCAAAACAATTCTTGAGAAGTAAATGAAAGAATATAGAAAATTATGAAATAAGCAGGAGCCCTGTTAATCTTCAGCCATGGGGGATATGTGCTTGCAGCACTCACTGAAGGGCCCAGAATGGTTCCTACAGAAGCCTCAGGGCAGGAAATACACCTGACAAAGCTCTAATTTGGAGACCTGTTTAAAACACCTTTCCACAAGGCTTTGTTTCATATTCGCTTGGCTGAATCTTCTGACAAATTTTCCTCGAGCTTTACGTGCACAAACTGTATCGTTGTTTTGGAAAATGCGAGCCTGACCACTGTAAATGGGTTTATATTTCCAACAGGGCAGTTATTTAATTTCCTGTTGGAAGTCTGCAAATGTTGGCACTGTTCACTCTCTGGCAGGGAGCCAGAGGAGAGCACGGTATCATTAACAGGCTACAGCCCAGTGGAGATTTCTTTTGGTTTCATCCAAACTGTTAAGACTGGGCTATAACAAAATATGATTTTTGATTGAACTGCATAAAGCAGGCAGGGAGATCAGGGAAAAGGGGCTGACAGGATGTGCTCTGGGATGAGAACAGCTTTTGTCCTTCCTTACCTGCTCTTGGGCTGGAGCAGTCCTGGTTTTGCTGCAGATTTAATCTTGCTGTGTAGTTTTCCACTAAAGCAGCTTAGAATGAAGGCTGAGAGCTAATTCTGGAATTGGCTCTTTGGGTACAAACCCATTTCCCATGCAGTTATCTTCCTTGGGATCCATGGCACATGGTTGGGGCTCTGGTAGTGACAGTGACACAACTGTAAGTCCTGAAGCCACCCAGGTGCATTCCCAAAGGATCCCTCAGCATCCAGAGGCCTGAGCTGGCTGGAAAATGCCATCTTCAGAGACAACCAAAGTCTGGTAAACAAAAAAGGTATTTTTGTTCAGAGTTGGTTTTAAATACCCCGACTCAAGTCAGCAGAAATTAATTAGACTGGTTTGCTGTGAAGACACATCATTTATTTCGGGTGTCTGGCACAGGCTCTCTGTACCTGATGATGCTTCAGGTGAGGCCTTTTCCCCATGTGGACCTTCTGGTGCCCCATTCCTGCTTCCCAGCTTTGCTCCTGGAATTCTCCATTTCAGTGAGGTTTGCAGTGGGGACAAACTCTTAAACCTCCAGCTTGAATTCAAGGGAGCCAACTTCATTTTCTTCTGTGAGTTTTCCACTTTGAAAGGAGCTATTTGTGGAAAACAAATGGTCAAATGATGTGGGAGGCTCCTCATCATTTGGGAGCCTTTAAATCAGGGCTGACTTGGGGAGCAATGTGCTCACAGGAGCAGTGGGATGTGTGCAGAACCACTGGATATAGGGAATCGTGGCATGTGTCATGCAGGGGATCAGATTTAGGATTATTGTGGTCTCTCCTAAATCTCCCATAAAGCAGTACTTGAGTGTAATCTGTTTGGATTTCCCCTGCTCTGGGCTGCAGCAGCTGCTTTTTCTCAGGGATCTGGGGATGGAAGAGGAGCAGCTCTTGGAGAAACAAGCACAAATTCTATATTAGAGTCAATATTTGCACTCACTTTGCCTGGATTAGGGGGAGTTGGAGTGGGAAGAGCTGGATGATGGAAAGCAGAAAAAGGATAAAAAGCAGGTTTTGACCACCTGTCATCCTTTGGTGGTGTTTCTTGAATCATATTCTTGAGGCTGATATGTAGCTTAGGCCATTGGTATGTGTTGAATCAGAATGGGAAGTACCATTGGGAAGTAAGAAAATAAATTTTGTGTGTCAGAAATATTAGGTTGTTTTTTTTCCCTGAGTCCTGAAAAACATGAAGTGCAGCTAAAGGAAATGGCATATAAACCCAAAACATATAAAACATATAAAAAATGATGTGCCTGGATCGATGCACTGCAAAGATGTACTTTCATATTTTTGTGATAACTTATTTAATAAGATCTGGAGGTTTTCTTTTCTTTTTACTCATTTTTAAACAGATGAATGCACTTATCTGTATTTACATCATCTCCAGGCAACCCAGAGAGTGTTCTTTCCATATGCTCATGGAGCTCACAGCAGTAATATGTGTAGAGGGACAGGAGACCCTCTGGTCCTTTACAGTTTCTTCTGGGTGTTAAATTTCATGCAGAAAATATGGTTCTTATTGCAGCTTGGCAGGCATCAGAAAAAAGCAAATCTTCTCAATGTTCCATCGAAAAGAAATACTGAGAAATAAAAACTCAGTTTTTATTTCTCTGGTGATAGTATCCAGAAGTTACTGATTTTTTTTTTTTAATAGTAGTTTTGATCAAGGATGCTCAGGACTGTTTACCAACAATTTTGAATTTTTTACTGTGCCTTGTTGTGGGTTATGTATTTTTTTTTTTCCTTTTGTAGAGGACTACAAGTTAAATCTTGTGTGAGCTCCCAAAAAAACCCCCATAGCAGGTCTGGAAATAAAAGCCGGGGATCTGTTTTTCCACATGCCTCTTTTACCAAGATCTCAACATCAAAGCATTTTTATTTATTTCTTTATCTTAAAGTAGAGTAGGGCCTATCTAACTGTGACATATGGAGCCATCTCACATGCATGAATCCTTATTCCTGAGCCCAAATTCTCAACCACTGCCTCCTACCCATGTCCTTCCCAGTCCTGCAAAAACCTCCTGCCATTGCCAGCTTGGAGGATTTGGGGAGGGGAGCGAGATGTTGCTAGGAAGGAATCATTATCAGTTTGCTTTTGGAGGTGGTAATTATTTCAGAATTTGTCACCTTCATAAAATAAATGCATTTTGTGGCATTTCTTGGAATTGCCCATTGTGGGGTTGAAATGCTCTTTTCTCAATTATAAAATGACAAAGTGCTCGTAAATTTGCTGTTGTCACTTTGGGAAGTATTTTAATCAACAGTTTTGAATGATGGAATTCAAATTTTTTAGGAAATAGGGATGATATAAAATTATCATGTGATAATAGAATATTTTTATATCATCCCTAATATGATAATATGATAAATATGTGATTTGTTAGACTAAAGTTCATATCTTATGGGAAGCAGATCTGAAGAGATCAAGTATTTAAGGGGCTCTATAGTTACTTGTGGAGAACATGATTATGGTTTTGATTTGGGAATGCTGGGTGTGAATAAAAGACAGAGAGAGGCCCTGGATAGGAAAGGAAAGTATTTTAAAGTGAGATCAGTACAAAAGTTTAGGATAAACACAGCAACAAAGTCAGAAAAGCTGAGGCACAGAAGGGGATTGAAGCTCCAAGTGATAATGAGGGGAGCAGGAGAAAATGCTGACTTGTGACTCAGTGCACAGGAAATGTTCTGGAGAGTGAGACCAAAGGCTGAAATCCTTAATGCTTTTTTTTTTTGGTACTGCTTTTGACCCTGCCCTGAAAAACCCAGCAGACACCAGGAATGCAAAGACATCAGCACTGCAATCTCAGTCTAGAATGAGAGAAAACTGTTAGGGAATGCTGGGATAAATTAGATGTTTTGGGATTTCTCCCGTCAGTTCTTCAAGCTCTGAGGAAGTCGCTCAGCCCGGGTCAGACTGAGGAGTGAGAGACCCTGAAAAACTGGAAAGGAAGCAAAAAACGAGTGTGAGGATTTCAACATCAATCTGCTTAACAGCAGATAAAGTATTTGCACGCAGCTGGGAGATAACAAGAATGAAGTTGCTGTGAGAAACACGGTCATGCTCCTGTAAAAAGTTAAACGGTTTTAATAGAGGACAGTAGGTGACAAAGACAGTGAAGCAAAGATTATGGCTGGGTGCATCTTGGCACTCAGCCAACAGCACCCTGGTATCTTTGGGGGTACCCCTTAAATACCTTTTAATTACATCAGCCTATTGCATATTCATAGTCCTTTATGCATATCCATAACTAGTTCACATTTTCCAGGAACTATTTTACATGGCCCCTCCTCAGATCTGCCTTTCTGGAGCATGTGTGTATTTTGGCTGTGGTTTTGGCTCCTTCTCTTTATCACTTCCAGTTTGGGCCCTGGTCCACGCTGCCTTCAGGTGGTGAGTGCTGATAGTTGGCAAATCTGTACAGGTGTCCTCATCCTGGTCATTGGATTTTATCCCATCCAGGCAGACATTGTGACACAAGCACACTTCTAGCAGCTATTGCACTAAGCTTAATTAACAACAGAAATAAAAACTGTATCTTCATACCAAAGTTACTTTAACATCACACATATAAAATTTTAATATTTGTGCAAAGCCAATATTATAGTATGTATCTACAACATTGCTAAACTGGAGAAATAGAAGAAATATGATGATGGACTAAGTGCAATGTGTAAAACCACTGAAGGAGAAGCCACCTGTGTAAATGACAGCCCAGGGGCTGGTTGGGGTGCAGCTCTTGGGAAGGGATTTGGGAGCTGTGGAGGAAGGGGAAGGGAGCCAAGGCAGCAGAGCTGCAGTGTGAGCAGGCACAGGTCGTGTTTGGCTGGGCAGGCAGCAGCACGAGAAGTCCCTGTCCCTCTGCCCAGCATGGGACAGACCTCAGCAGCAGGAAAACTGCATTTGGGAAGTGCAGCTGGAGAACGGCCAGGGAGAGAACCTCACTGATAAGGATGGAGGAGCTTTGATTGCATCACCAAAAAGGAGAAAAGGGGGAAAAAGGATATTGATTGCATCACCAAAATGGAGGAAAAAGGATATTGATTGCATCACCAAAAAGGAGGAAAAAGGATATTGATTGCATCACCAAAAAAGAAAAAAAGGATATTGATTGCATCACCATAAAGGAGGAAAAAGGAGAAAAAAGGATATTGATTGCATCACCAAAAGGAGAAAAAAGGAAAAGGAGGATATTGATTGCATCACCAAAAAGGAGGAAAAAGGAGAAAAAAGGATATTGATTGCATCACCAAAAAGGAGGAAAAATGGGGAAAAAAGGATATTGATGGCATCACCAAAAAGGAGGAAAAAGGGAAATAAAAGGATATTAATTGCATCACCAAAAAGGAAGAAAAAGGATATTGATTGCATCACCAAAAAGGAGGGAAAATGGGGAAAAAAGGATATTGATTGCATCACCAAAATGGAGGAAAAAGGAAAAAAAAAAAAAAGGATATTGACTGCATCACCAAAAAGGAGGAAAAATGGGGAAAAAAGGATATTGATTGCATCACCAAAAAGGAGGAAAAAGGAGAAAAAAGGATATTGATTACATCACCAAAAGGAGAAAAAAGGAAAAAGAGGATATTGATTGCATCACCAAAAAGGAGGAAAAATGGGAAAAAAAGGATATTGATTGCATCACCAAAATGGAGGAAAAAGGAAAAAAAAAAAGGATATTGATTGCATCACCAAAAAGGAGGAAAAATGGGGAAAAAAGGATATTGATGGCATCACCAAAAAGGAGGAAAAAGGGAAAAAACAGGATATATTGTGAGTTGTAACTACATCAGCTGTTACAAAGAAGAAGAGAACAGCTTATTCTCAATGGCAGTGATTGCTAAGACAAAAGATATTTAACTTAATTTAAAGCAGAATAGGCTTGATTTAGATATGAGACACAAAACTTGCCAGGGTGAGGAGAATAAAACCTTTCATAGTCTTGGGAGGCCGTGAGGGCTGTGTTTTAACGAGAAATTAGATTTACATCTGTAAGGATGCAGTTTGGCAGGGGCATGGCCAGAGAACTCTGCCCCATCTCTTTACTCTGAATGTCTTGGTGACTCTAAAGGGATCCTAGAGAAACCAAAGCTTCCATTTAGTCTTTGTCAATATTTCTCTCATCTGTTTATTGAGATCTTTACAAATACACTCCTTAATTAAGCAATAATGGTATCATAGCTAAGTTTTTTCTCCTGTCAGACCTGATGAAGTATAAAATTCTTTTTGATATGAGCACTCACAGACAACAAACATGATTCAGACCTAAACTGTGTTCTATGTTCCTGAAATCTTCTGTCCTTGCTCCTGGGAATTCCCATAAAAAAGGGAGCTCCTACAGTGCACATCCCTGCTCCTGTGGGTGGTATTCACTCACCTGTGGTGTTTCTCTCAAAGCCTATTTGTTTTTGCTCCTAGCAAAGTACATTTCTGGTTCTGTCCAAGGAGATGACAAATATATCTACTTTATTAATCACATGAGTCACTTGAGAGCAGCAGAACATCAAACATTCTGAAAGGGTTGAGCATGTCAGAATCTCTCTCATGTTTTTGCTGTATCTCTGTAATAGTCTTTGATTCAATTCTGCCTTCCCAAGTAGTTGGAGTCTGCCAAGAAGCCTCATCACTCGACACCAGCCCGCAAAACTGAATAGACTTGGGTTCACTGTCGTTTTGAGTTAATGCATCAGTGATGAGTCCAGTCCAAGAGCAGAAAAAAATCTGTTTTCCAGGGTTGTGTGAGCCATTAAGAGGGGTAGCTCTGCTGGGACTAGTTTACATCTAAGTTAAATACCAGATAGGAGGGGTTGTCTGTACTGAAAAATAAGTAGTCTGTTGTTCTACAGAAAACAGAGGCCCGTTTCTCTCTGGACATGTGTCTAACTCACAATTCAGGCCCCAAAGGATGTGTCTGTTGAAAAGAGAAGGCAGAGATTGCCAAGAAAAAAAGGCATGCCCTGCTCAAATAACCAGTATTACTTGCCCCTTTCTCCTTCCTCCTTCCCCCCAAAATACATGGAGACACATACAGCCTGCCCCTTTTTTAATACTCAATTTTTTATTTAAATGGGCTGACCTGTAATCTCAGGAGTCTGAGGCTATGTTTAGCTTTTCCTCCTTCCATTGCAGTTTTGTTGTTTTTTTTTTTTGCCCCAGTAATCTCCATCTGACATCACCCTGTTTATGAAGTCTGCTGCTGTTCTGGAAAGATCAAACTCAGACTTTTGATATTTATTAATCAGACTTTAGGTAAGGGGGTTTGTGTGCTGTGTAATGGTGTCAGTCAGTTGTGCCAGAATCCTGCTGTTTTCCGGGATGCAGAATGCCTGAATTTTATAAATTGTGGAATCCTTGTAATGCTGCCCCAGGGAACCTGGGGTCACCTATTCCAACCTCTGCCTTGCAATCCAACCTCTGCCTGTTTTCTCTTCTCTATGGTTCTGTCACAAAGGGAGGAAAAGGGATTTAGGCAGCAATAAATAGATATTTGTTCTTAAAAACATCCCCCAAACCTGATTTCTGCTGAAAGGAACGTGAAGATGAAGGGACACAGGAGCAGCAAGGTCAGGGGCTGGCACTGCACTGCCCTGGGAACACACCTCTAATATCCTAGAAAAGATTTCAACAAACTGGGCTGAAGCCCTGGAGGAAAAAGTTCAAAATCAATTCTGTGTTTTTATTTTGGGGAAATGAAGCCCTGATGCAGGAAGGGGATGATGTTTTGTGCACATCTTTGTGATACCAGCAGGGACTGGGGTGTTATTTACAACAAGGCATGACTGTAAATGGACTGTAAATGACTGCAGACAAGGAAACCTCAGCTAAATTCCAGAGTTTCCTATGAGTAAAATCTCTGGGAGTGAATAATCCTGCAAGGGAGGTTATTGAAGCTGCAGTGCTGGAGATGTTTGAATTGGACAGGGCAGAGCTAGGGGGATTACATTCCTGGCAGCAAGTCCTGCCTGGCTCTGGGCTGGATGCACAGGTTGGTCCAGCCCTTGGGAAGTCAAAGGGAGGCTTTGAGCTCGCCCTGGATCAGCCTCTGCTGACTGAAGATATCTCTGCTGCTCCTCGGATCCCTGTCAGCTTTAAATGTCACTGCACATTTCCAGGTTTCCTCAGCTGGAGGAGGGGATGAGTGATAGGACCAAATTTGCTGTCACTGTATAACAATCCGAGTCTGCTGCATTGGTATTTTTTTAATATATGGTTAATAAACATTCCCCTTTGGAGGTGGGAATGTGTCTTTCCCTCTCCCTGAATTTTCACAAACATATTCTTAACCTGAATCTATTGCATTAATCTGAAATTACAAGATTTTTCTGGTTTTTTGTGTTTCCCTGCTTAGTTCAAAGTCCCTGTAACGAGAGCCTTGGTGGTCTGGGAAGAACCCCAAATATAGATTTAGTCGATAATGTGTAATGTAAATAAAATTAGTAGCATGTGCTTGCCTGTTTGTTTGTTTGTTTTACTAAGGGGAAAAGGTCTGCTGTGACATAATGCACACCAAATCCAGGGCACGGGGAGGAACTGTGGGACATCCTTAGCTTTGTTACCTCAGATTGTGGAACTGCTCTTAGGCTTCACATTCCAGAACAATAAAGAGCTGTATTTTTAGTCTCCCAGATTTAAATAACGCAGTGTGATCCCCTGATGTTGCTCAGTCTCTGTGGGAAAGAGCTGTGGCATACTGTGTTTTTCCTCTCTCATTTCCCTGCCATCTGCAGTTAATCGAGTAAGAGTGGGTGGGATGCCTGTGCCTGGATGCAGCCACCACACTGGAGGGAATTTTCAGGCCCTTTGGCTTTTCCAGTGCCCATATCTTAGCAAATCAGTTGCTTAAACAATGGAGCAAGTTGCTCCTGGATCCATGAATTCCTCCTGCTGGCATGTGGCAGCCGCCTGCCACTTGGCTTCTTGGCATAAAATTCTGGTCTTAGGTAGTTAAAGCTTTCCTCTTAATAAGCAGCTTTTGTTGGAGCTTATATAACTGTTTGGTATTACAGCTCTCTCTATTTTTTTTTCCATTAAGAAAAAAATTACTTAAATCTATAAAACCATATTTGTGTTCCTAGAATTGTTTGGGAAAATAGCATCTTTTTTTTTTTTTTTTGTTTCTTTGTCATCCTCTGAGCTTTGGCACCGTTGACACTTTCCTACTTCTTTCTGTGGTAAGTGGGAAGAGATTTTTTCAGTCCTTGCACAGCAAGGGGCAGCTGCACAGAAAAGGAGACAGCCTGGACCCTTCTTCTTTCTGCCTTGCCCAAAATCCACAGGGCACATTTGTGGCTACCCTTTTGGATCCTCTCCTGAACATGAATTCTTTCCCACAGCCAGTTAAGCATTTCTAAATGTATTTTTTTCCATTGGGAAGACACATTTGGATATTAAACATGTGCTTGGAGTGTCATCTTCACTGAGGAGAAAGGAGAGGGAGAGGGGATTTTAGCTGGGCACAGGAGACTCATTTCAGGTTTTCCTGAGTTTCTGTGTGCATCACCCTGGCTGGCACTTGGGAAGCCAAAAGCTCTGCACCTCTGAGCCCTGGGCTGCCATAATTTTACTCAAATGAGCCAAATGAGGGGTTGTTGAGAGTTCCAGCCCAGAAAGGGAGCATTGCTCAGGGGCAGGTATCTCTGTGCAGGTATTTGGCTGCTGACACCACAAGGAGGGATGAAGCTGGTTAAGTATCCATCCATTTTATTCAATATTGCTGCTGAGCTGAACTTCAAAGCACTGTGGAGTGGTTTCCATACTGATTTTTGGCTAAACCACCATTTTCTCCAATTTTCTGGTCCTCACAGTTCTCATCCCTGTAAATACCCCAAAACCTTATGATCCTTGACATAATTTTCCCTGTTATATTCTTCTTTAGGCAGGCAAAAGGTGCTATTCCCCTTGCACAGCTGGGAAATGGATCCCTGGACAGGTGAAATAACTCAGTGTGGGCTGACACCTTGAACTCAGCAATGAGCAGAGGTTTTCCAGCCTGGGGAGTGGTGGATGCAGGGCAGGAGGATGAAGGAATGGTTTTGCCTCCTGCTGAAACTTCTTCCTCTCGCTCTCCCCTTACTCCAAACTCTGCAAGGCACAAGGAGCTCCACCCCACTCCCTTCCAGGATGGCTTCAAACTCTTGTTAGGAAATCCTCATTCACTTGCTTAATTAGTGCCAATTTTTTTTTTCATAATAAATATGATTTTAGTTGCAAATCTAGAATTTACAGCAACACATTTTTTTTTTGCAGTACTTTCAGCAGGTACCTGCCCTGATACTGTTGTAAAGTGCCAGGTCTGTGATTCAGCTTTTAAATCTGACATGGCAAAAAATGTTATGTTAGACCTGAGTTGGTGTTTATCAAATAATTTTCCATGTGGTGTGCTTGAAGCAGTTTTTTTCATGTATTTTGGGTTAACTGTCCCTGTTTTGAGCACTTTGTGCTTTACATGACTTCTTCTGCAATTAATTTTTCCAAGGAGTTTTCAGCTGCTCACACTCTGCCAACACAGAGTGGAAATCCAGGTTGTGTTTTTATGACAAAACTCGCACACTTGGTCCCTGTAACTGCTCTGATAATGGCCAGATTTCAGGCCTGAGAAGCTGCAGATTAAACCAGATTTTAGAATAATTGGCCTGTCCATATTGCAGAGTTTGGAAGTGAGTTTTGGAAAGCCACGTTTTTCTCTGGCAGTGCTGCTG
Source organism: Taeniopygia guttata (assembly GCF_048771995.1). NCBI lineage: Eukaryota > Metazoa > Chordata > Aves > Passeriformes > Estrildidae > Taeniopygia > Taeniopygia guttata. The sequence continues at coordinate 1,949,097 of NC_133033.1, read as the reverse complement.
GGGGACTTAGAGCAGCACGAACAGGGTTAATCCCAGCCCTGCTGGAAGAGTCTCCAGGCTGGTGCTGGGGGAATTGACCTGCCCTGGCTGGAACAGCAGGGAATTAATGGAAGTTTTCTGCTCTATTCAGAGCAGGGTAGTGAAGCAGCTGAACTTCCCACCAAACTCTGTTTTCTATTGTACTTTTGATGGCAGATTTCTGTAGCGCTGGGCTCCAAAAGACAAATATCCTTCCAATTCCAACTATCCTGCATTTAGGCTTAAAAAATTAAAATAATCTGTAACAATACCAGTTTTATTTAAACAAGGCAGGGGAAAGGAGCTCTGCTGCTTGCAGCTAAGAGCATTCAATATGTTTCAGAATAAAGTGTGTAAATAAATAGGGCACACTTAACACTTGTGTGCTGAGATAATCTTATCTCAATTTTTCTTGGGCGGGGAGGTTTTGATGAGGGTGAATGTCATTTTTATCTCTCTTTAAAGCACCTCTGGTATTGTGGTGCTCTGTGCAAACAGCAAAGGCAGAGGACCTGATTTCTGCTGTCAGCTTCTTGTTGCTGCTGTTCACTTACTTCAAGTATTTTACATGAACCTCCCAATAAATCACAAAATATTTGACTTTCATATTAATGGAGCCCCATGCTCATTTTCCTTTGGGGTGTTTGTCTTTTTTTTTTTTTTTCCCTCAGTAAACTCATTGCTTTTGAACACTTTTTAAAGACAAAAGTATCCAAAGACATCTGCTGTAAATTTTATATACACACAGAGATGAGGATGAATTATACGAATATTGGTAATGCACTTGCATAACTTTCTATATTGCAAGAATTTTGCACATTTGTGCCTGGATACAGAGCAGTGTGTGGAGCATGGAGGCTCAGGAGCAGGACAAGGAGACAGAGACTGCAAAAACCTGGATTGCATCTGGACTGGGAATAACTCTTGACCCAGCCCAGACAAGTGATTGACACAATGAACAAGGGAGATCTGAGCTCAAATACTTGGCAGGAACAAAACTGCCTTGTCCTGACTTTCTGTGATCCCTCAGCTGGAGTCTTTTGGAAAACCATTAGGATGGAGACCCTGTGTTGAAAGACTGTCTGGTAAGATATTGTTGAAAAGGGGCAGGGGGAAGACAGTTTCTGAAGAATTTAGAGCCTTGTTGATCTGCTCACCCCATTGAAAAAAGCAGCTGAAGCAGAAAGTCCCCAAAGGGTTAAGTGGAGGCAGGTGTTCAGTGGACATGATAAACTCTATCCCCTTCAGCTCTGCAGAAATATCCCATTTCTGCTGGGGAATGGGGAGGGCACTGACTCTGTGCACCTCTTTATCCCTAAATGCTTTCCAGGGGCTGATTAAGTTTCCTTATTACCTGTTGTAAATATTCTCATTTAAAAAGAAAAAAAAAGAAAGAAAAGAAACAGCTTTCTTCTGAGGGCCAAGTGCTTACTGATTAGAGAGTGGGGGATATTGTTTTTAGTGTAAGGAGAAGTTAATTTGTTGGATAGCAGTGACCTTACATCCAGGACAAGCCTGTGTCCCTTCCACAGGACACTATCAGAATATTGATTTGAATGCACTTCAACAGGAGGGCTTATTTTAGGCTACAGAAAGTTTATCTTGAAGTGAACATGATAAAAAATATCCTTTTCCCCCTGTTCCCCTCTAGAGAAGCTCAGAGTGCTGAGCTTTTCTCCTGGAGCAACCTGCAGGATCTGTGCTGCCTCACCCATCTGGGCTGCATTCACTCTTTCTGTCTTCATTTTACATCCAGCCTGGTTTTCCTTGGCTCCTTGTTTTCCTGCCTCTTTTCAGGCTTGGAAAACTGAAGGAGCTGAATTCAGCTTCTCCCTTGTCCTCCTCTGCCCACGTGTGCCTGAGTTTTATGACAACTTTGCCACATGGCATGTGAGGAAATCTTGGTGAGGTTAATGGGACGTCAGGAGGAATATTAAAAATCCTGATTTATATTGGGACATCTGGCAAATCTTATTTCCACAACCTCTTTTGGTCTGTAGGTGAGCCCTGAAGAGGCTTAAAACTTCCTAGGATCTGCTCTGTTCCCCTGCTCACAGCAGATATTTGGTGCTGTGTACTTGGATTTTGGACAGAGCTTGCTTGGACTTTATCTGGCACAACATATTATTTCTATTGTTTTCCTCTCCAGCATTTTTAGGGCTGGTTACATTTAGTTTTCCTTTCTTATAGCAGGCCTGGTAAAAAGAAATAGAACATTTTAAACTTAAAAAAAAAAAAAAAAAGAGGGAAGGACTGACTCATTTTTTTTTAAAACTGATTTTTGTGCAATTTATATAAATTTGAAATATGACTGCACATGTTAACATGAAGGAAAGATCCCAGGAATTTTTCATTTACCAGAATGAATCTGAATTTATCAAAAGCTCCTGACATCTCGAGGCAAGCACGACGCCTCCTTTGTGTTTCAGCCTCCTGCTGGCTCCGGGCCACGGGGCTGTGAAGGATCGTTTTCTCCCGAGGCCTCTTGTACTTGGAGGAAATCAATCTTGTGTGATACAGAATTTCTGAGTGTCGGAGGCTTGTCCATCCTCGAAACTTCAAACTCATTCTCTTCCTTTCAGGGCTTTGGCTTGGAGGCAAAGGCTGAGCTCTGCTCTTATCCAAGAAAAATGAACAAGCCTTGTAAAGATGCTTTCTCCTCTGCCTGGCTGTCTATTGAGCTGGAAGATTCTGACTTCTCCCTGGAGTGGGGAAGATGTGGGTGGCCCTGGGCAGAGATGAGGCTGCAGAACAATGGGCCCATTGTTGGGGCTGCTCCGGGAGGGAGCAGAGTGTGGCTGTACCGTGGTGGTTCTGCTGCTGGTGGGCTTTTTGTCTTGTAATTAGAACAGTTGGAGCTGCACTTCTGCCCCTGGCTGCTGCTGATCACTGAAGGCCATGGGATGCTGCTGAGGTCACCCTCCCTTCACGTGTTAGGGGGAATGGGGAAGAGAGAGAGCAGGAACAGGGAATGGCTTGGACCTGGCAGCTTTTGTACCCTGATCTCTGGGTTATGGTTGAAAAAGAACAATAAAACCAGGAATCCACCCGCCTCCTTGAGTCTGGCTCTGTGTGAGTGACTGCTCCTTGTACTGGTGTCCCAGTGGCCAGGTCACCCACTCACCTCACCTGGAACACAGATCCCAGTGGCCTCTGGGCTTACTCTCTTTCCTCCTTTTTTAAATATTATACATGTTTAATCTGGAAAATGCTTTAATGCAGACTTGTGATTTCTAGTTGTGATTCTTCTGTGCTGTTATTTGGTGTGTTCTCTGCTCAAGGGATGGATGGGCTCAGGGTGGGATACTTGGGGTGTCCAGGGCAGGGACAGGGGCTGGACTCTGACCCTGATGGGTCCCTTCCAGCTCAGCCTGTTCTCTGATAAGACACCTCACTGAAAGCCCCCATGGTGGAAGCCTTTGGGGTTTTTTTCTGAGAAAATCTGCACTTTGTTCTGTTTCCCCACAGCTGCTTTTTGTAAAAAATGCAATTCCTTCCAGTTGCTGTTAAAAAGAGCAACTAAGAAGCTGTTTTCTTTTTGCTGGCTTACATGGCATTTTACCTTCTAAATCTGTTTGAAACATGTGGAATCTGGACTGGTACCCACACACTGCACAGCTGTAAGCCCATGGCAGGGGAGATCTGGGTGCCACTGAATGTGCACAGTGCCCAGGTACACAGCAGCTCTGAGATTTCACACTTCCTCTCCCAAGATCTGCTGCATCAATTGCTCAGTGCTGAGTTTTTGGGGTGTTGGGGTGAGCTGCTTTTAGATTAAATTAATATTTTAAATAATTGCAATTTGATCAAGAAAAACACAAGTGATTTGACTCAGGTGGGTAGCAAAAAGATAAGGATTCTCTTCTCCATGTTTGTCGCTCTCATTTTTTGTTGGATCTGCTGTTGGAGACCATATCTGCAGGATAACTGTGGCTTTGGAGTGGGAAATCACTCAGCTTGCAGACTCATTTCTCTGCCTGCTCACTGAAGTGATCCTCTGAATTTGCAGCAGAGTTTGTCTTGTGATATCTGCTCACCACAGCTTTTTCCTCTGCTGTTTATTTTCCAGAAGAAAGCAGTGGATATTCACCCTACAAGAACATGAACATCAGCACTGATTTTTTTTCTCCTTTGCTGTGCTTTTGTCGGGGAAGTTGGGCAAAATGTCATAGCCCTGGAATCTGTTCTTTTCTTCTGCTCATTCCATTGCCTGACTGCAGTGCTGGTGTCAGAGCAATAAATCCAAGGGCTTGTCTGATGAGCTTGCAGTTTTTGAAGCCTGTTGCAAACAGAAGTTGAAGCCCACGCAACCTCTGAATGGTGCTGAGTATTGGCCTCTTCTCTCCACAGCAGAAGCTGAGCAAGGATTTGGCCAAACAGCAAAATCTGGGCAACAAAAGAAATTATTGTGAGCTGCAGCAACTGGAGGCTCCTGGCTGCAGGGGCAGCACCCAGACTCAGGCACAGGGCACGATTTCCCAGTTTTGGCACTTCCAGTGTCAGGCATAGATCATCATTAGTCTCACCCCAGCAGCCTGTGGATTTGCTTTCCTTTATTTGCTGCCTGAAAGCTGCAAGTAGCTGCAGTAATTGCTGAGAATAAATCTGATTTTATCCAAGTGAGTGCCTGGACCAAAGCCCTGCTTGCCTGGGCAGCTCTGCCTGGGCTTTAACCCTTGCAGGGAGCCAGGAGGGGCTGCTCCATGCTCCCTGCCCAGCTGGGGTGAGCCACTGCTGGAGTTCTGGCTTCAAACTTAGAGTTTGGGCTTTTAGAATACAGCAATGGGGCAAGATGGAGGTTTTAGGGTGGTGGCAGGTTGTTCTTCTTCCTTCTTCTCTATGGGTTTGGGTGATAATTTATAACTGGACAGAAAAATCCGCACTGCGGACACTGAGTGATCAGTTATTGTGTTAAAAGTGAAAATAATTTAGGTGTCATTTCTTAATTGTATAATTTAGCCTTAAAAGACCTTGTAACAAGAGATAGTTGGCCATTTTGTGCCTTGTTAGTGAAGAACTGCAGAAATCACTGCTGTGAGACTGTGACATAGGTAAGAAATGATAAACACCTGAGTCTGAGCATGAACCATTGAGTGCCTTCAATCCCGACCTCCACAGAGGTGGAAGAAGGAGGCTGAAAACCAGCAAAGCACATTCCAAGCATTATTTCCCAGTGATAAGATCTGTGAAGCTCCTGGGACAGTGGTTGTTTGTTACTTGGTTCATAACTCCATTCATTGCCTCCTTCAGCTGATCTGTCCCCACAGGAGCACAGAGCTGTGGAAGGAACTCGTAAGCACATGGAGTTCAAATGGCTTTCCATAAAAATCAAACCATGTGCCCATTCAGGGATTTTCCCAGTGCTTTTTCCAAAGGACTCGAACTGGGTATTTCTAAGAGAGAAAAGCTGTAGTTCCCTGCATGTCTATATGAGTTTGTAGATAAATGATATTAAATTAAATTATATTAAATGTCTCACTATTGCTGTGGCTTTTGCTGATGTTGTGTCAATGGGAAAAAATTAATTTTAAAATGATACTTCCAGTTAAAGGAATAACATTGTTTAGAAATCTTACCCTAATATTGCTACAAATAGTACTGAAGTTGGTAGTACGGTTGCTACTTGTGCTTTTCTTATTTTTTTTCAATTACGTAAATTTAAGAAGGATGAAATCCTCAGAATGACTTGGACATGCCTCTCTTTCTTAGCATAAATTAATTTGATGCTTTCAGACAGAGGATTTTCCCTTACATTATTCAAATTGAGTTTTCAATGTATAATGATGTGATTTTGTTCTATCAGTTTGTTGTTCCAGATGCTTGTATTTAATTATTAACCATTACCTCTGGTTTGCTTGGAGGCTGTTTGTGTCAATAAGCATAACCCAATCCAGAGCTGATATTAATTACAGATAAGGGCTGTGTAACACACACAGCTTTGTGTGAGCCAGCAGTTCCAAAATCTGAGTTTGTAATTCAGCTGCACAGGGTTTTCCTCACTCAGAGGTTGTTTCTTTTCATTTATTTACAGAGAAAGGAAAATGGATAAAGTTGGTTAATGCCCAACTTTTATGTTCAGGTTGAGTGACTTGCTGGAGATATTTTAAAGGGAATGTTAAATACTGAGGGTTTTTCGATGCCAGAAAAATACCAGGAAAATAAGACACGATGGGAAGGAATGCTATTGGATTTTTTTATCATTCGCACAATGGTGCAGAAATCGTTGTTTAGGTTTCATTTGAGGTCAGACAGTGGTGAGATCTCATTACTGATGGCAAAGAAGTATTTTCCTAAAAATAAAGATAAACTAGATGAATCCCTGTTTTTGTGTTGCCTTTTAAAAGAGCGCTGCAATGGAAATGTCAAGGTCATGGTTTCCATTAATGTCATTTAGAGGTGCAGAGAGGATAAACTCAAATGTTGTGCTACTTGTGTGCTTGTCTTTGCCATGCAGGAGACATTCCAGCTCAGTTGGAAGTTTCTGTCTAGAAATTTCTTTTTCCTTCTCTCTGCTGTTTTGAAATTGTGATGATGTTCATTGTCTTGAACTGGGTGATCATATCCAGGACTCTCACAGTCATCAACTTGGCAGAATTTCTTTAAGGTACAGGAGAGAAAAATTTGGAGGTCATAGAGGATTAAAAAAAAATATTTCTGCATTTTGTTGTTGGATTTTTTTTTTTTCATTGTCTCTGAAATATTTCTGGGTTTAAAACGAGAGTTAATAACCTTACATGACTCCCAGTGCACAGCTGGCAGCTCTGGGCCCTTCAGGAAGGATTGGCAGAACTCACCTTTTCACCATGAGCAGTCCTGGAGGGACTCATCCTGAATTTTCCTGCCACTGAATCCCAGCAGGAGCCTCTTAGGAATGTGCAATCCTGAGCTCAGTCTGAGTGAAACAGTTAAATGGTTTTTCCTGAGTTTGTGGGAGTCTCTTGGGCACAACAATTGAATAAATGTTTGACCTACCCTGGGGGGGTTTATTGTAGCTTAGACTGTCTTAACTCTGGGACTCAGGAGAGGCCAATCCAACAAGCTGATGATATTTTTAATTTAACCTTTTAAATTTCTATCGAGGTGCTGAATGAAGCCTGCCTCCTCCCTGGGCAGAGTCCTTAATTGGGGTCAGTTCTGGATAGTTACAATTTATGATCTGCTGCTTGTGTTCATGAATGCTTTGGGAATGTGCTCTTTCCTTGCACTGAGTTTGTCCAGATGTGTCAATATTTTGGTTTGGATGATAGAAAATAAATGGTGGAGATTAACTGCCTGCGACATTGTCTTTTAACAATGAAGTAGAGCCATTTTTCACCTCGGGAGATGTCTGTAAAACAAATATTGAGGTTTGCAGAGTGGCTACAGCAGCTCGTGCACCAGGGATTTCCAGTAGCCTTTGCTACATCCCTTTGGGACTGGGAGAATCCCAGAGGGAATCTGTTCTGATAAAGGCTCCAGGTTGTGTCAAGTGTGGTGAGGTTTGGCTTTTATATTTTCACATTCTGAGCTGCTTCAGTGTGTGGGTCTGGGCTTCACATCAGGGGATGCTGAGCTCTCTGCACAGAGCAGGGACACAAAACAATTCCTGCTCCAGCTGGGCACCAAGGACAAATGATCCAAATCTCAGCCCAGGAGCACAAACAGCGTGGGCTGGAGAGAGAAAAACAAGCAGGGTGGGACTGCCTGGGCTGAAGCTGGAATGGGACAATGAACTCCAAGGTGCCAATGGAGCAGAACTGATCCCAGGGAGAGCCCCCGGGAGCGCTCGTGCATTTTGGGGCCATTTTGGTTCATTTGGGTGCAGCCCTGGCTGGGCTCTGGTGCTGCCCAAGGTGGATCCATGAGGAGATCCTTTAATAAATCCCGAATTTATTCTGTGACTCTGCCCAGCTCTGCTCTAGGGCAGCCCTCACAAGGCATCAGTGGAAAGATGGGAAGGATCTCCCCAACTCTTGTGCAGGGGAGATGAGCTGGGAGCCAGTTTGGGGAATTTCATGGTGAAATCAGAAAAGCCATAATGTCATTTTATCTCCTTAGCTGTGATCCAGGGAACAGGTGAGGTCTCCAAAGGCCAATGTCCCCCCGGAGCCACCTCCAGCTCCTCTCCACCTCCTGTCTGTGCCTTTGTGAATCCCCAGGTGCTTCTGTGACAAAGCCAGGAGGTGTTAATGGAAATTAAGAGCCCATTTCCCTTTAGGCCTTTCCAGAGGTGTGAGCAGCACAAGGGGACCTCCAGCTGCTTGGAAAAGAGGTGAAAACCCCTCTGGATAACTCTGGGACAATGGCAGACACCCGGATCCACATCAGGGAATGCCAAAGGCGATTCCCTGCTAAAGACCTGCTCTTCCCTGTGGATTGGGTGGATGTGGAGACCCCCAGAGTGTCACTCGGCTCAGGTGATGGATGGCCAGGACACCCCACTTGGGAAACAGGCACTGAACTCCTGGAGCTGGAACCAGGTTATTAATTTTAGGATTTGATGTAAGAAATCCCACAATGAACCTATTGTAGCAGAGTTGGGGTGAAAGAGGGAAATGGCTTCACTGGGGACTGCAGGATCCATTCATTTAAAATGATCCCAAGCAGGTAGGAAGGATTTTGTGCACAAGGCATTTGCTGGCTCGGGCTGGATTCCAAAGGAGATGTTTGCAGAGCCTGATGGGGATGCTGGGAATGAGGTGATGTAAGTGTGAGCCAGCCTGACCCCAGTGGGGCCTTACAAATGTACCCTAAATTGGCTACTTTAGGCCTGGAAACACTTGGATTTTTCAAAGACAGAGCTGTTTCCACAGGATTAGGCCTTTGATATTTCTCAGTTGTTCTGTTTTTCTAAGCTGGAGAGCTTTGAGTGTGTAATACCTGCAGAGCTGTGTTCTTGCAGAGCCAATCTGAGAGCAATAAACCAGGAAATGCTGCACAGGGAACACTTCAGTTCCTTGGGAAGCAGAGAATATTTCATATTGTGCACTTCTAGTAGGATGCAGGGAGTTCAGGATCAAACTCTTGCCTCTCTAATAATCAGCAGTGATAAATAAACTCCTAAACTGGAGGGCAAAAAGGAGTTTTTGGTAAGAAATGTCTGTATCTTGCTCTGAACTCTAAGCTAGAGAAGGAATTTCCTTCTAAGTTCCGTTTTATCTCTTTTATTACCCACACCCTTGGTGTTTTGCAATCTCTTGATGGCAATGCCGTGCCTAAATCAGGAATATTTTATTACTTATTTTAAAAAGTGTTGCTTGAGTTACTAAAGGTATGGCTGCAGTGAGAAGTCATGTATTTCATTTGAAGCTGGTTACTTTAAAAATATTTGTCTAAGTTTTCATTTGGCTTCTCGCTTACTCTATAGAAGTGACAGTAGTTTAATTGGAAACCCCAGTTTGTATTTATGGAAAGTTTTCACATGCTGTCTTTTCTGAAAGCTGAAGAATCCAAGAAGGAACACAATGTTTCCCACAAACTATACATCTCCACAATTCCACAGGCTCTCAGCAGCTGGATTGAAAAGGTTTTTAATCCCAGTTATGTGTTTAATTAGGGAAGGGAGCCTTGGCAGATCTTCTGACTTACAGTTCATTTTAAAGTCTTCCAAAAAACAAAAAAAAAGAGAAAAAAAAAAAAAGAAGAAAAAAAGAAGAAGAAATCAATCCAAATTGGTTTAATTCTCATATATAAATTAAGAACTCGTTTTTTTCCACTTCACAAAGCTATCTGCTGTGGCCCCTCCTGATGGATTGCACAGGGCAATTGCTTCCAAATGAGGAGCGTGGGGCTGGAATTTGGGGCTGGAATCTGGCACGGTTCTCACCGGCTCCAACCAAAACTTGTGCCTCTCCACATCCTCCCATGAGGCACTGCCCAGCCCTCAGAGTGGGAATTTTCTTCCAAAATCTCCATCCCTTTGCAGAATGGGGAAGGAAAAGCCCGTTAGGAGATTCCTGCCTGGAGTATCCATCCGTGCTGTTCCTTCAGACAAGCCTCCCCAAATCCTGGGAATTTCCTATCTTAATTAAAAAAAAAAAAATAGGAATCACACAGAAGAGTCGAGCTTGTTATGGGGCATCTCCCACCACCCTCTTTGCCCTTCCCCAACCATTTTGGGGCACAGAAATCATTCCCTTTGTATGTGGCACAGGATCAGTGTGACAAGATCAAACTGAGTGGGTTTAAACCACAATAATTTAATGCAAGAGTACAAATTGCCTACCAGCTCCTTCTGTGAAGTTTGAGGTCTTGGTAACAAATCTGAGACAAATGGGGAGGAGAGGAGTTGCTTTGGGAGGAGAGGAATTGCTTCAAGCTGACTGAAATGTTTCAGTGTCTTCTTCATCAGGAAACACAGAGGAACAACCCTGAACTGAGCTCCAAGGTTATTACATGGCAAACTGGACTGAAAAATATCTGTATTTCTGTATCTCCTAGCAGCCTTCATTCCCAGGCTATAGGGTTTGAAACAGCTAAGGATGGATGATTCTTATTTTTTTAAATTAAAATAGGAATTTCCCAGGACTTGGGGAGGTTTGTAGCTGTAATTATTAACTTTTAAGCTGCCTCGCTGTCTCCTCCTCCCCCTGAAGAAACCAAAACGTTCAACTGGTGGAATTGAGTGGATCTGCAGAGAAATCCTTCACGTCTGGCCTGATGTCTGACTAAATTTGGTGTGGATCTTGTGGGCTGGGGCAAGTGCTGGAAGCGATTAAAGGGCTGAACAAAAAGCTCCATTCAAGGCCTATCGCCTTCCTGCTGGGGTAATCCAAGTATCCAAAATTCAAAAATATGGGCTACGAGGCTGTGGCTGCCACAGAGCAGAACTTCTAAAGGTGTCCAGAACATCCACTCACTTGAAAATGTTGCTTCAGTGGTGGAGGATTAATTTAAAAAATGCAACAAAGCAGCCCAATATAACATATCCATATATATCCAATTAAATCAAATTGAGCACTTTTAATAAAGTGGAGTTTCAAGCTGGGAAAAATTTTCTCCTGTCACTCAAAGTTAGGCCAAGGAAACGTTTTTCTTTTGCCTTGAAATAGCTGTATTTATTATATCTGACCTGCTCAACATTGCTGGTTTTACTTAAGAACTAGAAAGAAACAAATGCTTTTCATTGCCCGATGCCTTTTTTTTTTGTAGCGTGAAATTGTTTTCCCAAGAAAAACAAGGTAGAAATGGTTTCCAAAACACAGCCCGGAATAATCAAACAGCCTTTTTTGAAAAAGATAATAAAAACCAAGCTGCTTAATCCTAATTGTTTGAACCTATTCTAAATTATTTACTTTCTGCCCGGCAGCTTGTTCTCATTTTTAAGCTTTCAAACAGCTCTATTTGGTATTTAGCTTTCAGTAGTTCCTTCCTCAAAGGTGAAAATGCAGAGGGGATTCTTGAGTGCTCAGAAAAACCCAGAAAATATAAACTGATTCAGCTTCCACTGGGGGGGTTATCCTGGATTTTAGTTGCTTCCTAATGGAAAATGTCTGGACAGCAGGTGAGCCCCTGAAGTCCAGCCCAGGCTGGGTTTACTTTTAGCAGATATTTTGGCCATATTTCAGTTAAATACAGAATTTTTAGAATCTATTTTAGTTAAATACAGGATTTTTTGGGGGTTGTGCCATAATGGATTTGCAGATCTGCTCCAGTCACATTGGGTTGAACATCTCCAGCCATTCCCTCGGTTTATTTATATTATTGATTATTATTATTTATATTATTATCATATTATTTCTAGTATTTTATTACTTATGTTAATATTATTAATTTATATTATTTATCTTTCATTTTGCTTTAACTGTCTCACATTGGCCTCTTCACTGTGCACTTGGGGTGGGTGGGAAGATTTTTCTCTCCTGCCTAATTGTGGGAAATATTTTTGGGGTTTTTTCGTATTTTTTAGCTCCCATGTGGTCGCTGTGAGAGGTTGCTGGGCTTGAGTCCCATATTATGAAATCTGTGCACAAAACTGCTGGCAAACTTTTATTTTGTCAAAGCCTTTATTTGCTACTTCTGTTAGGGCAGTGGAAGTGGGAAGATTCAAATTCTGATTGGATCCCAGGAATTTTTAAGTAAGGAATTTAATTTTTAAGTTGAAAATTGTAAGGAATTTAATTTTTAAGTTGAAAATAGTGCAGATTCATTTGCAAACTATAGGCTAAAAATCTGAATGCTGTAATTGAAAATTATAATAAATGAGCAACAATTATAAATGAGCAATATGTTAAAATTGTGACAAATTAAATTAATTATTTTATTAACAAATTGATTATTTTATGAAAATGATAATAAATGAGTAATAATTGTGATAATTCAGTGTGTGACTGCTGGACTCGTAGCTGATTGGAATAATTTTTCCCCATGGGATGAGCAGCATGATTTCTAGGAATGTGACCCAGTCACTAGCTCCTTTGTATGTGAACAGTGGTAATTGATTTAAATTGATTTTCTTCTTGTAATTCTTGTTTTTGGCAGTGTTTGCTTTGACAGGGCCACATTTGCTGTAGGTGTTAATTAGTGGATCTTTATGGCCTCCAGTAATCAGCACCTGGCTCCTCTATTTCTGTGCAACACAGAATATTTTGGCAATTTTCGTTATTTTCAGTGTAATGCTGAGGCAGCAGTGGGGTTTGTGTTAATTTTTACTTCCATCTTTTGCAGAAATAATAAAAAAATAGGCGCAGAAAGCACCGTCTCGCTTAAGAGAAAGGTGGTTTTAATTTCTCAGTAAGTTAATAATTCATTGCTTCGTTTGTGGCTGCAGCACTGGGAGTGAAATGTGCTGTAAAGATGCACCTGCCTGCCCAGAGAGAGCTGAGCTCTGTAACCCTGCCTGGCTTTCAACTCCAGCCCAGGCACAGCAAAAATGGGCTTAAAGTGGAGCTCTGGGACCTGCTGCTAATCCAGAGCTCAAGCAAATTTCCACATTTTGCATCTCATGGCAATGGTATTCCAGGATTGCTCCGTGTTTTTTCCATTTGGAAACAAATATGTGTTTTCCTTGCTGGTTCTGGTCTCAGCTTTGATCATTTATACATTTTAAATCTGTAATGGGACTGGCAATCACAGAATCATGGAATAGTTGGGGTTGGAAGGGATTGTAAAGCTCATCCAGTCCCACCCTGCCATGGCAGGGACATCTCCACTGTCCCAGGCTGCTCCAAACCCACCCAGCCTGGCCTTGGGCACTGCCAGGGATCCAGGGGCAGCCACAGCTGCTCTGGGAAATCCATTCCAGGGAACAATTCCCAATTCCCAATCTCCCATCCATCCCTGCCCTCTGTCAGTGAAGCCATTCCCTGTGTCCTGTCCCTCCATCCTTGTCCCCAGTCCCTCTCCAGGCCCTGCCAGGGGCTCTGAGCTCTCCCTGGATCCTTCTCCTCTCCAGGGGAGCCCCCCCAGCTCTGCCAGCCTGAGCCAAACAGAGATTCCAGCAAACATCAGAAATTTGCTATTTTCCTACTGAAAATGCAGGCACTCCAAATTCCAGCACTGGAATTAAGTGTGGGCTTACAAGCTTTGACCCAAAGTCTGCTGGGTCAGCATGAGGCTGGCCTTGAATTGCAGTGGATTTTGATCAGTGGCACTCAATTTATCAAGTGATTTCCCTGCTATTCCCTTTCTCTCCTGTAAAGTTCCCAGAGGAACTCCCAGACTGGAATCCTGTGCCAAAGTCACATGCAAGGGCAGGTTCTGGCATAAATTAGAATATCCAGTGGAAATGTGGCTGCACACTGGGCAAAAACAGGGAAAAGAATTCCTGTCCTTCCACTTGCAGAGCTGCCTGTGCCTCTGCTGTGCTGTGCTTTCATGGAGACACCATTCCTGTGCTTCTCCTTCAGAACTTGTCTTCTAAAAATGTCTTACTGCAAATAAAAAAAAAGCTTGAGTTGTTGGTTGGGAAGTGTGGAAATTATTCATGCCTGGCAAATTCACAGGGATTTGGTGTCTTGTTTCAGGGCAGTTTCCTCTAACTCTATTAAAACTTAAAAAAAAAATTAAATCCGTTAAAATCTATTTGTTCCTGGAAATAATAATAGCATTATCTTCTTTTGGGGTGTTCAGGGAAGAGCTGTAATGTGGGGGTGTCATACAGGGCAGGTGTGGGCTGGATGTCCATTTATAAAAGGGTCAATTAGTATATATATATATATGTGTGTGTATGTGTTATATATTTACATATATATGAAAAATTAGACTATAAGTAACTCTGCCTGCAGAGTTCCTCACGAGAAGAGATCCACTGGCACACAAGGAAAAGGTATTTTTTCCTCTTTTCAAGCTGGCAGCCTTTAGTCACTCACTTCAAAGGGAAAACCAGGTCTTTATTCCTGTATCCCAATGCCTTTCACCCCTCAGCTAATCCATAGGTTTGGGAGACTCATCCCATGGCTAAACCACAGAATCTGGGATATCATATAGAAAAATGTAAAGGGTGGGGTGGTGAGAAACCCAGCAAAAGAACTTGAAGGTCACAGTGCTTTAGGAGGATTTGATTTTATTTCTGCCCTGACAAAGCTCTTCCTCGTTTTGATTGAAGACTGGAGATGGAAAACATCAGGGAAACTTCCTTTGCTGCAGATAACAGAGCCTTTGATCCAAGCTGTGCCTAGAGCTCAGTCCAGAGGGATGAGGTACAAGGGAATTAATTCCTCATCATTTTGGGGGATCAGAATATGGGCAGGAGCAGTTCCTGACTCCCCTTGTGACTCATTTTGTGCCCAGAACCTGACCAGGTTTTCCTCCTTTCTGCTGCTTCCTCAGAGGGGTTTTTCCGAGGTTTTCTCAGCTTTGTGGTTTTTTGTTTGTTCTGCTGCGCTGTTTTTTTTTTGGTTTTTTTTTTTTTCTGCCTTGGGTTTGATTTGTGAATGAAAGGCTCCATTTCCCTGAGTTCAGAGCTCCCTCCTTGCTTCTGGAATAACCAGGAGTGGTTGAGCCCTGTCTCTGCACAGCCACCCAAGTCACTCACTCTGCTGTTGATTTGCCTTTTCCATGGAGTCCTGAACCTCCCCAGCTGCTCCAGCCCTGGGTCACCTTCAGGGAGTCTCCAGCAGGATTCCCTGGGGCACCCTGAGTTCTCCTGGAGGTCTGTGCCCTCCTCTGACCCCAGCACAGCCTCAGGTGCTGCTACTGCAGGAACACCTGGGCCATGCTTTTGGTTTTCCTACTGGAAAAAAAACCCACTTGGCTTATTTTTTCCACACTAATTCCATCTAAGCATGAGATTTTCATCATTTCAGAGGTAATAATTGGAAATTACTTCATTTTGCTTCTCAGGGTAGCAATCAGGATTTAATAAAGACTCACTTGATAGAATTTATTGGCCCATCTTCCAGGATTTTTGGGATATCTTTGTAAGTCCTGAGGTGCTCAGAGAGGCACAAGGCTTGTACCTGTGTAAGGTCATGGCATGTTTTATCCTTGTTCCAACTTGTTAGGAAACTCGGGGTTTTAATGCCTGCTTGGAAGTTGTTCTTATTGTTCTTGCCTCTTGATGTTTGCTGGCCAGTGGGAGATCATTATACCTAATACAATATATTTTATATACATATATATATGTATATATATACATATATAATTATGCAAGGCATAATTGCAAGGCATTATTAACTTTGACACCTTATTTATAGCTCCACTACTTTTTTCCTATATTAAACCAAGCTAAACTGATGAGCAATATTTGGAAAGTTTATTATTAAAGGCCCGTGGTTTGCATATCTTATATATTCAATGTCTTTAAAGATTTCTGATGAATAAACATAAAATCACAGAGCAGCTGAGGATAAATCCCTGACTGTTTGGGTTGGAAGGGATCTGAAACTCATCCAGTTCCACCCAGGGACACCTCCCACTATCCCAGGCTGCTCCAAGCCCTGTCCAACCTGGCCTTGGACACTTCCAGGGGTGAGGATCCATTTTTGGATGCTCACAGGTTGAACACTTTCATTCTCTGAGCTAAAATCCATTTGATAGGCGGCAATACTTGAAGTTAATAATATTTCCTTGACAGCCTGGAGCAAACCTGTATGTCCCATGTTCCAGTTGGAGTCCATATTGTCCCTAATCAGCTTTCCAGAATGCAGCTTTTTCTCCTGACAATGGATCAGGGAGAAAAGGCAGCTCCCCAGTGATTAAATGTCACTTACTCTGTGCTCTTTATTCAGCTCTTCCCCAGCTGCTGACAAAAGGTGCTTTCTCTGAATGCAGAGCAGCAAGCTGAGCTGGTAAAGTACTGTAAATTCCTCATGCCTGGCAGATAAACCTGCCTGAAACATTACATTCAGGGAAAACATCTACTTCTTTATTAAAAAACAAAGTTTTGTAGGAAATTATACATTTCAAAGTGATTTTTTGGCCATTTTTCCTTTCAAGTTTGTAATTTTGATTCTAAATTTTAATGAAGCACTGAAAACTATTTGGAAATATTTCCATTTTTGCAGATTCTACATGGGAAGAAAAGCATTTCCTGCCCAGTTATGATTTAAACCTGCACTTCCCCAATTCCCAAAGCTCATGTTCCACAGCAGTCCCTGTTCCCTGAGGATTTCCCCAGAGAACTGATGTATTTAATGAGGCATTTGCAAGCCTGGGATGTTTGCAGCAGGGAATGTTTATCCCCATGCACCTTGGAGCAGGAATTTTGGTGTATTTCAGGTGCATTTGGAAGCGCTGCTCCTTCCAAAGCTGCTGCTGTGATTTCCTTAGGGAGCGCTGGGACAATGTGGTTGGAGATAATATCAATATCTTTAATTAAGGACTTGCTGGAGAGCAAAGGGCACCCTGCCAGTCCCCAGAAATTCCATCTCAGGCACAACTGCGCTGTTCCTGCCCACCCCCTGCTTCCAGGTATGGATTTATCTCCTCAGGACTCACAGTTTTTCCTTTTCTCTTCAGCCCTCATGTGGTTTTCATTCCTCTGTTCTCATTGTGTCCCGGGATTTTTAGCAGGGAGAATTGGTGTTTTAGTTTCCAATGCTCTGTCAGCTTTGTGACCATAAATAATCCACAGTGGAGCAGGGAATTGCATTTTCCTGGGAACTCTGACTGCCTTTGCACTGGACATCCACCCACGGCGTTGCCTTTGGCATTTGAGTGATTCCTATTTCCAGTTTATTTTAAGAAGTTGCAAATGGACAACTTTTTCAATGGTTTGTTAGTGTTAGTTAAGTTGACTCAGTATTTAGACTTTTGCATTTGTGCTTTCAAGGGACTGCAAATTAAAACCAGTCTGAGTCAGGAATGTGTGTTCACTGCAGCTTTGGAACATGTATGGAATCCCAAGTTTATGGCTTTGAAAGCACTTGCCCTCTTTCAAATGTTTCTAATAAGATAGAGGGTGGTGATTTACACCTCTGGAGATATTGAGCTGCTCTCCAAGAATGTTGTTTGGCTCCTAAAGAAAGCAAGCATTGGTGGGCCTGATTTTGGGGAAGGAAAGAAAAAAAGAGCTGCTGTGGTTTCATTGAGATTTAAGCATTAAGAGAATTCTTTATTTAACACTTTACCTGCACACCACGGTGCATTTGGGATCTGGGAGTGTCTGCAGAGGACAAGGAGGCAGAGCCCTCACATGACCCCTTCTCCTGCTGATCCAAGGATCCTCCTCCTGCTCCAAAGCTTCTCCTCCTCCTCCAAAGCTTCTCCTCCTCCTCCAAAGCTTCTCCTCCTCCTCCAAAACTTTTCCTCCTCCTCCAAAGCTTCTCCTCCTCCTCCAAAGCTTCTCATCTGCTCCAAAGCATCTCCTCCTCCTCCAAAGCTTCTCCTCCTCCTCCAAAGCTTCTCCTCCTGCTCCAAAGCTTCTCTTCCTGCTCCAAAGCTTCTCCTCCTGCTCCAAAGCTTCTCCTCCTGGGATTTTTTAAAGGAATTTCTCTCTTTTAATATAAGCCAGGGTGTGGAGCTCTGAAGTGCTCAAGGGTGTGTTTTAGCCTTGCTGCAAAAAAAAAAACAAACCTGGGTAGGGAAAGGGAAGGGAAGAGAGGGAAAAGGATGAAATCTCACTCACTGAAGAGAAAGGACTTTGAAAAGGGTATTTTGGAAGAGCTTCTAGGGATAAGAAACAGTGTATTGGGCATCTGGGTGATGTTTTAAGCACATGGTGATGTTTTAATGTTATAATTAAGGCTTTTTTTCTGATATGAAATGGAGAATTGTGATTTCAGTAGATGCCCTACTCTCAGCCCACCCCTCTGGGCCAGCCCTGCTCCTGCCCAGCTCTCCCTGGCTCTCATTAGAGGTTATTGAATTACATGTGCAGATCCTGAGCTGAGCTGCAAATGATGTGTTCCCATTTTCCTGTTCACCAGACTGGAAGAACTGGGGAGGGGAGGCCTGAGGAGGTTCAGGTCTGTCCTGGCGAGTGTGGTTCAAGTTTTAATCAGTGTGGTATTTCCTCTTCCTGGGGCCACAGGAACACCTGTGTTTTTCTTTCAGTATTCCAAGGGACAGTTGATGGGTCCCATCCTGTTGAAGGGAATCTTGTTAAAGCCCATCTGCATCCAGTGGCTTCAAAGGATGTGCACAGGGCTCTGGCTGATAATTGAAAATAAAATCAGGGTGAGATCTCTTGATGGAGCTGTAGGGCTCCAGTTAAACTGCTTTAACAGAGCATCCATCTGGAGAGGAGACCGCAGGGTTGATCTGAAAGCTTTGTGGAATGAAGTTTTAAAGCTACTTCAGGGCTACTTTCTTGTTTGGAAGTTTTGTTTCATTTCAAAGGACAAACTATTCTTATTTTCTTTCTTTGTTTCATGCAAACCTGTGTTAGCTGTAAAACTCTATCTGCTCTTTTCTCTCCTGGATTTTTTTCCGCTTCTGAGAGCTCCTGTGGGAATTGTTGCTCCCAGGGCAGCACAGCATTGCTCCAAGACCCCTTGGGCAGGAGTTCAGCAGGGCAGCAGCACAGGCAGTGCTGTACCACATCCTGGGAATGACTCAGGTTTTGGCTTTTATATTTTTCAGATTCTGAGCTGCTTTAGTGTGTGGCTTCATATTATGGGATGGTGAGCTCTGTTCACAGAGGAAGGACACAAAACAATTCCTTCTCTAGCTGGGGACCAAGGACAAATAATCCAAATCTCAGCCCAGGAGCACAAACACCGTGGGCTGCAGAGAGAAAAACAAGCAGGATGGGACTGCCTGGGCTGAAGCTGGAATGGGACAATGAACTCCAAGGTGCCAATGGAGCAGAACTTCTAAAAATGTGAGATCTCTTGACCAAGCCCTCTTTTGCTCCCATCTTGGAGCCATCCGGGCAGAGCCACGACTGCCAGAGTGTGGCCTTTGAAGGCCCTTCAATAAATATCCTCTTTATTTCTCTTAAGTCCATCTAGCCTCTGTTCCAGCTCCTAAAGGCATCGCTGGGAGCAGCTCCATAAAATCTGCAGGGCACCAACGCCAGCGGGGAATCTCTGGAATCCCCAAAAGTGGGAACTGCCGGCTCCTGCTCTCCCCCATGGATTAATTTATTTTTGTTTTTAAAGGATTAAAAGTGAGTTGTGTGGGGAACCATGGTTTCCACTGGGGGAGGGCTCGAGCCCTGCAGATCTGTGGGGCTGTTGGGGGTTGCAGGAGAAGCCAAAGCTGTGAAATTCCCTGTAAAGGGAACGGGGCCCTCACTCGGGGCGTGTGGAGCTGGGGCTCCCTCCTGCACTCACAGTCCTGGGAACAAGGCTCCCCAGCTCTGAGCTGCCCTTTAATCTGCCAGGTGGGCTGAAGGGAAGCCAGGAAAGTGGGAATCTCAGGAGCCACGGCTGCAGAGTGTCTGCCTGAGCCAGCGTTGCAGGCTGTGCCTGTGCAGCAGCTCCGAATGGAGAGGCAGAGCCCTGCTCCCAACACCCTGCAATCAGCTCTGGGGGGGCAGCTGAAAACTGGGGGCTCTGAGGAACAGAAGGGCCAGATCCCAGTTATCTGAAATCCCAGTTACCACAAATCCCAGTTACCCCAAATCCCAGTTACCCCAAATCCCAGTTACCCCAAATCCCAGTTACCCCAAATCCCAGTCATCTGAAATCCCAGATATCTCAAATACCAATTATCTCAAATCCCAGTCATCTCAAATCCCAGTTATCTCAAATCCCAGTTATCTCAAATCCCAATTATCTCAAATCCCAGTCATCTCAAATCCCAGTTATCTCAAATCCCAATTATCTCAAATCCCAGTTACCCCAAATCCCAGTTTCCCCAAATCCCAGTCATCTCAAATCCCAATTATCTCAAATCCCAGTTATCTCAAATCCCAGTTACCCCAAATCCCAGTTTCCCCAAATCCCAGTTTCCCTCACAGTGCTGTTGCTGGGGATTGGAGTCAGCAGGGAGGGTCTGCAGCAGAAGTGTCAGTGCTGAACCCTCTCCAGGTAATGTTTGGATTGTGCAGCTTTGGCATTCTCCAGTGGAAACTCGTTCTCTGAAAAAATTTCTGGTCAGCGTTTCTAAAATCCAAGGGCTTTTTTCCTTTTCAAACAAATTAATTCTGTTGATTAAATCCTTGCTTTGGTAGCAGTTCAATCACCTGGGTTTTTTGGGTTTTTTTCTGCCTTTGTGCTGTTGTTGCTGTTTGTTTTTTGGGATTTCTGGTTAGTTTTCCATAGGAAATGTCCAGGAGGGTGTTAAATGCATCTTCCCTACAACAGAGAATAAATTCAGTCACCTTCAATGTGGGGAAAACCTGCTTCCCACAACAGCCAGGACAAATTTCAGGGAAATTGACTTTATTGCAGCACGCCAGGAATAGAAATTAGGCTCTAATCACATCATCAAATTCCGTGTAATGGAATTGAGTCCTTTAAAATGTGACAGAGAAGATGCAGCCTCACTTGGAAGGTGGGTTGGCAGTGCTGCTTGTCACCACCTGTCATTAGATCAAGAAATTGCACCTGAAGTGGGGAGAGCAAAACAAAACCAACCCCAAAACCAAAAAACCCCGAGGACCCAGGGCAAACCACTACCTTTGCAAACCTCTGTAAACTCATATTCCAGGACCTCCTGATTGTTTGCAGTTGTTGGATAAACACATTGCACAACAGCTGTGCTGTTAGCAAAACACTCAGACACGTCCTTGCAATATTTCTTGGAGCAGCTGATACCACAGGGATGCTCCCATCTTCCCAGGGACTTTGCTGGCTCTTCAGCCAGAGCAGGAGTTGGGAAACTCCTCACATAGAATGTGTGTGCTCGTTTTTGGATAGACAGACTTCCCAAGGCTGCAGGTTCTTTTCCCAGTGCCAACATTACAATCCTGGCTATTTTTTCTTCATGTGTGGCCCTTGTGCCCTGTCCAGCCCATATTACACATTCTCCTTTAGTAATGGGATCCCTCTCCTCCTTTCATGCTCTTCTAGTCCCCATCCTGATTTTTCTCTCCTCATAACCAAGCTCTAATTCCCACTTGTGCCCACCGTGGAAGTTGGTGATTCTTGATGGAAATTATTGGTCCAGTCTCAGTTCTGGCCTTCTGAAAGAAGCTTTTTATTCCTCACAGTTCTTAAGAGCCCTTTTCCTTTGCTTGCTTTTTGCCCCTAGGAATGTTTGCTGGATTTCTCTAAGGTAAGATTCTGTCCTCTGTGCTTTTTCCATTTTTGCCATTCATGGAGAACGTGGAAAAAGGAAGAGAAATGGGAAAAAGGAAGGGAAACTGGGAATCATCCCTGTGGGCAGGCAGATGAACAGGAAAGTGGTGTCCTGGGATATATCAGGGAACTGATATTAAAACAGTGGTGCAAGGGAAGTAAAAGGTTCTGGAAAGACCTCTGGAATTCTCTGCACAGCTGTGCTTTATGATTCTGGAGACCACCACAGATCTGGCCAGGCTCCTTGGTGAGGCTGCAGGTTGGGCTTGTTCAGTCAAGCCAAGGGAACGTTCCTGCTGTGTGAACACGGCGTTTATCCTCAGGAACACCGGGAAGGAGGGAACGCAACCCAGGCACGCAGTAATGCTGATGCAAAGTTATATTTGTCTAAACTGGCCATCAGAAGCTTTGAGTTGATGTTTTCCAAGTGGAAGAGCTGTGAGGCACTGGGATAGCTTTCCAGCAGGAGAAGTTTGGGCAAGAACCTTAATTAGCTCGACAATGGCTCTCGTTCAGTTCATCAGCAGTGCCTGCAATAAAGGAGACTTTGCTGAGCCATCCTGCAGCCTTCCCTCCTCCAGAGGTTATCCTGGCACATTCCAGCCATCCACAGCATCCTGTCCATCCCTGCTGCCAGCAGCCCACCCCTTCCCCGTGCTGCTCAGTGAAAGGACATTTTGTGGGCTGATTCACGGCTGTGTTTTCCCTCGTTCCTCCTTTGTGTAATCCGTGCTCATCCGAGCCAGCAGCTTCCCGTCAGAAGGTTTGCCAACAGCAATTGTGATCTTAATATTTCATGCCAGCTTCATCTCGCTGTCCTTGCAGGATAAATGAGGCTTATGTGCACTCCAGAGTGCAGCTTGCCTTTTGTGAGGCTGCAGTTAATTGCAATTAAACAGTCAGCCTTTGTAAAATTAATATTATTGTTGCTCTGCCCTGCGTGTGCTGACACTTGGGGAATGGCTGACAAACGTCAGGCAAATGCAAGTGTGGCCCTTTGCTCACTGGGATTTTTAATGTATTTTAATCACCTGTTTGCCTTGGCAAAAAATGTGTATTTTAGATATTCAAATCAGTGGGAAAATAAACTGGTAACTTTGTTTAGGGATAATCTGACATCTGCTCCTTTCCTCTGTTCTGTTCAGCTTCCTTCATTATGCTTCTCCAGAGCTCTCTTTGTTCTCAAATATGGTAATTCTTGGGTTCTTTATACCATACACCTAAAATGTAGATGGTAAAGTATTTTTGTAGAATTTGAAGTTGCTCTTATTATTCCCAATCTCAATTCTACCATCATTTTACATACACCGAGTTTTTTGGGCACATCTGATGTGGCAGGGTGACCATCTGAGGGCACTTCCAGCAGCAGCTGGTTCTCCTCAAGCACCTTTCCCAGCTCCCTTTTCCCTGCATCTCTTGTTGCTGCTGTGTGGAACCAACTGATCCTGATATTGGGGTAAAATCACAGAATCCTGGAATAATTTGGGTGGGAAGGGACCTTAAAGCCCATCCTGGGACACCTTCCACTATTCCAGGTTGCTCCAAGCCCTGTCCAACCTGGCCTTGGAATCTTCCAGGCCGCTGTCTTGATCCCAAGAGGGCTTTCATATCCCTCTGAATTCCCCTCATATCATTCCCAAAAGTGGCCCTGTTGGAAGCCAGCGTTCCTTAGCAAGAAAACCCCAGGAAAAACCCCAGGAAAAACCCCAGGAACTCCATCCTGAGTGCAGCCCTCCCACCTGGGCCGGGGGTCACGGATGTGGTGCCCAACGAGCAGGGAGGGCTCTTCGCCCAGGCCAGAGGTAGAAAGGATTTCAGTTTCTAATGGTTCACAAGTACACATTTCTTTCAGAATTTCAGAGAAGAAAAACTGTGTTTGGAGTAAGGAATGCAAGTCCCTCTCCCCGCAAAGAGATATTTATTCAGAAGCTGGAGCGGGTCCAGTTCAAATGTTGAGCACTGAGCCAGCACAGAGCAGCCCAGCACATGTTCCTCACCCTGCAGGTGCAGGGGGAGAGTGACTTTGGGCCTGAGCCCTTGTGAAATACGACTTTTACCTCCATGTTTGACATTTTCTTGCTCTTTTATAAGGAGTGATGGAAATGTGCGTTTTTCCTCCTTGCCCATTCCGAGCTCCTCGCTCATAAAGGCGCTGGATTGACAAGAGCAGAGACTGAGTCCTGTGTTTACCCCGGGGTAAGCACGGCCTGGGAAAGCTCCAGTGCAGCCTGGAAAAGCTTCTTGGGGTTCTGCCTAAGCTCAGCCTTACCCTGGGCAGGAATTCATCCATTCCACTCCAGCTTTTGCATCCCGACCTTGCCGGGAGGATCAGTCCTGGTGCCGCTGTTGCTCCTTTAAGAAATTTCTTGGATCTAAACAGACCACCCCAAAGCTGCCTCCGGAGCAGGAGGCAGAGTAACCTCATCATCTTCCCTCTCCCTTTGTACACACAAAACTGAGCACGGCTTTGATGGACCCCAGGTGAAAATTCCGAGCTTGCCATTAAAAATAAGGAGCAGGAAAAGATGACTGAATGAGCACATCCAGGGAGAAAACCTCAAAGTGACGCCTCGTCTTCCTCCTCTGCTCTTAATCACTGGTGGATTTGTCCTCCACAATCAGGGAATGGCTGAATTTTAGGGTAATAATAAATAATAAATAGGGGCTGTGCATTAAGTGAGCTCTAGGCTACAAACCCCAGCAAAAGAGAAGGGTTAAGTACAAAGATCTTTGCATTTCACTCATTTTTCCAGCTAGGGAAAAAAAAAAAAATCAGACAATTTAACTTTGGAGAAATATATGACATAAAACCTACGAGCTTGTCTCTAAATCCAGTTTGTAATGGTTGTCCAACTTCCAAGAGGAGAGGTAGACAAACACTCCAATCCAACAAATCACTGAAGGATATAAATTCATGTGTAATAGCGATACTGCTGACCTCAAAAATGGAACTTGCCAGCTAATCTTGCTGTAGACAACATTTTCATTACTGCCCTATCCTATATCCCTTTAAAAAAAAATATTACTGTTTCTGTGGAGAAATAAACTTCAGTAAAGTCTCTTGTGATGAAACTGGCAGCAGTAAGATCATAGCATGATAAATAGCAGATTCCTTGAGCACAGATTTAGATAAAGTAACGCTAGAAATGATTAATTTTGGAGTTTTGGAATGACCAGTGCACTAATTTTTTTTGGGAACACACTCCCACCATGCTGTGGGTCTGTGATTTCCTCAGTGAAACACATTCCTACAATCCTCCTGGGAAAGGGACAACTGGGCTGGAAAAACAACTTTTTCCCACTTTATCTTGGGCACTAAATGCTCTTGGGGAAAAGATTTGTGCCAATGGGATCCTGAAGGACAAGAGCCCAGCTGAAGAGGAATCAAGGAGGAAAATTTGCTTTTGGGAAAGGGTTAAAACATCAAAACTTCTACTTGAAGATGTAGAAAATGGTGAAATGTGGAGATGGTTTTCAGAATGTTTAGCTCAGGCTTTTAATGCTGGGGCAGGAATTCTCAGATAAAACTTCCAGACGTGAGTTCTGCTTTAAGGCTTGGCCAGAACCAACATTAAACAGCCTTAAGTACATGTCTATTTTTTTTATATATAATCTTGATAGGTGGTGTTATTAATGTAGCTTTTAATTTCGTGTCAGAGTAGAGATAAAACCCCTTTGGATAAGGATCACAGTGGAAGTGCTGAGCTGGTGGATTTTAGCTGTGTCACACTGGGCAAGGGGAAAAGCAATCAACTGGGAGAGGGCTGGAACACTTCAGGCTTGTTACAGGTCCCATCTGGTGAGAAATCACTTTTTTGGGCAATTTTCAAGAGATAGTGCTCTGATTTCACTCCTCCACGTCTGTCACCACATCATCCAGTGTGGAGACCAGCATGAGGAATGTGAGATGTGAATTTAAGTGCTGAATTCAGCATGCTTGGATAAATTAGCTTTCATATACTTACACTGAAATGGGTTTTTTTCAGTTTGAAGGTAAATATTATGCACTTTCAAGAGACCTTTTGGTGGCTACATGGGGAAAATGCATTTCTTTGTGTGGTTTTTGTAAGTTTATCTTTCATTGCTGGTTTATGGCTGTCAGAGCTCCCATGGAATAATGACACAGGCGTTTCTCTTCTGTCACACCTGCTTGGTTTGGCTTTTTCTTCCACTTGGATGCAGAGATCCACAGATCTCTCAAATTCACCAAAACATTCACCACAGAAACTGCTCACATTCCTGTTCCTCAAGGAATAAGGAGGGGTGTCTTTTTAATTATAAGCCTTAATAATTTCTGCTCTAAAATCCCCATATTTATATATTATAAAATTTCCTATATTTTTAATATGGGAAATATTACAAATATGAGAAATAATCACAACTTCTGATGTGAGAAAGGAGGGTGTTCAAACCTCCTCATACTTGCCTGGTAACTTCATCCAGATTCGTTCTCTGGAGGTTTCTAACTCCACTTCTGTGCTTTATCACTTCCTTCTTGTTCCTTTTTGTTCTTCCCAATACAATTTTGGAAAGAATTAATGGGAATTCTGCATTTGGAATGAGCTCTCCTTTCCTTTGGGAGGAAAGGAGAACTTTGGAGCATTGAACAGTCTGAACCTTTGCATATTGATAATTTCTGCTCTGATAACCTTTCAGATACTCTTTCCTTCATTATTATTCAATGAAAAGGTGCTGGAAACCAATAGTAAAATAAGAGTATTTGGCTGATTTTTATGCTTGTAAACCAGTTACTGCCCATTTTTTTGCTGGTAAATGAATAATTTTTAATTTCTGGACCAGGCTGTGATTTTAGCAGGGCTGTGGAGCTGGGAAATCTTTGCTCCCTGGAGCAGCAGGGTCTGCAGGCCATGTTTAGGCACATTCTGCCTTCCAGTGACCTTTCCAAGAATTCCACACACGCTCTGGGCACCGGCTTCCTCTGCAGGTTTGCCCTGAAGTGCAAATCCATATGTTTTAGGTGAGGGAAAGCAATCAACAGGTTGTACCCTTAACCCTTAAATCCCATATCTGGGCCCAGACATTTTTATTGCATTGCTTCACTCTGTGTGTTCCTCTCCTGCCAAGTGAGAATTTCAAAGCTTGATACAAATGCCTCTCGAATAAGGTTTTTTTTTTTTTTAAAGCTTGTTGATTGATATTTATTCCAGATGTAGGTTGGGCTTTATTTATTTATTTCATACCTTTCATAACTGAGAATCAGGAGCCACTTGGGGAAGGTGGCTCTGCTGGGGGGCTCAGACAAATTTCAGGCTGTAAATGACAAGTAGAAGTGCCTGTGAGGTGGCATTTTGTGGCACAGATGCTCTCCAGCTTTTATTTACCAAAACTGTCCTGCTGCTTACTTTTTAATTCTGCCAGCTGCAGCGTTGGAGGAGCTATTTAGTGTCTAAAGAAAATACAGAATTTTCTCCAGCCAGATTTCCCTGTCTCTGAGGGAGAAGTGCCCTCTCTGTCCCCACTCAGAGAATTAGATCTTACAACTGATGCAAAGCAGTGGCATAAGCTGATTAATGGCAGGGCTCACCAGAGTTGACATTTGGGGTTAAATTTTTTGAAAGACACTTCTGAAATTGAGCCTCTAATGTTATTTTACAGCCCTTTTTTTATGCTTTGAAATTCCTCTAGCAATGCAGAATGTTATTTTTCCTTTTTATCAAATTTTAAGGGTATTTCAGCAATTAAACTCGGTGTGCTTCAGCCAAAAAACATAAGTGCAGTCAGCTTTTTTGGCTTGTTGGGTAACAATGCTTCCTGTGTTAGCAACAGAGGAAATAATTGCTTTGTTTGGCACCTTGTGAAAAGAAAATTTCAGACGAAGATGGGAAAAATCTGCAAGACTGGGACATTTGACATGGAAGCTGGTGGTGAACATAAATTGTTTGGTGCTACTAAATTTAGCAGAGCAGTTGGTGAGGATCTATCATGTGCTTCCAAATGCATCCTGGAAGAGAAGTCCCACTGCTCCCACATTGATTGTTAACCCTGGGCTTGCAGATTTGTTGTTTATGATCAGAAAAAAGGAAAGATGGGAATGGGAAATGATGGCAGGGGTGGCCCCAGAACCAACCTGTGCACGGGGAGCACAAAAAATTGGCTCATTTTCAGGAAAGGTTTTCCAGGTTTACCTCACTGCATGGACTTTTGGATAATTTGGAGATGAGGCTGAGCTGCTGTCTTCTCCTTCATGGAGCCACGTGGCATTCCTGCTGTTCAGCAAACATTTAATCAGGATTTGGGGCTCCTGCGAGTCCCCAGAGAGATTTTGGATTTAAGACTCCCAAGATACTCATCGGTGCGACAGACTGCAGCTAATTGCCTTTAGAAAAATCCCTAAACCAGGTTGGCAGTTCAGAATTTTGGATGTCCTCTGGCTAAATCCAAGCTGTGAGGAGATCCCTGCTGGTGCAGCTGGGCCAGGGGGGATTTTCCAGCTCGGGGCTGAGTTCCTGCTGAGCTGTTCCTGAGGAGCAGCCTTGGGAAGGAGCTGGCTCTGAGGAGTCACAGGTCACTGCCTGACCCTGTCTGCCTCACACTCAGAGGGAACAGCCAGGAACAGCCCAGGAACAACCCAGGAACAGAAATAATCTCCTCTCTTTGGAGTGCCAGCTCACCCTTTTTTTCCTTATCACAATTTTTCCGTGCAGAAGAGGCAGCAAAACTTCTTTGAAGCCCAGCTGAGCTCAGCAGCTTTTTGCCTGGATGCAAATAATGCAAGGGCACAGCTGATCCATGTCCAACAAGGCAGAAACACTTTTTTACCTGTTTCTTTTCCAGCTGGATTTCCATTGGAATCACATTCACTTAACCACGTTTTCAAACTCAAAGGTGTAAGAAAGGTTGAGCTTGTTTGAACTCAACAAAGCCACCGCAGACTGGAAAATGGACCTGGATTTTTTCATAGCTTGTTCACAGGGCTGCAAAATCAATTCCAGCTGCAGCATCACCCCTGCAATTCCATGGTTTTCAGGTGATGCTCTGTGTTGCATCCTCAGGGGCAGGGAGAGCTTTGCTGTCACAGGGATGAATGCAAGGCTGGTGCTGGGTGACAGGCAGGAAGCAAAGGTAAAGCACATTCCTGGGGAATTAATGGCACAGTTTTAGCTCTGGAATCCTCTGGCTGCTGCAGTTCCCTGGGGTCCTGCAGCAGTGCTCCAACACTGTATTTAATGTGGATTCAGGACAGAATTCCCATGGCTTGGCGTGTGCTCGTTATCATGGTGCTTAGCTATAAATTCTGATTTCATTTCAAAGGCTCCATTTTATGTGGAGTTCTTAAAAAGCCCCTAAGTTGTCTTTAAAAGCCTGGTTTTAGTTATTATTTTTAATAATCATGTTTCTATGCTGTGCTCTGAAGGAACTCTTGAGGGATTCCAGCAAGGTGAGGATTTCCCCCTGTGCTGACACCTGTTTTTAAAAGTGTTGTTAAAGGAAGTGTCCAGGTGAGCTTTCCCTGAGGAATAACACCTTGGAGAAGCTGCCATGGGATTTTGGGAAGTGGCTGTTGAGTCTAGCCCAGAGCTGTCAGTGAATCCCAGACTGATGACACACCTAAAGTGACTTTGGGGTTCTCTTAATTCCATATTTTCCTGAACCATCTCCACATGGCACGGAGCATTTCCTTTGGGAAAAGGCCTGGAAATGGAGGTCCCTTTCATCTTCCAGCCTTCCTGGGGAAAACGGAGCATGTTAATGGAGTAGTACTTAAAGCTGAACTGCTGCAACTTGTGCTTTTAATCTATCATGGATAAAAATGGACTGAACAGTTTCCCAGAATCAAACTTCATTAAAAAAAAAAAAAAGGAGTTTAAAAAAGAGTTTAGCTGTCTAGAAAACAACATGTGTACGTTGTTATACAAATATATATAGACTGTTATATAGAACATAAAATCATGGGACTTCAGTGCTTCACTGAATACATGAACATTTATATCGCTGCTTTCATGGGACTTCAGCAGAAGGAATCATGAATTTTTCCTAAAAATCCCACAAACAGAAGGTTTTAAGGGTGAATTTTGTATTTCCTGATATATTTGGTGCTCTAATGTCAAATCAAAAGATGTCATATGTAGCATTTCAGGTAGAAATTCTGATTATTTGCCAGTGAGTCACCAGAGTATGGTCACCAGTGTTGTCCACAAATTAAACAGTTTACTCTTGTGAGTTGGTTTTACTTATTTATTTTTAATGTTGGTGTTATTTGTAAGGTCAGAGCACAGTGAGAGCTTCCCTGAGGTTCTGTCCCAGCACTCTGAGGGTAGGCAGAGCTCTGCAGAGCTCTCCATAAACAAGCTGTCAGGACTGTTTGGATAAGAGCTGGGGAAGGACAATAATGAACCAAATGTACAAGACAGTTTGAAAAGCCAAGTTTTCCCAGACTGTTTATTTTTAACGGGATTCCACCACTAGAAGGTGCTTTTATTTGTGATGCAAATAAACACCATGAGTGTGCAGGTCTTCAGCCACTGCAGAGCCTTGGGAGTTGAGTTATTTTGTGAAATATAATGAAATATTGGATATTCCTTCAGAAAAAATCCTGTCTGGCACAGGAGAAAATTATTTGTCCGGTCTCTGATTTAAAAGGTAAATAAAGCCTGGAATTGCCTGTGATTTCTTTGGAAAGTGCAGGTAAATCCAAGGTTGTGCAGGTGGAATGGGGATGTGGCATGACCAGGACATGGGCAGGGGCTGCAGCTGCCCCTTTTCCAAGGAGTCCTCTCCTAGAGCAGAGGTTGCCAGGTCTGGTTTTTATCATTTTCCTGCCCAGACTAAATAGAAAGAAATCCCAGATTAATGCCACGTTCATCAAAGGAAGCAGTGAGGAGTTAGCTAGGGGTGTTAAAGCCAGGCTTCCCCTTGTGCCAAATGCCCCAAATCTGCTGCTCTCCAAGGGCACATCCCAGTGGGGCTGGAATGCCCAGGGTGCCCTGAGCACATTTAGGGTTCTGCCCTGGGGATCTGTTGGATCTCCACCCTCTGCTCGTGACCCTGTGGGGTTTGGGGTGAGGGTTGGTCCTGGAGCTGCTCTCTGCATCCCTTGAATTCTCTTTCCTCAGTTTATTTTTAAATAATATATATATTTTAAAGCAAAATAATAATAATAAACATCATCACAGAATTGTTAAGGCTAGGAAAGGCCTTTAAGATCAAGTCTAACCAACCAGCAGCAGCAGCACCATGGTGAGCATTGATCTGTGGCCCCAAGTGCCACTTCCACGGGGCTTTTCAATCCCTCCATCCCTGTTTGCTCCCTGCCGTGGCTCAGCTGAGGGATGCAGTGCTGGGATCAGCTACAATAACAAATCACTTGTGCACTTTGAGGTTTGGACCTCGACTTGGAGCCCTCATCTTGTTCTTTGAGCAAAGCACACAGCTGAGAGCTGGCAGCCTTTTTTGAGATGTAAAGCTTTGAGCGTGGAACCAATGGAAAATGTAAAAATAATTGTTAAAACGCTGGAAAAAAAGATTCACTTTGACTCAGAGTATTTTATTAGAGAAAACCAAACCATCTTGCTGGGTTCTGACTGTTTTAAATTTTCAATTGTATTCAACAATTTGAAATGAAAGGTCATTTCAGCTGAAATAATGACTCTTCCCCTGAAGCCATCTAAAAAGGGTTCACAATGGTATGAAGCTTTTTGTTTTTACATAAACAATTCATTAAGATCAACATGAACCTGCAAAAAAAAAAAAAAAAAAAAGTGCCATCAATCAACATGTGTTTTTGCTTTTAAAAAAATAAAAAAATCCTGTTCAAACCAAACCAAGAGATGTGGGTTGATTATTTTGCACCAGCCCAGATTTATGGGTGGCTGTAAATCAGCTTCTCCCTCCCAAGCTGTAAAGGAGTGATAATGCTGCTCTTGTTCAGATTGTGGCTTTGGAGGGTCTCCTGCAGGAGTGAGGGGCCAGGCTGGATCCTGCCCAGCCTTGTGTCTCATGGATAAGAGCAGGAAACCTTGGACTCGTCCCCTTTGGAGATGGCACTGCCTGCCACATCCCAGAGAGGCTTTTTGTAGCATTTTAGCTACAAAATATTTTCCTTTAATAAATAAAAAATCATAATAAGTTTTTTCATTTAACAAAACCACCACAAACGGTGAGAAACATGCGCTCTATTCCTTTCCTGAGCTGCCTTCAGCTGGGAATTAATTAAGAACTCTTGGGGTTATTTTTGTAAGCCTTAAGTAGCAGGATATTATCTGCTCTGTCCCGAGGCTGCACCTCCTTGGAGCAGTAGCCAGGATGTCTGAGAGGGCTCGCAGGGCTTTTTCCCCCCTCTCAGCCCATCTGCTGCCTAGATGAGCTGCTCTGGGAGTGGGCTGCTCTTTGAAGTTTGTTTGGAGTCCTGTCTAGACTCCCAAAAAATTCCTTCCTCCCCAGCTTTGCTTTTCTATTAAGCAAAACGAAAAAGTTTTTAAAAAGTTTTGCCTTTGAAAAAGGTCATTTCTCATGCCAGTCCCGACTAAACTTCTGTGAAAGACAAAAGCTTTTGAAATTCATGTGGTGGCCCCTGAGCTGCTTTTTCCCCTTCTGGTTTAATAAACCCACCCTGAAGACTTTCTCTGCAGACAGAATTAAAATCCCTGTACCTGGTCTTTTTGGGTTGCACATCCAGGTCAAAGAAACACCAAATTTGAGAGTTTGCCTTGGTTTTGTTTCAGATAATGCTCATGGTTAATCTCACCCAGAGACACTGGAGGAAGAGAAGCTTTATTGCTTTAAAATGGGCATGGAAACATGCTCTGTGTTATTTCTCATTGTTCAATTTCTTAATATTTGTTCACATAGCCAAAGATACTTGTTTTTTTTTGGTTTTTTTTTAATCATAATGAACTGGAGAATTCAGAGTGAGCTGCAGTATGTTTTTATAGATGTCTCCCGTTGATTTTCCTTGGAATGTTTTTTAGCTTTTATGTGCAGTCATTATTTCCTGGAGGTTGATGCTTCTAGTGTTTATTGGAGATTTATGTTTAATCTTCATTTCAAAGAATCCTAAAAATTATGAATGCTTTTCTTTCAACCCAGTGTTCATTCCCAGGAAAAATCCGTGCTGCTTGGAGCCCCACACTCGTGGCAGTGCCCATCTTTTAAAAGAGGTTTTGTTAACAAGCTCTGCAGGTTCTGCTCTGAAAGAATCTCAGGAACCATAAGAACTGTGCTGTAGCTTTTTATCAGGCTGATCCAGATATTCCCAGAAGATTTTTTTGGAGCAGAAATCATAGTAAAATTATGAAGTTATTTCTATTTTATATCTATGAAAAAAATTTGTGAACTTTTCCTGACCCTTCACACTCTTCATTTGTGTTTGAAGCTGGCACAGATTTCATCTCATAACTCTCAGAAGGGACTAAAATGTCTTTACTTTTTTTTCCCCTTTCCTTCTTCCCAGTCAAAACTTGTCCCAGGTCCAAGGACAATGTTGCTCCAGTGGAACAGAGATTTAGGCTAGAGGATCCTGGAAGCCTAAAGCATGAGCAAGAGCAGGACATCAG
The DNA here is from genome assembly GCF_048771995.1 of Taeniopygia guttata. NCBI lineage: Eukaryota > Metazoa > Chordata > Aves > Passeriformes > Estrildidae > Taeniopygia > Taeniopygia guttata. Next base: position 1,916,018 of record NC_133033.1, on the reverse strand, counting down.
GGAAATTCTTAGATCTGAAAGGCAGCAAAGGAACTGATTTTCATCAGATTGTGTGGCCTGAATTATTTGGAAACAAGTGGGGCTGTGGAAATCTGAGCACAGAATCCCAGAATTATTTAAAGTTGGAAAAGCCCTCCAGGATCACCCAGTCCAAGCTGTGCCCACCTTGTCCCCAAGGCAAGCCCAGAGCACTGAGTGCCACCTCCAGGTGTTCCCTGGGCATCTCCAGGGATGGGGACTCCAGCCCTGGCTGCTCCTGTCCTGCCTGAAAGGGCAGGAGAACAGAACTCACACAGCACAGAGTGGGGAAGTGTCCCAAATATTTCCACCTTTCTATCTCCCCTTCCTGGGAATGTAATCCTGCCTGGCTACAAATCCTTACTTCAGCATTTTCCAAACTTCCCTTTCAATTAAACTCATTTTATTTCCCCCACTTGACGTCTTATCTGTCCTCCAGCTCGCACAGACTTCCCAGGTGGCCAAATCCGATTTTCCACTGGATCTGTGAGGTCAGAACAGAACCAAGGCAACTTTTCCTTCTGGTGGCTGACTCAGTAATGGGGAGTTACTCAGCTGGGCAGGGTTTGCCAAGGAGAAGCAGCAGAGTTCCTTAACTTTGGGAAGGCCTTTCCAGGGCTGGGTGGGGCCCACGGGAGTTTGGCTGCAGGGAAATTGGGATGTGCTCCCAAACTGGGCTGCCAGCAGGGCTCAGGCAGCTCTGCTCACCTGGGCAGCTCAGTGAGAGGCAGGACATGGCAGGTCTCTCACTCTGATAGTTCCCCATTCCCATTCCTGCCTCCTTATTTCCAGGATTTCCTCTGCTGGATGCTCTCTCTTTGCAGGGGGAAGGCACCTGGAGTCATCCTCGGAGGCAAAAACCTGGGAGTCCTCAGGGAGCAGCTGGGCTGGGCTCACTCCGCTTAAGAAATTCCTTTTAGTGCTGAAAGATGTGTGGAAAAAGGGAACCTGGCAAAACCAGAGCAGTCTGAGGGGATAGAAAGGGTAGGATAAATCCCCACGCCTGAGAATAAATAATAAAACTTTATTTTTTACAAAATAGAACAATTTAAATGAGTGTGTTTTCATCTTGAAAAAGATCAAAATGTGAATTTATGAGAGAAAAAATGATGCATTTTAGGTTATTTTTGTAAATAAGTGATATAGGTTTGTAGTCTGGCTTTTTAAACCAGTCTGGCTGGTTTTAACTTGTAAAAACATACATGTACCGCTAGTTGTTTTGTAGTTAAAACAACCGACTTCTGTCTTGCTCTGGGGTGAAATATTTTATTTTAATAATTTTTATAATATTTTATTGGATGTGTTGTTTTCCTACTTGTTTGGCAGGGAATTGTACTTTGGGGTGCATATAGAGCACGATTTTTCTTTGGTCTGTTTTCCACAGGGATTCTCAGGTGGTGCCAGGAGGTAAAATGAGGGCTCCAGCTTTATCCTGGATTTTCCAGGCTGGGATTTGCCTCCTGCTCTCCTGCCCTGCCCTTTGGTGTCTGAGGCTGCACAGAGCAGAGGGAAAGGGGAGCATCCTGCAGCTGCTGATGCAGGGAAGGTGCCTGGCTGAGCTCTGTGCTGCTCAGGGGCTGCACACAAAGGAGTGGGGCTGGCAGGCACTGCTGGGTGTCAGGGGCCAGCTGTGTGACATAAACATAAATATGTTTATAAAATGTTTATAAACATAAATATGTAGCTCTGCAGAATTCACAGAATGACCGGGTTGGAAGAGACCTTCAAGATCATGGAGTCCAACCCAGCCCCAACCCCTCAGCTAAACCCTGGCACCCAGTGCCACATCCAGGCTTTTTAAACACACCCAGGGATGGTGACTCCACCACCTCCCTGGGCAGCCATTCCAGAACTTTATCACCTTTCTGTAAAAAACTTTTTCCTGATATCCAACCTGTATTTCCCTTGGCACAGCTTTAGACTGTGTCAAGAAGCTTGAGAAGATTGGTGGTAGCTCCTCTTTCTGTTTAGTTTTAAACATGTAGATGGCAGATCTATAAGGCAACTTCAAGATTCCTCCTATGATGGTCTAGTCATGTCATCCATTTACTGTCTGCTCTAAAATCACTTCTTTATTTCCTGGTTTTGCCTGGGAATTCAGTCAATCAGAACTATATGTGCGTATTCTAAATATTTCATTTTTTATTATCAGGTTTCCTCTCTAGAATAGTAGTTATAAAATGTGCTCAGATTTACTCAAATCTGAGTATATCTGAAGTAAGTCTGAAGTGCTTATGTAAAGAACATTATCTTATGTAAAGAACATTAAAATAACAAGAGGTTTCAAATTACACAAACAAGAGAAAATAGTAACATCACCACATGACACTGCATGTCATTTGGATATGAATGTCCTGAAATAGTGGGACATTTCCTCACACAAACACAAATCCCAAACCTTGGCTGTGAGCTGTGCCTGTGCCAGGGACTGGCACAAAACCAACCCTTGGTGCTGCTGTGGGAGAATGATGGAGGGTGAACGGTGACAACACGAGTGTCACATTGCTCAGGGACATGTCTGTCACCCCAGCCTGGTTCCTGTCCAGCCTGTGCACCTTTATCCTGGAGAAAAGGAGGCTCAGGGCCCTTCTGGCTCTGCACAGCTCCTGCCAGGTTTGGGATCTGCTCCAGGAACAGGGACAGGAGGAGAGGGAACGGCCCCAGGCTGGGCTGGGGAGGCTCAGGGTGGGCATCAGCAGGAATTTCCCCATGGAAAGGTGCTCAGGCCTTGGAACTGCCCAGGGAGGGTTGGAGTGCCCATCCCTGGAGGTGTCCAAGGAATTCCTGGAGGTGGCACTCAGAGCTCTGGGCTGGGGACAAGGTGGGCACCAGGCACAGATTGGGCTGGATGATCTTGGAGGGTTTTTCCAACTGTAATCATTTCCTGATTCTGTGATTCTGTAATGAAATGATGTGGAGAAGGCAGAAATCATGGAAAATGTCAGTGGGAATGAGCCATGGGAGGTCACCTGAGCTCCTGTCAGGGCTGACTTCAGGCTGCTCTCACCTGGCCCAGGGTGTGAAAACTGCAAAGCTGGAGGTGCTCCAGCCTCTCTGGGCCCCAATTCCACGCTCAGCTGCTGGGGAAAAATGCCCTTTGGGATTAAATGCTGACCACAGGGACTCCTGTCATTCCTCATGCAAACCCTGGGGAAGGCTCTCGGTTTTCCTGCACCTCCCCGGTGCATCTGCAAAGCTGCTAATGACCCTTCATTCCTTTTTTGTACCCTCCATTAAGCTGCGAGCTCGGGAATTGTCTGTTAATTTGTTCAGACAGTGGCCAGGGCTTCAGCAGCCGTCCTCAGGTACAGACTGATCCAAAGTGACAGCAACAAAGACAAAAAGTTGTGCAACTATTTCAGAGATGAGCTGAAAATACCCTGAGTTGTTCGGTGTCAAATTCTTTAACTGCCTGTTCTAAACATAGAAATATTTCCCTTTTTCTTTTTTAATATATGGCAGATTTATGAAGCTCCATCTCATCAGTGGTTATTAGGAGTGTTAATCCTTTTTATTTCCCTTTTCTAAGGAAAATGCGTTGGAAGCTGGTGTTGAGGTAAGAGGGGGAAAAAGATGCAGTCAGCCTGAGGTTATTGGGAATACAATGGTATGGAAGTGGTTTTCCTTTATATAGGGAACTGCTAATTGGGAGTTAGGGGCTGCTAACTTTATAGTCTTGTAAAACTGCACTGACTGGGGCTGACACTTGTGTAAAGTCTCCAGGGGGAAAAGCCAACTTTTCCTGTCACTCCACGAAAAGGTTAGGAAACCAAGGGAAAGGGCAGTTGTTGTGCTGCTTGTGCTTCAGGAATTCACAGTTCTGTCATTTAAAAGCAAGATTTCAGCCATCCTCGTGGTGTTTGCAAACTAATTGTAAATGGTCTTCCTGGAAACAGCAGAATGAATTTTAAAATGGCCTAAATTTCATTTGCACGAGGCCAGACCTGACTCAAATTCCCACTCCTGTGGTTTTCAGAGAGCCAGCAAGTGGAAATGCATCTCCTGTGAGCTGGTGCCAGCAGAAGCCAGGCAGGGGAGCAGCCCAGAATTTGTATCTTGGACACAAAAATGGCTAAATACAGTTTTGTCAGTGTTTTCTCCTTACAGAGGTGGAAAAAGTCTGTTGCTTTAAACACAGACCACTCTTGTACCTCTTTTCTTACCTAAATAACAGCAATGACAGTGAACAGGTCTTGAGGATTTTTAGAAATCAAATCATTCTGAGGGAAAAAAAAAAAGCATAATTTCCTTAACTTTTAAGATGTGTTAAGAGTGTATAAATCTGAGTATTGGGCCTTGAGGGAGTGCAGTGCTGGGCTTGTGCAGGTGCACACAGTAGTAAAGGAAATAAAACACCCAAAGTGCTCAGTGCTCTTGGTTTATTCAGATCAGTTACTGAATTCTGTATGGAGATGTCCCCCTCCCTGGAGATGATGGAATGGGACACGGTGTTCCTGAAGGCTGCATGCACAAAACTCAGGGTGGTGAGGTTAGGGAGAAACCAGCTCTAGGTTTGTTTTTTTTCCTGAGATAGACCATGAAAATGTCAGTTTTGTACATAAAATATTGCTGTTAGAGGTGTGGAGTGCTTCCCTCCCACCCTGCTCCCTGGGACACCATGGAAGGGACATGGTCAGCAATGGTTTGGGATGGTGATTTATGGCCTTGGACTGCCACAGCCAAGTGTCTGCACTCAAAAAGAGAGAAAATGCCAGCAGAAAGTGGGTGAGAGGTGACAAGTGTCCTCCAGGTGACAAATATCTGCCTGTCTCTTTGCACTTGAGAAACTGGTGATGACTAAATGATGGTGGAAAAAACATTTTGTACATTTGGGGGAAAACCTCAAAGCTGTGATGCTTCTGGGCACTGCAAATCCTTGATTGTGGGTCAGGGATAACCCCTCATTCTGGAGCTGTGGGGAAATGATGATATTTTGTTTAATATCATATCACCAGATATGATATTTATCAGGGTGAGTCCTTCCAGCACCTCAAATTGGTCTGGCACAGCAGCTGGCCAGATGTGCACCCCTGACTAGAAGAGAGCAGGAGAGGCAGGGCCAGCTTGGGCACCAGACACGACCCTGACATCCCTGTTCCCAGCAAAATCCCCTCTGGAAAGAGGGGTGAGGCTTCCTAGCCAAATGTGCTTTTCCTCTGATTATCCAAGCTCTGCAAGGATTCAGATTCAGATGGGACTGAGAATTAAGCCAGGGCAGCACCCAAATGAACCAAAATGGCCCCAAAATGCACGAGCGCTCCCGGGGGCTCTCCCTGGGATCAGTTCTGCTCCATTGGCACCTTGGAGTTCATTGTCCCATTCCAGCTTCAGCCCAGGCAGTCCCATCCTGCTTGTTTTTCTCTCTCCAGCCCACGGTGTTTGTGCTCCTGGGCTGAGATTTGGATCATTTGTCCTTGGTGCCCAGCTGGAGCAGGAATTGTTTTGTGTCCCTGCTCTGTGCAGAGAGCTCAGCATCCCCTGATGTGAAGCCCAGACCCACACACGAAAGCGCACAGAATGTGAAAAATATAAAAATCAAAACCTGAGGCATCATGTCCATCAGCTGTGCAGGGTGCAAGGATGTTCCCATCAGTTCTCCAGCCTTCCCCACCCCCTCCATGTCCTCAGCAGTGGCACTCCGTGGCTGTGTGCCAGGAGGAAGGAGGGGGAAATCCCGGTCTTATTCTTAGTCAGGGAAGGAAATGAGTGATTAAGTGTACATGGGACTCACGAGTGTCCAACTTATTATCAGTGCTGGTATTCCAGCTATGCACAGCACATGGATCAGGGAGAGGGAAAGTATTTCCTGATGGCTGCCTCTGCCTTTCTTCTTGCCTGATGCAGAGATAAGGCCCTGCCCTGATGGATCTGAGCTGTGAGATACTGAGATTGATTAGGTCTGTTACTGAGGGAATAGATCTGATCCCCCCAGTGCAAAGCTCAGTTTCAACTTTGATAGCTCTCAGGCTGTGCTTTTATGTTTTCCCTCCCCTCAAAAAGGGCTTTTATATCTACAAAGAGATGTTGAACTCCTTGAGAAAAATCTATTTGCAGAACCGAGATGGAGAAAACAAAACAGTGTTGGTGCTTTACCTACAAATCTTTGTGGCTTTTGTAGTGACATTGAGTCTGTGCTTGAGTGTCAGCTAAAGCTCCAAGGTGATGAGCATCTCACACAGACATCCTGTTTAATGCTGGAATGACACCTTCCCTCTCTATTTTTATTTATTTCAAACATTAAACAGAGTTTAAACTATTGAAATATATCTACAGCATGGCTGCAAACAAGGAAAAGTACTTTCCCACTGAGAATAATTTACTGCTGTGCTCTTCTTGTAATATTGTGGAATATGAGCCTCTGCTGTCCCTGAAAAGTCCCAAGTGATTTGGGAGATTTGGGACATTTCTGAGTGGGATTTGCACAGCACAGAAACTGCTCAGTGTGAAAAATGGATTTGTAGAAAATTCTCAATGCTGATAGAGAAGCTAGATCAAAGCTGATAGAGATGATAGATCATAGTTAAATGACTTGTTTAAAAAATAGGTTTACACCTTAGCTAAAAAAAAACCCAAAACTTTACAAAATAAGTTTATATACATGAATTATTATAGTAAAAATGTTAGTAATAGTACCTTGTGTACTTCTCCATACATGATAATTGATAAACAAAACCATCAAAAAAGTTTTTTCTGTTCAAGAGAGGGGGAAATGGATTTGTAAAGAATTCTCCAAGCCTGACAGAAGGCTCACACAGTGTACATCTGTATGCAAACCTTGAGATGAGAAATGCTGACTTAGAAATGCCATGGAATGGGACAGACATTGCAGAGAGAGAAATGGAATTAGAAACAAGTTTCAAAGGATGGCCTTGCAAATAAGACCAGATACTTTAGAGAAGTAGAACTGTAAAAGATGTATTGTAGTAGGACCAATGAAGAGTAATTGTAGAGGATTGGCTTTAAGGCATTTACAGCATGGTGTGACTAAAGCTGATAGGCCAAGAAACACTTACTGTAATTAGGAAATAGTTGGCTTCTGATTAAAATAGCATGAATTATAACATCTGTACTGTCTCACCCTTCACATGAAACCGAAAATAGAACAAAAGTTCTTAAAACACCTCTCAGTTACCCCATCTCTGGGTCAGAAAAGGGCTTAATCCAGCACTAACACCGTGCTTTGGAGCAGTTACATCCTTGTGAGCTCTAAGCTGGAGTTCCCTGTGGAATACCTGCTCTGGCAGCTCTGGGAATGCCTTCAGAGCTCCCTTTGGCATCCTTTGGTCTTTTGTGGTTTTGTTTGCTTTGCATCTCACGTGCCTGTTGGTTTCCCAGAGATGTGGAGTTGTTTATCTGGATCATCAGGGAATATCCAATCTGTTGGCATGTAAATACAGCAGCTGCTATTTGTAGGGCTTTTGTGGGGGCTGATCTACAAATTATTCCCCAGTTGTAATCTTTGCTATTGTATTGCACTGCTCGCTCTTGTAAAGTAGATTTATGTGGTTTTAATGTGTCCTGGGTATTAAAAAAAGGCAGGAGTGAATTGTAGACAGATAAATCCTGGGATAGTGGAAGGTGTCCCTGCCTGTGGAAGGAGATGGGCTTTAAAGTCCCTTCCAACCCAAAACATTCTGGAATTCTGTGATGCAAATGAACCTCAGCTGATCACATCTCTGGTCTAATGCTGTCAGAGCTCCCCTCACACAGGTGCTACCCGGGAAGGTGATTTTGGGGAATATGTTCATCCTTCTGCTGTCCTTGGAATGGAAGTGTTCGGGCAGCTGAGCCCAAATCCTCAACCCCAACTCATGGAACCTTTTGGAGTGGTGGCTGTGGCTCTCCTGGCTTCTGCAGGGAGATGTTTGGAAAGGGGAAATCACTCTGGCAGAATTTATCAACAGAACAGTCACTTTTTGGTGTCCTGCAGCAATCTCTGAGAACGTGGAAGGATTTGGAGGTCTGGAGTCGCCGCTGAGCCTGGGCATGGCTGCAGAGCAAAGCCCCAAGTGCTGGATTGCACTGCTGGAGCCAAGTTTTGTAAGCAGCCTCTCAGTTTTTCCTTTCCACCCATTATCTTCACCTCAGGGAGATGACTCACGAGGTGAAGGTTGCTGCTGTGGATCAGGTTTGGGGCCAGGCCCACAGCCCCGGTGTTTCCAGGCTGCCGGATCCCGGGATGGCTTCATGGAGCAGTGCTGAGCACCACGTTATTGCAACATGTTAAATTGCTTTAAACACAGCCAACCTCCCCATCATGCTTGGGGTTGATCATTGCCATATTTGTAAAAGGAAAGCTGAAGACGTTTTCTTGGCACGGTCCAAACTCCACCACACAACCCCGTAACGTGATCCGGGGCTGGAGGAGCTTTAGGACTTGTAGGGAAATGAACCCTGGGAGCTTCATGGGGATGCTGAAACCCTCAAGGATGTAAAGACTTTTAAAGCAGTAATTTCACTTTAGAAGTAATTTCACTTTAGACTTTTAAAGCAGTAATTTCACTTTGTTGAATTAGGTTTGGGCAGTTTTACTTCTAAGACCTTCCAGGTTCATTCTGGTTATCTCAGAGCCCCGTGTGACACCCCCCAGATAACATAAGTGGCTGCAGTTTACTTTTGCTCTTAAACTCTGCATTGAAAGAGAGCCTGGAGGTGTGCATTTGTTTTTATTAACACTTGGCATAGCCCAAAATGCACAGTCTTGATAAATATGGGGTGGCTGAGGTGGCTGTTAACTCCAGAGGTCTCTGCATTTGTTTTCCATCCATCCCTCACAGACCCTGCAAAGGGAGAGCTCCAGCTGGCTCAGGAAGCTGTGAAAGAAAAGCTCTGAGGTGAATACACCAGATTATTGTACTTAAAAACCTCAAATCTCATTTGTCAGCTAAACACAGCATTAGAGTTAAAATACAAAAAATAGTGAAGGATAAATATTTCAGCAATATCACTCCACTGAGGAGACTTTTCTACATTACTGAACACCACCGCCACATATTTATAACAAAATGTCCTGTGGATTTCAACAATGCATTCAGTCATTTGCTGAGGAACTTCTGGAATACCATTGTTTCCAGCCATGACTTTATTTTGTAGGTAAATCTCAGGTTTCAAAGCTATTTAATGTTATTATTCAGGCACCTCTCCTCTCCCCCTGCCATTCTCTCAGTGTGCCTGTGCCACTCAGCAGTCCCTGTTGATTAGACCCTGTTGAGAAACGAGCAGGTGAATGAGCTTTTTGTGCTCTTGGCCACTGGGATATGGGAAGCCAGGAATGAAGGTTTCCATCGCCCCAGTGGGTTTTTAACTCTCTGAATTCCTGGCTTAGGACAAGGTGGGTTCAGCACGCCCTTTGTGTTTACTTCTCCTTGTGATGGAGCCTCTTCTGTTCTGGGAGTTGTGTAGGAATCCTTCTGGCCACTTGAGCAGGAGAGTTTTGTAATATTTTTTCCCCTCCTGAAACACTTTACATTTTCACATCCAATAGTTCTGCTGTCTTTTGGCCAGGCCTTGATTTGGGAATTGGATCAGCAGGTAGGTGGTCAGCAGAGAAGAACACCAAAATTTCCAATTTAAATTCTGGAGGAAGGAAGGAAAAAGGAGTTTATAAAAGTACAGTCTCACTAATGCCTTTAGACATGCTCCAAAGTGAGACATATGAACTATAAATAAATATGAGCTAATGGGTTCCCATCATGCTGTCATGCTTTGGGGTGATACTGCACTATAAATAAAGTGATGGCTATAAACAATAAACAAACCCAAGGAATGGCTGGAGCTGTGCCAGGGGAGGGTTAGGTTGGATTTTGGGAAAAGTTCTTCTCCCAGACTCCCCAGGGAATGGGCACAGCCCCGAGGCTGCCAGAGCAGCTCCAGGAGAGCTTGGACAGCACTGCCAGGGATGCCCAGGGTGGGATTTTGGGCTGTCCTGGGCAGGGCCAGAAGTTAGACTTGATGACCCTTGTGGATCCCTTCTAACTCATGATATTCCCTGATTCTGCAAGTAAAATATCCTGAAATTTCCTGGAAAAAACTCCACATTTTTCTTAATTTTCATTAAAATACTTCCCAAATCTATCTGGAAGCTCTGAGAAACTCCTTTGAATGAAAGACATGAATAAAATAAACCCCCCAAATCAACACCTGTCCCTCAGCCAAAGGCCACACAGTTTTCCATCACTCCAGAGACTTGGAGAGTGGGAAGGGATGTACAGGGATGTGGTACCTCAAAGTATATTTGTAATTATTATGATTCAACCTTTGCTAATGGTTACCACAGGGTGTCTTTGAGATGCCACATTCTCCTCTCCAAGCTCAGCTCTGTGGGAAATGGTAATTCCCTCAAAGTGGGCGGTGTTGGATAGGAAAGGGAAAAACCAAAGGGAAAGAGAAGTTTTAACATAGTCCAAGGCAGTGCTGGGTGAAAGTGAGAAATGGAAAACACAGAGCAAGTGTCAGGAAAGAAAAATCCTCATTGCAGGATTTGGTAGCCTCGAGGATTAACTATAAAAGTAGGTGGTGGGAACTCTGTGCTTGGTTCAGCTGCAGCAACATCACAAAAACTTTTCAGAGAGCAGGAGGGAATGGTTTTGCATAGGGAAGAGGCAGGAGTAGGTGGAAATATTGCTGATTTCCCAACAGAAGAGGGGAAAGTGAGACATTGGTTCATTGAAGTTCCAACATGATTTCACTCCTGCTTGTTGCCAGGTTAACCAGCAATTGTTGATTAAACAAACTGAAAAGCATTCTTCTGGCCAGGTCTGACCATGGCACCATTTTGGGGTTTTTATAAGGTGTTAAATGAGATTCTGACATGCTTGGATGTGCAGATGGGCTGATGTGAGCCTCAGAGACCCTGAGGGTCTGACCTGCCTCGCTGGGACTGTCAGGACAGCAAGCTCATGCATTTTGGAAGCTTTTTGACAATTTAAAAAGCACTCAGTCCAAATAGTTAATCTGTCTGTCTCTCTCTTCCTCCTCCCCAAGATTCAAAGAGAAGGGAGCCAAGGGAAAAATTATTGGAGCACAGCATGCCTGTTCCTTTTTCTAATGTTAATTGTTACAATGTTAAATTGTAGATATTTAAAATATTATAAAAATATACTTCTTTAATAAAAACCAATATATTTTATAAAAACCATAATACTATTATTTAAATTGTTATCATAAAACAATATATTTTATATAATAATATTAAAATAGAAATGTTTTATTTATTCAATAGAAAATACATTGAATATTATATTATTTCTTATAAGATATAAAAATATAATTTAGAAATAATAATTTAGTCTAAAATATATGTAATAATATTTTATCTATATGAATAATATATTATCTATAATAAAAATTTACTAATATATTTAATAATATATTATCTATAATAATATATTATATATAATAATATAGGTAATATATTATCTATATTAATATAATATATTATAATATATATTAATAATATATTATCTATATATAAGATATATTAATAACTCATATATATTATATATAATATAATATCTATAATATATATTATATATTGAATAATATATTATCTATAATAACATATTATATCATTAATATAGTAATAATATATTATATAATAATGTGGATATATATATAATTATCATATTATTGTGTATATGTTAATATCGTGTATACAATATTATTGTGTATATGTTAATATATACAACACTATATTAAATTATATTTATATAGAAATATATGTTTTTTAAAACTATCCAGGAGTATGAACATCCAGCAAGACAAATGGCATTTAATCCTGACTTCTCAAAACCCAAATTGAAACTTTTTGTGATGCAAAAGGGGTGAATTGTTAGCAATTATTCTGATTTCCTCTTGTTGCATTGACTCCCTCAGCACTATCTCCATGCTCCCTAAAATGCAGCATTTTGGAGCAGCCAGAGGAAGCAGCTGCAGGAGAATTTTCATAATCCAGGAAACAAGTTCAAATAGTCCCAATATTTATCAGTCAATGTCAGGATAAATTTATTGGGGAGCTGAACTGAAATTATGATAGATCCATTCCATACCTGTTGTTTCTCTTCCTGCACTGTGTGCTTTTTCTTTCCTGGAGGTATTAAATAGCTCCATAAATCCTGGTAATCCTTCATTCGTGGGATTTAAGGGAAAAAACTCCAGGAAGAAGACTGTCAGGAGAATGGACAGTTATTTCCAGAGCATGTGCTGCAATAAAACTCATTGTTGGAGTGTGAGAATGGCTTCTGTCACAGAAAGGAATCAGCTCGAGGAGGTGGTTTCTTATAACAACTTTTTTTCAGTCTCACAGCAATTTTATTTTTTATTCAGATGGAAAAATAAGCATTCTCCTCAGTTCAGGAGAATTTTTTTCCCCCAAATATGAATTATTGTGCTGCTGGTGTGGTCAGACTGGAAAGCTCTTTTAGGGTGGGGATGAATTGCCTCACAAATTTTAGTGCTTGTTGGCCAGTAAGAAAAAGGTGCTGCTCCTTTTTCTGCAGGTGTTGTACCTGGGGTTAATGCTGGGGATCTGTGCAAACCTGGGAAGAACCTGGAATAATGAGCAGAAACTGTGAGATGGAATTCCTAAGGATGCCCTGCGTCAATACGGCAATTAAACCAATCTGAGTAATTACAGAAAGCCCATTTGCACTTTATGAGCTGTGTGAAAATCCCAAACTGGTTTGGGTTGGAAGGGATTTAAAGCCCATCCAGGGTGTCCCAGGGTGCTCCAAGCCCTGTCCAGCCTGGCCTTGGACACTGCCAGGGATGGCCACAGTTCTCTGGGAATTCCATCCCAGCCCTCCCCACATTCTCAGGGAACAGCTCCTTCCCTACATCCCCTTTAACCCTCTTACTCACCACTCTCATATTGCAGCCCAATCCAAGCTTCATTAAAAATGTGGGGTTTGGTTTAATCCGAATTAGTTTTACTTTTACAGCTTTTCCCCAGGTTTGTATCAGTGATTTAGTAACAAGTCCTTTATTTCTGTAATTATTCTTAAAGAGTAGAGAGGGTCAGATTGGAGCCTGGTATTTAATTTTATTTCAAAAAATCTCACTGCTTGGAAAGCCTGACCTATTATCTAAAGCTGGAGCTGATCTGTCCTTTTCCCTCTCTTGGACAATCTCATTTCAAATAGATGCTATAAATAAAATTATAGCTCAAAGCACCATAAAATGTAAAATAATTCTTCTCATCTCCATCCTCTGCTCTGCACTTTTAAGAAGATTTATTATTACACAGGTTTTTCTGTGAATAAATCTGCATTTCCTAGAATGCTCCTTGGGTGTAATTCTTTAAAGCTCACATATGAAATGTGAAGAAAACCACAAATATAATCCCAAAACCAGTTTAGTGGAGGAGCTCTGAGCTGGAGCAATCCTGATCCATGGAAAAGCTCTGATGCCTTCAATGGATTTTGGATCTTGGCCCACGGTTCTGCCTTCCCACCTTGTTCCCAGCTGCTGAAGTGCCTTAAAAGCGGCTAAAAATACATTTAATAGTTCTGGAACATTATTTAGTGTATGTGAGGAGCTGTTTTAGGTGCCTCCTTGAGCTGTGGGTGGTCCGTGGCTGTCTCTGCTGGTCCCATGGGCTGTGCTGAGGGAAGCTGGGAGCCTCTGGAGTGGACAATTCCCAGGTAGCCAGCAGAGTTTGGAGAAGAAAAATAAATAGTGACACTGGTGTGGAAAAGAAACAAAAAAATGTTTGATTCTAAACCAGGAAATTTTGGTTTTTAGGAGAGAATGCACCTTCAGGAGGTGGGAATGTAGGGATGATGGGAATGATAGATTGGACACATTTGGGTGTGGGATATCCCTGAGCTCTCTCATCCCCATCCTTTCCTCCAAGGTATTTCTCTTTCTGAATTATGAGATAGGGAGAGACACAAAGACTTTATTTCTCTTTATTTCTCAGAGGCACCAGTTTGAAAAATATGGATTTCAATTTCAAGGAATCTGTTTAAACTGTTGTCCTGAGGTGTGTGGAGTTTTAATTTTTTTAGTTAGTGTTTGGATTTAATGTGTGAGATGGTATTTTTGTTTGGACTTAAATGTTTATTAGTTTTTATTTATATTATATCCTTTTAAACTGTTAGTTCCATAGTATTTTATGCTAATAAATTAAAAATGAAATTGTAGCTCTCTCTCCATAAGGCTTTTTAATGATAAACTGTTTAATTAAGAAATTACACTTAAATTATTTTTATTTTTAACTTAATAACCAACTACTTGTGGTTTGTAATGTGTGCTTTTTAATCTAATGATATAATATTACTTAAATTCATGAAGACTAGTTTCTGTCTTAAAATTTCTATCTTGCTTTATATATATTATATTTTAAAACCTTAAACTTCAAGATTTTTACAATGTGATATTACACACTTCTATTTAAACTATACACTCATCATCTTAGTTCTGTTATTTAATTTTGGAAATTCTCAGCAGGGAGCAGCTGTGGCTGCCCCTGGATCCCTGGAAGTGCCCAAGGCCAGTGGAAGGTGTCCCTGCCCATGGCAGGGGTGGAATCTTTTAATCTGGGATTCTCTAATCCTGTGAAATCAGCAGAGAATTCTCTGAATTCAGCAGAACTTGGGTAAGATGTCAAAATGTTGGGATTTTTTTGGGAAAGATGTGGTGCTTTTTGGGAAAGGTGCTCTTGGAGGGCACTGCTTTTAAGTCCAGCATTTTGCCCGACCACTGCTCCATCCATTCCCCTTCCTGTGGTTTATCCATTCACATCCTGGGTTCTTTTGGGCAGGGATGGATCCCATCCTCTCTCAGCAGGCAATTCTGGTGGCAGCAGCACCAGGGATATTTCCTCCAGCCTTGTCTCAGGAAATGCTTGACAAAAGGCAGCTGTAGCAGTTCCCAGCTCACAGCATTTCTGAATCATTTCAACCAGAACAAAACCCAAGGATTTGGGATAACTTTGAGCTTTGGAAAAAGTTTGATTCTGCTCTAAACTTGAGCACTGGTGCTTTACTCTCTGGAATAAAAGCCGTGCCCGTGAGCATCTGTGAACTCTGCACAAGTTCAAAAACCAGAACCAGACCCACACTTTGTGGCTTCAGCCCATCTTTCATTCATTAATTTCTAAAGTATTTTATGGCCTTGGTTATCTGGCTGCTTCCTGATGCCTTTAACAGCTTCCTCAGAGCAAGTGAAGGTAATAAATTTACAATCCCCATTCTTAGGGTAGTCATAAGCAGAGTCAATTACTTTTAAATAAAATAAAAAAAGGAGGAGGGGGGTTTCATCGTTTGATCTCTGGATGTCTGGCAGCTTGTAGGGAAACAATGCAAATAATGCCTGTGACTGATGAAACAGAGAGGAAGAAAATCTGATAATTGGCCATGCAGGGAAATGTATGAAGTGGAAGATGCTGGATCAATCATGGAGCTGGGCTTAGGAAGGGTATTCCCAGCAGCATTCCCAGCTCAGGGCCCTGGTGGCAGCACAACTTGTTAATCATCACACCATCAGCCTGGCCAGAGTGCAGCTCCATAACTCAGCCTTTTGTGTTGCCCTGGATGCTATCGAAGCATTCCTGGAACAGTCATTTCCTTCTCGACCTCCATGGAAACAGCCATAAAACAATTCTGAAAATGTCAGGAGAAACTGCATCTAATGGGGCAGCTTTGGCCAAAGAAAACATACTTCAGTTTTGAAGCGTTCCCACCAAAACACTGAAATCTTAAAGCTACTAATAGGCTGTGCATCAGTGCCTGAGCACTTCAGCGTGACATTTAATAAAATGTAATTCATATCCCAGCCCTGCTGAAGTCACACCAACCACCAAGGGACACTGGAAACTTTCCAGAAGGGATCACACAAAGAGGGAAGGGCACCAGGGGCAGAGAGGGACCAGCTGGCTCGAGTGTGCCACCAGCATCCCAGCAGGAAGGGTGGCAAAGGCTTCAAACCACCCCACACTCTGTCAATGCCCTGGGAAGGGTTGGTTGGTGTTGTTGGCAGATGTGGCACACAGCACATTTCACAACAAGGAAAATGTGACACCTCGGAGCGAGCCTGTGCTGACAGCAGCAGGGCCTGTCCATGCCTTTTATTCCTAGAATTTGGCTTTTTTCTGATGCTGCTTCTGGGCAGCAGGGAAAAGGAGAAGATTGTTCATGATTTAAGTTGCCTCTTGAAAAGCAGGTCTCTGGATGGCACCTCTGGGATTTATTCCACAAATTCTACAATTCTCTTACTTTTCCATCCCTGAATCAAGATGTTCAAATTCACAGGCTCATCGATTTTCCAATATGATTCCACCAGTTCTATTTCTGCCACCCCAGCCAAGGATCAGTGAAGTCCTTGGATGGGACAGCCCAACACTCCAGGGGAACAGGAGAAGCTCCTTCTTATTTTTTGGCACAGGACAATTCTGTGCTGTGGACCCCATGAGGGGCCATGGGAAGGGTTTGACAACCACTGGGAATGCTCCATGTGCCACAGAAACCCCACTGAGAGTAAGATCCTGGAATGGTTTGGGTTGGAAGGGACCTTAAACATCATCCCATCCCACCCCTCTGCCATGTTTAGGGACACCTCCCACTATCCCAGGGTGCTCCAAACCCCATCCAGCCTGGCCTTGGACACTTCCAGGGATGGAATAACTTCCCTGAGGCACAGATGAAGCAGAAGATCTTCCAGACTTCTCCTTTCCCTCCTCCACTGGAAGGCACCCACCATAAAAGCCTTCCCAGGGCCTTTTTTCCATCACCAAAGTCCCTTTTGATGCTCTTTCTCCCTAAAAGCAAACTCTGAGGGACACTCAGATCAATAAAACACATTTCAGTGTGGAAGGAGCAACATGGAATGGTTTAAGCAAATCCATGCTTGTAACTCCTTAGGAATACTCTGGAGGGTCAAAGGTTGAAGCCAGTCCCTTTGAAGAGTCCCACGCTGCTGAACTTTTCAGGGAAGCTTAGCAGGAGTGTTAATTGAGTGGAGTCACACATGGAACACACTTAACGTGTTGTGCACCCAGTAAAACTTTAACAAAAACCCTCAAACCCATTTTTCCTGAATGTATTCCAGAGCCCAGTCCAGCAGATATTTTAAGTAACTTTAGTAAAGTTAAGTTTAGTTGAGCTGAGGTTTAGGTTTGTGCTTAAATACTCAGCTGTAAGAGGGTTCATATCCAAAAGGGACTAGAACCACAAAACTCAGCCCGAAATGCCAAAGATGCCAGATGATCCCAAGCTCCTGAGCCTGAAGGAATAATTATTGTGAATCCCTGTCCATATATTTATCTGTTTTAGGAGCATCTCACAGTGTATTTGTTAGGTAAATGGACCATGTTAATTGAAAATCCATCCTTCTCTGCTGTGTCACACACAGTCCCTGCCTCTCTTCCAAAATACTTCATATTTATAAATATGAGTTATTTCTAGGTTCTTGTTTATATAAAAAAATATTGATTATAGGAGAACTTCAGACAGTTTGTCCCAGAAGTTCCTGTTTAAATTCCTTTTCCATTAACAACACAAATACTTCTTTTTTCCTTTTTTTTTTTTTTTAAAGAAATAAACCATGAATAACTAAAGGTTTTCACCATGTAATTAATATATCACCACCCTGAAAAGGCTCAAACTTTCCTCAAGGTGTATCAGCAAAAGCAGACAAAACATCCTGGAGTTATTTTTCCAAAGGATGGTCGGAATTGGCGTTGCAGTAAATCCCAAATGCCAGTGCAGCCGTGCTTATCCTCCTTTCCAAGGGAAGGCAGCTCGGAAACTTGGAAGCCCTTTTGGGGGACAGCCCTTGCTCCAGGTGCTCCTTCCCAAGCTTTGCAGGGAGGGATTATCAGAATGTCAATTAATGGGATGATGGCACCAGCAAAAACAGCGTCCTCAGCTGAAAAACAGCTCAGAAAAACTGAAGGGAAGCGGCCACATCCAGTGAAATATTTTCCCAGGAGAAGCCTTTTGGTGTGGGCTGGGAAGAAGATTCCCACTCTGTCCCAGAGCTTTTGGGTGGGGTGTTGGTTCCCTGTGAGCACCGGTGGAAAATGTGGATTTCCTCCAGATGCCAAAGCAGGAGCCCCATCCAGGAGCACAGAGCAGAAACCTTACTTGGACTAAAAAGAGGTTCCAAATAAAACCACAATTCTTAACACGGGAAAAAATGGGAGAAGCTTGATGTGGGCCCCCTCATGATACTGCTTTGGTGCATCGTTAGTAATTCTCTCTGGGATTTATTCCACAAATTCTGCATTTCTTTTACTTTTCCTGCTCCTATCCCTTCATCAAGATGTTCAAATTCACAGGCTCATAGATTTTCCCATATGATTCCATCAGTTCTATTTCTGCCACCCCAGCAAACACTCAGTGAAGTCCTTGGAATTGCACCACTCTCAAATTTATAATTAGAAATATTTTAATTGCTGTCTCTCATGGAGAGGAAGATAACTTATCTCTCCTAAAAATAAACAAATCCAAATGGAAAGAATTCATTCATCATTAAATCATTCTCTACAGAAAACCTACAAGCAAGATGGATGATGCTGGGGAGAGATAAGAGGATTAGAAATATAATTTTAAAATTGTCTTAAGGGGGAAACTTTACACCCACAGGAGTTAAATGATACCCACATCAGTTACAGAGAATTAGCTCAGCTCAGCCCCAGTTAAACAAAGATATTAGCAAAATAAAGCTAGAAAAATAAAATTATAGGCAGCTTCTTTCAAAGCTGTGCTGTGTTTCAAAGAGCAGAAACAATCAAGAAAGGAGAAATGAAATATTTGACAAATTCAGAAGGTTTTGAAGTGGAGTTTAAATATTGTCTGAATAGGTTAACATAGATTTTTTAAATCCTTTCCACACATTGTGGAAGAGGGTATGATACTGTGTATTAAAATAAAATACTCTAGGGTACGAAAATAAAATACTCCAGGCTGACAAGTTGAAGACTTGACAATCTGGAGCTCCCAGGAACTGAAGGAACCTGGGATAAATGCAGGAATCCACAGGACAGCCACAGAAAAACTGCTTCTAATAAAGAGCCCACTTCAGCTTTCATCAAAACCTTGAAACCCACCCAAGTCATGGCCAAACTGCTGAAATTGGGTTCAGTGCCCTTGTCTCTGAGCACAACTTGATTTCAGGCAATAATCTTTGGGATGGCCACTCCAGCCTTGAAAGATGAGCACTTCCACTCCCACTCTTCCCAAAGAGAGGCACTTCCACCAACATTTCCATGCCACATCAAGAGCAGCAGGGTGAAATTTTGTTCTTTGGATAATCCTCCAGCCCTGCAATATTTTGTTTCAGATGGATGAATTTTTCCCCCCCGCTTTTCTCTGGGGCTTTTCTGAAATATTGACATTAATCTGCTCAGTTGGAAGCGACCCAAGCTTCCGTATTTCTTATCCTCCCCGCTCGTCTGCACTTCAGAGATGTTTACCAAAAGGCCTGGATTGCATTCCCATAAATCCTGGGATTCAGCTTTGCTGTGATATTAATTTATTGGTGCATTTTCAACATCAATTACTCTCTATCTCAACAGACATAATTCTCTCTTCAAAGCACAGAGAGAACTCTGCAGCCCTTGGCTTTCCTCATCCCCTCCCTCTGCTCTGGAGGCACCGGGATGTGGCCAAAGGCATCACTGAGAAGGGTCCCTACTCCCTTTTTTGGGGATTTTGGGATTCCTGATGTCCTGCTGGAATGCTGCTCCAGAAGTTGGCATCAAACCCACGTTTGTGTTTGTAGCAAGGAGCTGGAATTGTGGTGGAAGCTCAAACATCTAAATGGGAGAGCAGGAGGGGGCAAAGGCTTTCCAAATGCCAAGATTTTAAACCAGTTTTAAGGTTTGAAGTTGAAGGGAAGCCATCAACCCTTTATTTTCTTAAACCTGCACAGCAGGAATAAATACCTACAGATGTGCACATCTGCATTCCAACCCAGAGCTCCCCACTCCACCAGGCATAGGGGAAAACCATTCCAAGTCTTGACTCCTTCAAATGAAAACTTGCAGAAGAAAATTCTTTGAAAAAGATCTTCATCCCAGATCTATTCCCCATGTTATAGGGAATATTAGGATAAATATAAATATTAGGATATTGCAGGGAGAAGTGATGGGAAGGAAAAAACTGCTTTAGTGGAAAAGAGTTTCATTCATGCCTTCATTTTCTTCCTTCTGTTGGAATGTAAGTGGGGCCTTGGAAATGAAAAATAACTTCTTTTTTGGTGACCTGGTTCAGCCTGGAAGTGCTGTTGCAGTTTAAGAAATGCCTGTCAGCCCATCCCTGATGCAGAGGGGGAAAATGAGAAGCACATGGGGCTTTGATCCCAAATCTGACAGAGTTTTCCCCTCATCCCCTGCCCTCGGAGCTGCTCAGGGTGGGAGATTTGCAGCCTGTGCTTTCTCAAAAATGGGAGCATTTCCCTGCTACTTTTGGCCAGAATTAATTATCATTGAATACGAATTATAATTATTGCCCCTTGTTTTTTCATTCAGCATCTCAGAAGTTTTCGTTTCTGGGTAGTGCAATGAGAAACTCCCAGTTTTCCTTTTTTTTTTCCTAAAAACCCAAATCCCTTCCTTGCATGAGGTGTGAGACCTGCAGGTGCTATGAGGGGATTCCAGAGGCAGAAAACCCCTACATTTTTTCTCACTTTCTTTTTCCCCAGTTGCCCAATCAGCCCAACCAGAGCTGGCTCCCATGAAATAATGGAAAATTCTTATTTTCAGCCCACCACCCCTTTGAGATTTATTCCTGTGCAGCTGCCACAGGAATTCCAACCTCCCTTTTAGTCTAATTTTTCCCTACTTTCCCCCTTATTCCTATATATATTTTCTCCCCAGTTCTATATATTATATTTATATATCTATTTCTCTATCATTCATTTAAATTCCCCTATTTTGTCCAACAGTTATTCTTCAGTAGGTTATTAATTCTGGTGGAAAGGGAGTGATTTTTCTGCAGTCCCTCTCCATTGGGATACCTTTCCATCTTGCCCCACTAAACTGCAGCACAGATGTTAAGCACATTTCACTGTGCAGTCAGCCTGTGCATATTTTTAACATAACTTGTCTTGAAAATATTTATTCAAGCCAAGACAACAGAAAATTAGAGTAATTTGATTGCTCAGGCTTAAGGAATAGATTACTACTGTTCCAGATGTAAGGAACAACAGACTACTTGCTCTCTCCAGGCTGAAAAAAAACCCCTTTGGCTCCTGATCCCAACCATATTTGCTATTATGTTCCCAGTAAATCTTTTAAAAATTGAACACTTTTAAAGATTTTCACTTCCAACTTCTGCCAGCCGGCGTAGGGAGAATTCCAGCCCCAAAGCAGCTTGTTAGCAAGGGGTTCAAAATGGGCCCTGCTCCAAGGGGCAATTCCAAAGTGAGGTTATAAATCATCCTTGCTGGGGAATCAGGGTGCCAGATATCTCTGGAGCTCACTTGGGGCTTGGAGCATTCAGGGTTTTCAGCAGGCAGGGCTGATTTAATTCCAAAATGAGGCATTTGGCACAAAAGTTGCATAATCTGGTTTGCAGGTTGTTTTTTTTTCTCTTCTCATCTTCAACTAAATTTTTTTGTTGTTGTTGTTTAGCTCTGCAGTTATCACTCCAACTTTGGACCTGTTTTAATTGGGTTTTCCCCCTCTCTCTGTGTGACTTACCTGCAGTTCCCATTTTTATGCCGATTCTTTGTATCACCCTCCGTGTTTCTGAGTGGGTGGAAATGTGCAATAGCAAAGCCAGATTTGCTTTGAAAGGCACTGATTTGCCTTCCCAGGATTTAAAAGAAGTATTCCCAATAGCTTGTGTTAGTAAGGGCTTGTGCAATCAGACATCAGGAGATTGTGGGAGGAGATTTTAAGGTGAACTTCTCTTCATGTGAGAGCTGCTGACACAAAACCACGTCACAGCTCCTCAACACAGATGATGGACAGATATTTTGCTAAAACTACCACTTTGCTGTGGGTCTCATCTCCATTTCCCCCCCAGTACCATTTTCCTTTATTTCTGGGGGGTATTTACCATTTTTATCATTCTCAAAGACAGAAAGTCAATGATTAATAAAGCAAGCATTAAGGTGGAAGGTCAGATGTTGTTAAAGAAAGGATCATTCTCAGGCTGTCTCTGGTGTTCCCTCCAAACCCTCTGCTGATCCCTTCTCCATAGGCTGCTCTGTTTATCTGGAAGATTATTTTTCAAGGTTTAGCTTTCTCTTTTTTTTTCCCTCTGACCTTTTTCAACAAAAAAAAGTCTGTGTAAGGTTTTCCAGAGCCTGCACCATGCAGCTTAAAGCATCCTTCATTACAGATCTCCCTCTCTGTGCCACCAGCTGACTCTGCTCCAGCAGGGCATGGAAAAGAGACAGAAAACCTTTGCTCCAGTGCCTGCTTTTACTTCAGGAATTTTCTCATTTAGGGTGAAGATGTGCACGAGGAGATAGCCAAGAATTCCTCTTGTACAACAATAATTGTTCTTGTACAACAGCTGCCTGTGTTTAAAATGATTTCCTTAAATCCATCCTTCTTTTCTGTATTCTGGACTGTAAAGATATTTCTGCAGTAATGGCAGATTTTTCTCCTCTCAGATCTGAGTGAAGGAGTCGCTCAGTGAAGTAAAGCACCAATTCTGCTCCTTTTTGGACAAACCTTGGGCCTCCCTTAGCCTGGGTATAACCATGGGCATCCTGAGGGTCCTCCTTAAAGCCAGGTTTAGTGCAGAACAGCCCTTGGGCTCACAGCTCCCTCAGTCTGAGCTTTGAAAGCAGAATCTATAAATGGATAAATGAATTTGGGCTGCTGCTGAGGCGTGGGGAGCTCTGTGTGGGCTCTGGCAGCTGCAAGTCTGAGCTGCCTGAAGTGAGAGCTGCTTCCTTCCTGTCCTTCCAGGGCACCCTTTGAGGAATACAAATGTTTGTGTATAAAAGGTCGTTAGGGGCTGAGTTACTGCTGAAATCCCAGCACCTTCTGTCATTTTCCACATAATAACCAGGATGGAGCAGAGCACCCTCGGCAAGGGAACTCCAGCCCCGCTGCTAAACTGCCAGCCCAGTGAAAACAAAAACCTTCATTTTCCTCATTTGTCTGCTTTTTACCCAGCCAGCAACTGCTCTTATTAGATCTCCAGGAGAAATCCTGGGATTCTAAAACTGCTGAGTACACACAAGCGGTGCCACGGTGTCCTCGCCCCGTGCCAAAGCAAATCCTGCAGTTGAGCAATTCCTGTGCTCCGTGTTTGCGTGAGCTGGAGCCTTTGGTGGGGCTGAGCTGCTTGCAGGAGGAGCTGACAACCTCTGCAGGTTATTGAGGTGCCACCAGCAAATTCTGCTGCCTTGGATTTCATTTCATTTCATTTAATTTCATAATTTCATTCCATTTAGTTTAATTCCATTCCATTCCATCTAGTTTAATTCCATCCCATCCCGTCCCATCCCATCCCATCCCCACCCCACAAACTCCGCAGTGGGATCAGGATCAGCCCCTCTGGCTCAGTGGGTGCTGCTGGGTTTTGCTCTCGTGGTTCTTTTGTGTCTCTCAGGTCACAGCAGGATGTGCCAGAAAATTCCCAAGCAAGAGTCAGTCAAAGCTGTGGTTCCTGCCCCCACCACCAGCCCAGATCACTCCAAATTCCATCAATCCTGCCCCTATTTTATGTCCCAGGCTGCCAAACCCCCACGTCTGTCAGTCCCTAGAGCTCAGTGAGGTGGCACTGGTGGCTGCCGAGCCCCTCTCCTGAGCTGTGTAAATAAACATTCCATTTAATTAAATCCTGGAGCCTGCTGAAGTGGCCTGCAGCAGATGAAAGGGGCTGCAGGCTGTCAGCCCGTGATGGTTTGGAAGGGCTTTCAAACATTTCTGTGCCTTTCTTTGCTTTTACTTTGCTGCCTTTATTTTCCTTGCTTGTAGCTTGTAGAGCAGTTGTGAGCTAATAGCTTTGTAAGGCACTTCTCGTGCACTTGT
The DNA here is from genome assembly GCF_048771995.1 of Taeniopygia guttata. Taxonomy (NCBI): domain Eukaryota; kingdom Metazoa; phylum Chordata; class Aves; order Passeriformes; family Estrildidae; genus Taeniopygia; species Taeniopygia guttata. Next base: position 1,892,062 of record NC_133033.1, on the reverse strand, counting down.
GCAGCTCTCAGAAGTGCTCAGCATTTCCTAATTCAGTGGCAGCTTTTCTGGAGGCCTCAATGGGAGCAGCAGCGAGCCCAAGAGCCTCTTGAAAAACCACACTGCTTTCTCTGGAGTTCTGTTTGACTCTGCACAGAATAAAGGCAGCAGCACCACAAGTGATAATTGAAGCAGTGGCAATTCCAGCACATTCCTGGATGTCTGTTTGATCCCAGTGCCACCAGCCACTCCTTTCCACGGGGCTGCACTCAGGGCAGGGGACACACAAATGTTAATTTGTTGTTAAGGGTTAATTGCTAAGGAGGAATCCCTGCTCAAATCAAACATGTCCCTGGGAAAATTCCTCTTTTCTCTCGCTGTCTGTTGGTTTTGCTCCAAGTTTAATCACTCAGGGCAGGGAATCTCCTGGCCTCTCTCCAGCCTGGCTCTTTCCCATCACAGTGACACTTGGGACCGCTGGGACTTTCTTCTGAACCCAGCAGATGAGCAGCCAGTCCCACCACGCTGCTCTCTGCTGACTTCCAAAGGTTCTGAAGTATTTTTGTATTTATTTATTTGAAATGTAAACCCACCTGCACTGCTTTGCATAAATACAAGCCGAGGTTGCCAGGACTGCTGTGTCTGCAGCTCAGTGTTTATCCCTTGGAGCTGAGATCAGGCTCTGGGCCTGGCACAGAGTCAGGGATAATGGCACTCAGGGATAGTGGCACTCAGGGAGCCAAATCCGAAAGCTTGTGGCACTCCTGGATCTGTGCCCACTGGTCAGGGCTCCCTCCAGCACAGTGGGAGCCCTCCCAGAGCTGGGAAGCACCACATGGATATGGGCAGGAGCTCCAGGGGCAGAGCTGGTGGCACTGCAGCCAGAGCTGGCGAGGTGTGCCTGGCCCCAGGAGGTCACCTGTGCTCATGTCTGGAGGTTGGCCAGGAAAATAAATCAGTTTTTTGTTCTGAGGAGCCAGCAGTGCCTTTAAGGTGCTGCTCTTTGTGCTCCACAGTGGAAATGCAGTGAGCAGAGAGTGTTCCTTTTCCTCTGACACACTGAAAGAGCTTCAGATACACAGGGAGAGCCTTGCAAGGGGCAGAGGGAGGCTGGAAAATTGCCAGGTGCCTCTTCCCATTCCCCACATCCATCCCCTCCCATTCCTGGGAAGTAGGAGTTCATCTTTGGGCTGGTACAAAGTGGGAAGGATATCTCTGATTCCATTTCTCAAACTTCATTTAAACACAGTGAAATGTTCAGAGGAGTTTGAGTTCTTTCTTTGTCCTAGCTGAGATGGAGACAATAAAAAGCAACATTCCATTTTCAGAAGGCTTCAAACTGTTTTTACTCTAGCGTGCATGCCTTTTGTACATTCTTACAAAACTCAGAAGTTTACACTTTACTCATTGGTTACAAGACAAACAAAGTGCTCATTGGGAAGGGCAGTGCAGGTTTCTCTTATTTATTCTTCTTTCTTTCTTGGTTTCTATGTCAATGACCTTGGTAGGAAATCCTTTTCAGGGGTGAACATGGATCCTGTTATCAAGCATGGATCCTGTTGTCAAACTTCTCTCTGGCTCACAGAGGTCACTGTAAAACCTCTTCCACACTTCTTGAAAGGTAAAATTGGGAAGGCAATGCCCAGGGGTCACAGGGACTGGATGTGCTGGCACAGACAGCAGCTCTGTCAGCTCAGGTCACCTGTTTCCAGAGGGATCTCTTGGATTCACACACCCAAACTGCAAAAGTTACCCTTCATTTACATCCCTGTGCTCATCTTTGCATTAGTACAAAACTGCCCAAATATATTTCATAATTAATTCCATCCTGGAAGGGTATAACAGAGGTTCTGCTCATTGCTGACAATAAATAACAATTACATTTCTTGCTTTGGATATGACATTGCAGGTGAGTAAAATCCCATGTCTTTGGAGGGCTCAGGTTGTTGCAATAACTCCTTTTTTCTAATGAATTTTAGCTTGAAGGAGCAGCAGCAAAGTTGTGACAGCAAAAATCTCCACACTCTCTTCACCAGTCACATAATTAAAAGGCTTTTTATCAGCAGTCAGAGCTTCTGGGCACAGGAAATGCTTCTCAGTGAACAATGGTGAGAAGTTTGGGAAGTGTCAGCATCCCAGATTCTGTGTCCCAGCCCCAAAACTGGCTGTGCTCAGCTTTGTGTGCACTGTGTCTGTGGGACTGTGTTTGGGTAGGGATCAAATGCTCCCAAAGCTCCAAGGCAGTAATGCCAGGAAACCAAAATCACAGGGCACGATTTGCTCGTGGTTTGGAGGGAACCACATCTCCCAAGAATTCCCACCTTTGGCATGCCCAGCCCAGGCATTCCAAACAAGAACCAATGTGCTGAGAAATGTGGTGAAAAAGACACTTTGGGGTGAAAAAAGACACTTTTGCATGATTGGGATTTGCAGTTTGCCTACCTTTGCACCGTCCCAGTGGCCACGGATGTGGCAGGAATAATTTGATCCCTTTACCCAGGATATTCCTGCCTGTGGAATCCAGTCGTGGTTTAAACACATCTTTTGTGAATATGGCTCCTACTGCAGGCATTTTTCACCCTGCCTTGGGCAGAAATTGAGAATATTTCTGACAGGTTCTGGACTTCTCATCCTTGTAAGTGTCCAAAATTGGACACTGGGGCTTGGAGCAGCCTGGGATGGTGGAAGGTGCCCCTGCCCATGGCAGGGGATGAGCTTTAAGGCCTCTTTCAACCCAAATCTGTTTGGGATTCTGTGATTTTTTCACTATTCCACTTCCACTGTCGCAGGGTGCTGCAGCCTGGCCTTGGGCACTTCCAGGGATCCAAGAGTAACCACAGCTTCTCTGGGAAAACCATGCCAGGGCCTCCCCACCCTCACAGGTGACAATTTCTCCCTAATTTTTAATCTAAACCTGCTCTCTTTCAGTTTAAATCTCTTCTCTCATGCCCCTCCTGAGTCTTAAAAAGCTAGTTTTTAAAAAGATTATTGTAGTGCTTTAATCTGCCATCCCAGGCCTTCTATAAACACCATGGGTAACAGCAGCACACAAACTCCCTATCAGAGGTAATTAATTTGGGAATTTGGGTGAGAAAATACACAACTTGGCAGTGCTGTGCTTCAGGAGGATTAAAGACACGCACAAACCTGAAACAGCATCCAAAATCATTAACTGATGCTGGATTTTCTAAGTATCTCAGTAAAATCTGGATTGGGTTCAAATATTCCTCGAACATCCATGTTTTAAACAGTGGAAAGATTTTAGTCTTTTAATGCCACAGGGGAAGGAGTTTGGTTACTTCAGCACTTAAATTTAAATTAAACAGGTGTTAGACTGTGATATTTGACCAGAATCCTGAGCATGATAAGGGAATTGCCAGAATAAAAGAATGCATATTTCCAACATATTTCTCCTATTACTGAAGGAGTGTTTAGACTTTGTGCAATCAGTGCTCTGTATCTCTCAGGCAGGAATCCTCCCAAAAATCCTCCCTCAAAATATTAGAAATGCACGTGGAAAAGGCCTGTCTCCATCCTTTATCCATCAGGATTTTTTGTTTTGGTAAAATGGGATCTTACCCATGATGGTGAGTGGGGCAAAGCAGAGGCTGAAGCTCCTGGCAGTGTGGGGAAAGGACCTGGGAATGAACTTTGGGAAACTTGAAAAGCCAAACAGCACAAAAATCTGCCTTGACCACAAGGAGTGCTTTGGGAACTCGTTACAGATGAGTGAGAAAAGCTGGAGGAGCAGGCTGTAAATATTCCCTGTGAAATGAGGGAGAATTCCACCATCTCCAATTCCTGTGTGGAGGAATTTGGTGTCATGTTTGCCCCGGAGCCTTCAAGGAGAAGCTGTGTTTTCCTTGCCCTGTAAATAATCCATACAAAATCCTCCTGGATGCTCCCAGAGCTGAGGGATGGCAATGAAGCAGCAGTGAAATGGAGCCCTGAAATGAGTGTGTGGGCATTTGAGCTCAGCACCATGCCTAGGTCCAGCTTACTTTGGCAGCCTCTGGCTCTGATCACCTGCTGAGTTTGGGATTGCTGCTCTCCTTTTCCTGGAGAGCAAGGGTTGGGAGCAGCCACCCAACCCCTGGCACTGCTGTGGGCTTTGCTGCTGGGGAAGGACCAGGGGGTCTCCTAGAACTCCATAACCCTGGAACTGCTTTGGGATTTGCTCCTCAGGGAGAGAAGAGAGGGTCTTTTGGAATTTCCTAAACCCTGGCACTGCTTTGGGATTTGCTCCTCAGGGAGAAAACTGGGGGTCCTCTGGAATTCCATAAACCCTGGCACTGCTTTGGGATTTGTTCCTCAGGGAGAGAAGAGAGGGTCCTCTGGAATTCCATAAACCCTGGCACTGCTTTGGGATTTGCTGCTGGGGAAGGAACAGGGGGTCCCCTAGAACTCCATAACCCTGGAACTGCTCTGGGATTTGCTCCTCAGGGAGATAAGAGGGGGTCCCCTGGAATTTCCTAAACCCGGGCACTGCTCTGGGATTTGCTGCTGGGGAAGGAACAGGGGATCCCCTAAAACTCCATAACCCTGGCACTGCTTTGGGCTTTTCTCCTTAGGGACAAAACTGGGGGTCTCCTGGAACCTCATAACCCTGGCACTGCTTTGGGATTTTCTCTTCAGGGAGAGAACAGGGTGTGCCCTGGAATTTCCTAAACCCTGGCACTGCTCTGGGATTTGCTGCTGGGGAAGGAACAGGGGATCCCCTAGAATTTCATAACCCTGGCACTGCTCTGGGATTTTCTCCTCAGGGAGAGAAGAGAGGGTCCTCTGGAATTTCCTAAACCTGGGCACTGCTCTGGGATTTGCTGCTGGGGAAGGAACAGGGGATCCCCTAGAATTTCATAACCCTGGCACTGCTTTGGGCTTTTCTCCTTAGGGAGAAAACTGGGGGTCTCCTGGAACTTCATAACCCTGGAACTGCTCTGGGTGTTTCTCCTCAGGGACAGAACAAGGGGTCCTCTGGAATTCCATAAACCCTGGCACTGCCTTGGGATTTGCTGTTGGGGAAGGAACAGGGGATCCCCTAGAATTTCATAACACTGGAACTGCTCTGGGATTTTCTCCTCAGGGACAAAACTGGGGGTCTCCTGGAACTTCATAACCCTGGCACTGCTCTGGGTGTTTCTCCTGAGGGACAGAACAAGGGGTCCTCTGGAATTCCATAAACCCTGGCACTGCTCTGGGCTCTGCTGCTGGGGAAGGAACAGGGGGTCCCCTGGAAGTTCATCTGGATGTGCTGCTGTGCTCAGCGTGTTTATTTGGATTGCCTTGCCTTCCAGAGGGAGCCTATATCCATTTCCAGCCTAACGAGTTCCTTAAAGCATGGCAGTCGCCACGGCTTTGAAACCTAATCCCCGTGGCTCTGCAGTAGCACTACACCAAATGCTGAGCTTCTTGTTTGTTGAGCTAATAAAAAAATCATCAGTGGTTTATCCTTCCGCGAGGCTTCCGCGGCTGCTAAAGCAGTTAGGGCTGCACAGGCCGACTCTGCCCTGCTCCTGTTGATTTTCCATTGTACAGGCTATTAACTTTTAGATGCTGTGGGCTGGGTTTTTGTGGCAAAGCCATTACAGGGTCACGAAGCCCACAGACTTTGTGCTGCTGGGTGCAATTAAGGTGAAGGCTCACCACGTCTTAATTGGGTTTTTTAGAAGTGGCTCTTTTGCACCGACAAAACCAGCCCTGGCTGAGCTTTGGGAATGCAGAAGGATTGCTGCCTAATGTAAGGATTCAGGAGACTGATTTTGTCAAACCTTTGGATTTGGTGGCTGTTGTTAGGCTGCCAGTGTGGGGCTCACAGTGCTGAGCTCTGCGTGCCCAGGATGGGCTGGGATTCCCTGGAATATCCTTGGAAATTGTGGGGAATGCAGTGCAGGACCATGCTTCAGCCACTAATGAAACTTAAGATACCCCAAAAGCAGCAGGGAAAATAAATTTGGTTAAGTTTGGATTTAATTTTTCTTTATGTTAGTGAGTACCCGGATCCAGAAGATCCAGCTGAACCTTAGATTTAGGAAACTTTCTTACAGTAAATAAGTTGTAACTGTGGCTAAATCAATTCATTCCTTCCATCAATGAAGGGATTAAAAAGAAACCTCTGGAGCATTGATGTAAACCTTTTGTGCAGACTAATTACCTGCATAATTGCTTTTGTTGGCTGTGTGAGGACAGCCTGGATCATAAGTGCCAGGAGGGCAGGACAAGGGGCAGGACAAGGACAGTCTGTAGTGATTGAAACCCAACCCAGGGCCATGAGAAGGAAGTTCAGTCTTCACCTCCCAGAGCCCCTGCCCTCTCTGGAGGCTGCTAATAAACACAAATTAGCTGGAGGGCTTTGCTTTGGTGTTGCCTCTGGGGGATGTGGATCAAGCTCCCAAGGAGACTGAGCTGGGCCCAGCTCTCCACAGAGCAGCTCTTACTGCATCTGCTGGACTTGAAGCAAAATTTAAGAAAACAGCCTTTTAGCAGAAGAAATGAAGTTTTAAATCCACCTTCTGAGCCTGTCTGAGATCAGGCCCGTGTGGGTTTTAGGATGTAAGTTCCTCCTGAACAATCAATGTAGCTCAGTCCCAGCTTGGCCAAAGCATCTAGCTCTGGCATCAGTTAAATATTTACATTCCCCCCTTTTTATATAAATTGTGCTCTATTAGCATAGGTTTCACAGTGTGGCCTTGTCTCTCAGCCTCTGGCTGCAGTTGGCAGTTTGTGCATTAATCACCATCGAGCCATGTAAAATCTGAGGCAGGAGGCTGCAGCCATCAAACAGGCAGCATTTACTGCTCCATCATGGGCAGCCAATAAGTCATGGGGCAACGTCTGCCTCGTACCACGAGGATCTGCAAGAAAAGGGAGCGTGTTTACACTGGGGAGACTTCTGTGTATTTAAGGAGTAATTGTTTCAGGCCCTCCCATTAATTCATCGGCTGACACGGGCCCCGTTTTTCGTCGCTGCAACAAAAATAATTATTGGGCTCGAAAAAGTCATCGTGGATTTGCACATGGCAGCCTTCTGCTGTAATTTTCTGCACAGGTTATAAGGGTTTAATTGTGGCTTGCTGGTCTCCTTATCCTCGGCAGTCGGTTGTGGCCCCCGAGCGCTGAGGTGCGAGGAGTTACGGCGTGCCGCGATTTATGGGGGATGTAAATGATTTCTTGTTTGCCCTCCCTGGGCTTGGCTGCCTTTGCCTTCTTTCGAGCCTTTGTGGGTGGATTTAGTGCAGTGGCACTGATGGAAGCCAGGGACAAGCCAGCAGGTGCAGCCCTGTCCAGCCACTTCATCCTCGTCTCCAAACACGTCTGTCCCGAGCACACGTTCTGCTGGTGGGGAGGGAAATCATGGGAACCTGTGCCAGGATGCTTGTGCATGGCATTGGTGCCTTCAGGAAAGCAAATTCCATAAGTACATGTGGGCTGTGGATCACTTGGAGTCACAAGGACGTGTAGGTGTGAGAAACGATACTCACTTTCAAAAAATGTAAAAGGTTTATTAGACCCTTATCAAAAATACAACAGAAAACTGAATAGAGAAAATGTGCAGAGGATTTTTTCCCACCATGTGCTCACCCACACAATGGAGGTTTTGCCTTTTAACCCTTTAGCCCCTCCCAAAGTTCTGTCCAGTGACAATCCCACCCTCCCAAATGTCCCAAACCCGGGCCACCCCCTGATAACAATGTGAGGGGAGTAAAACATAACTATAAATCTATAAAACTTCTCCCAACACATATACACGATAATGTGAGAGTCAACTCACTGATCAGAGCGGGCTTTGCAAGGGAGGCTCTGGAGGCATCTCAGCACTTTTAGGAGGGGAACATTCTTCATCTCAGACAGCCCAGGTGTTGCTGTGCCACAGTGTTGCCTCCCAGTGCTCCTTCCATCCCTCCCCGGATTCTTCCTCACCTTTCCTGGCGCTGAGGAATCTTCACTTAACGGTGCCCCAGGACATCCTTCTCCTCCTCCATTCCCTCGTGATATTCCGATGGGTTTTTGTGACTCCTCTGTTTCTTGTCACATCCACTTCTGGACGAACTCCATCCAGTAATTTCTTTCTGCTTTTGTCAGCTTTTTGCTTCCTTCTCTTGCAGCCGTCCAGTTTTCTTTAGGTGCTTCCCATTTCCACTTTCTCTTCTCTCTTTCTGCCAGGCTGACATGCCCAGAAAAGCTCAGGGCATGGAAAAAAAATCCAGGTAGGTTTGCAGAGATGGGAAATTTGCATTTATTATGCAAATTCCCAACCTTTGTCAATTTGCCTATCTAGCACCTCTTCTGTGCCCTCTTCCAGCATTACAACTACCAATGATCCACCACACTCTGGATCCATATCCATTAAAACATCATTTTTAAGGGCAGGAAAACACCGTGCTTCTTCAATACCTTCCTTCCTCATCCCTCGTATTTCAGACTGAGCAGAGCAGAAATAATAATTCCTAGAAAAACCCGGGGATTCTGTGAGTTGGTGCAGTGAGGATCGCAGTACCATCCCAGGAATCTGGTGCTCCAGGTCTGCTCCAAGTGCCTGGAAGAGCCATCGTGGCCACATTTCCACATTTCTCCAGCTCAGAAGCACAAAGGCTCGAGTGTGAGCTGTGAAATGCTGGCCCTCGGCCAAGTGGCCATTTCTTTTCTTCATTCCCTGTCATTAAAGCTGTGGCTTGCTCCAGGGCGCAGTGTTTTGCTCTTCTTAAGTGGAACTGTTAACGACCCAATTTGGAGTAATGTAAAGTGCACCCAGATTCCACTGTGACTTCTAAATCCATCTAACATTAATGATAATCTGTAATTAATAGCTGCAATCAAAAGGAATTGTAGGGCGGTAATTAGAAATTTAGGATTAAGGTATTAGCATATAAAACGGGCCTCTTAAAAATCTCTTCTTCCAGGAGATGGCTCCGATCCGAGGAAGAAAACAATTTTTAACTGATATGACCTTAGCCAAAGATCAAGTTACTAAAAATACTGACTTGAGGCAGGCACCAGGCTGCTGCCAAAACATCTGAAGGCGTTTGAAGAGTTTGCAGAGACTCAGACGTAGCAATCACATCATTTTCTGATGACTTTGAGATTCAAGAACAAACTTTAAGAATGACGTTTTTGAGAAGGAGTTTCAATCTCCCCAGTGGCCTTTTGGGGTGGGTTTTATTGGAACCCCCAGTGGCTGCTCCCCTCTGGGCCAAAATCTGGTGTATCCTCATGGGAGAGAGCAGATCTGCAGGAGGAGGGAAGGCAGAGGGCTCAGGTGCATGAAGCACTTTTGGCTCCCTGCCCTGAAACCAAAAACAGGGCACTGGGATTCTCCTGATGCTGCATCCTAAACGGGTTAATCCTTGCCTTTATCTCCAGCCCTGCTGAGCTGCAAGGTTTAGAAAGACTCACAGGCAGAGAGGTCCTGCTGATGACAGTGCCAGTAGCAGTGGTGAGGTGCTCTGATAGATGGGAGAGGTGGGATATAAATGAAGTTCCTAACAATTTCCAGTCCTGCACTAAATGAAATCATCCCACTGCACGTCTCCCTTTTGAAGCTGGAAATTATTGTCTCGTGGATTTGAAATCCACAGAGCCTGAATTGTTCACTGGTGTTGAAAATTTCCCTATTTAATGCCAATTATTAACCTGCCCAGGGCTATCAGTAATGATAACAGTGCAGATAAGGAACACGTAGATGTGCACGGGAGTTTTACATTTTAAGAGCTGGAACAAAATTAACCATTTGAAGGTATTATAACCACTTGGTTATTAGCACCCTACAACTTCATCTTTGCCTGGAGCTCTTCAGAGGGTCCTTCACCAGCAGAAAATGCATTTTGGACACGGTGATGACAGTTGGAACTCTGGAGGAATCATTTAAATCCTGTGAGGAGCAGCTGAGGTCGCTGGGAAAGGACTCAGCCTGGAGAAAAGACCTCACTCAAATGATTGAAGTATTCACAATTCCCACCTCCTTTGGAAAGAGGGGAATTCTAATGCAGTCAGAGAGGAACCGATGTCCTGAAAATCCTTCCACATATTAAAGGTATTAGCAAAATTTGACACATAGGATAGAAATGTCAGGGTTGTGCCAGCTTTTAGACAGACAAGAAAATTAGTAAATAATGGGTTGTATCCATTACAGTCTGTATAAATTTCCTTCAGCAGCTCCGGGGTGGGCTGTGAAGAGGCTGGAAAGTGGCTGATTGCAAAATGGAATATTTGGGGAGATCAGATGGAAACGTGCGGGGAGCTCACAAAGGATCTGGGGAACAGAGAATGCAAAAGGCAGAAAAGGAAGATGAGGGAGATAGGAGCGAGAGGCAAAACAGCCAGGAGGCAGATCTGGGGGAAGATCCTGGAAGGGATCACTCAGGTAGGAACCAGACAGAGGCAAAGATGAAGTGTTGGTCTGGAATGTGCAGAAAAGCAAAAAAAATACCACTTAGCACTTAGGATAATGAGCTTTTCTCTAAGTCTGTATAATTTTATCTGTCATTCCTGTTTTCCTGAAGTTCTATCCAAGTGGGAGAGCTGAAGAGTTTGTTTGCTGGAGATTTTATTCCCCTTTCTAAGGAGGAGGTTGATGTTTCTGGTACATCTGCAGCTATAAAATGTTCATGGGTGATTTGGCCAAAAAGAGCTGTGCCTAAATCCCCTGTGAAGTTGTCCTGCCCTGACCCTGCTGCCAGCGTGGGATAACTCCCCGTTGGTGTCTGCAGTCCTGTCTTGCCCAATCTTGTTTTTAATGTCTCGGGAAATTGGGCTTTTATCACTTCCTTAGGCAAATTCCTTCACAGGCTAACAAAGCTCACTTGGGGAAGGCTTTCTGCTCAGATTCAGCGAGAGGCTTGCAAATGAAAAACTTTTTCTTATGTTAAATATGAATTCTGAATAGCTTATCGTGTTATTCAGACTTCTTCTCCAAACACCTCCTTGTTCTTTTTGCTGTTTTAGGTATCCTGCAGTGAGACCTGAATTGCAATCATATTCATTTTTCTATCAGAAAAAAAGAAATTACTCCTGATTATAGAAATAATTATATCAATTTGGTGTAGCATCGGGTTATAGAATACAAGGGATGCCCATGAAGAAGACACTTTGAATTTTTTGCTTGCATGTCCTAACAGGACTTATTTTCCACCTTAACAAGGGTGGGATTTCCATCTCTGCCCCAAAAGAAGGTCCATTCAGGCCATGCTCCCACTGGAGGTGTCCATTCCTCCACCTAGCATCCATCCATTCCTCGTGCTCTGGACTCTGGCAAGCAGGATATCCTCATTTCTAGACTTACTTTGCTCTCTCCTTTTTTTTTCTGTACAACAGATTTATTCCCCATTCCAATTTGCAATTATTTCTGGCCTTGATGTCATCTCAGTTATCTTCTTTCTTTGACTTACAGTCTCCAGTTCATCTTACAAATGCAGGTACAGCTTTTTGTAAACCTTACTGAAGTTTATTTAATCACAAAGGCTTTACAAGGCCTGATGTGTGAAACTCACTCCACATTTGTGCAATACTGTGATAAAATCAGATCTTGGCCAATTTCTCTGTGGGAAGTATGTTTGAATACACTTTACTTGGCTTTTCACAGCCTGTTGTGACTTCTCATTAACTTAAACCCAATGTTTCTTCATAGGTTGGAACAGATAATTATCTTGATTATCTTGCCAGTGTTAAGAAGAGTCATCATTCATCTGGAATTATTCCATGGATAAATAAAACCTTAACAGGATAATGGCTCTGTCTGCTGATCACATTTCTCAGGCTGACTCTTCTTCCAAACAAATCTAATTGTTCAAGTTGAAGCTGGGCAGTAGGGAAATTTTAAGAAGTAAGAATGAGTTTTTAAACTCCACATTCAAAATTCAGTTGCAATATTGAAGGGACAAGAAATGGCCTCAGGCTGTGCCAGGGAAGGGTCAGATTGGACACCAGGAGGAATTTCCTCATGGAAAGGGTGGTCAGGCCTTGGAAGGGGCTGGATTCCCCATCCCTGGAGGTGTCCAAGGAACGAGGATGTCAGGGCTGGTGACAAGGTGGGGACTTGGAACAGATGACCTTGGAGGACATTTCCAACCTTGGTAATCCTGTGATTCTGGTATCAGATTTTTTTCCCCTATTTTGAGGAGGTGGCAGCCAATGGGCAAGTCTGTGCCAGTGCCCCAAATGCTCTGAGCAAATCCCTGACTCATCCCTTCCCAGGGCTGGCTGGGAACTCACCTGGAATTATCCCAGAAATTTTCCAAGGGGAGGTGGCACCACTCTCACTTTCATGCCCAGCAATCCTGAGTCATCACAGGTAGAAATGGAATTCAGGGATGTCTCATGGACTTTTTTCTGGGATGTTTTCTTCTCCTGCATTGGGATGGTTTGTTCCTACACAGTGTAGCTGCTCTGTGAGTTCCCTTCAATCAAATAAAGTGGTTACTGTGGGCACAGTGATGCTTTGAACTTCCTTAGAACTTTAATTGAGGAATATCAGAAAATCATCAGTCACCAGCCTGCAGAACTTCCACAAATTCCAAAGTTTGGTCATCTAATGTGGTTTCTCCTGTAGATGAGCTGAGGGGTGTCTGCTCTGTGAGATTCATGATCATGTTTTCAAAGCCTGGTTAAGAAAACATCAATATGAGCACTCTGGAGTTTTAAAAACCAAAATACTGCGTGTGGTCATTGTGTTGTCAGTTCTGGAGTTTTAAATAACAAATGCTGCATGTGGTCACAGTGTTGTTAGCATTGTCTGTTTAATTTTGGTTAATGTGTGTTACCTGCTGGCAGAAGACAGTTGTTTTGTGGGCTCTTCACATAAAATATTTCCAGGTGAGCCAACATAGCTACAGGAAACCCATTGTGGAGTGCCAAATGTGAGTGTGTGACTGAGGAAAGCATTGTCTGCGGGTTTGAGCTGTGCCTGGTGGACACAGGGATGAACCAGTTTGGTCCCAATGATCCCACCTCAGATCCCATTCTTGGAGGGGTTTTACCACAGGAGTTGTTCCATTTCTTGGCCAGGAGAGCTGGAAGGATGAGGAGGGACAGGGAATCAAGCATCCCAGCCTCTGGCACAGCCTGACACCCACCAGCTCCTGGGCAGTGTCTGCTCACTGGTTATTTGTCACCTACCCCCCATGACAGCAATACTGCCACTGGATCTGCTTGTTTTTCCTTAAACCCTGCAAGTTTAAGCAATGTGGTCCCAAAAATGTGGCTTACAGAAGGGTTATGTGGGTTAGGCAAGCTCAGCTGTTAATTAAAAGCAGAGAATGAGAAGGGATGGACCCAGTGAGCCAAAATCTCAGCTGGTGCCATCGGGTGCCACCGCTGGCTGTGCCACTGCCCAGGGCTGTCCCCAGCAGTGGGTTCTGCTCTGGGGATCTGCACAGGCCAGGCTGTGCCTCTGGGGGAGTTGAATGCTTTCAAATCCCATGTTTACACTGGGAATACTTGGCAGAGCACTGGAGAAGCTGTGCTGCCAGGTGGGCTTTTAAGCCAGGCTTTATTTATAGAGAGGGCACTGGCTGTGTCCGAACCAAACGGCTCCGTGGGTTTGTACAACGTGGTGTTTACAGTTCCTTGGGCTTTTTTAATGAAATAGAAGAGTTGCCAAGACATCAAATAAAGGCAGAACATCTTTGCATATCCTTGCATGCCATGTTTTATGAGTGAAATCTGGGAATAAGCTAAAGGATGGCGACAAAGCAAAATGAATGCACTTCAGAGCATTCCTGTTCTCTAACTCACAGCATGCCAGCTCTGCCTTCCCTGTGCACCTCTGAGATCACCCAGCACTGGGGGTCCCTCCAGGGTGCAGGACTGGGCTGTGGGATGCTCATTTTCAGTGAATGTTGCCAGGACTGGCACCCTGAGCGCCGCTTGGTTTGATTTCACCTTCCCTCTCCCACCCTCAGTGCCGTGCAGCATCGCTCTCCTCCTCCTCCAGGTCAGGCTTCTCAGGGCTGGCTGGACACAGGGGATCAGGAGGTGCTCTGCTTTCCCATGCCATGGAATGTGTGTGCACACCCCTTCCTCCCAGCCTCCCACCATCACTCACTGAAGCTCATATAAATCTATTTCTCCCTGGGGGATGACTCCAAAAGCCTTCCCTGGTGCCTGAGCAGCCTCAGAGGCTGCAGGTGGATCTGCTGTTACAGGGAGACAGTAAATCCTGGATGAAGTTTGGATATTCTGCTATGACCTAGAGCTGAGGCAGGATGTGCTGGCTTAACACCACCCTCCCTGAGATTTGCTGTTTAAAATATAAATACAGATTTGAATCTTCATTCAGCTTTTCCTGAAGAGTAAGGAATTCTCCCAGCAAGGAGCAGGTGCTGCTGGGGTTCAGATCAGTCCTTCCAGTCCTCTTAACTTCAGTGTATAAACCACATCCTTTCTCGTGCACATGGGTTTGCTTGTAAATATTAATAGAAATAGAATATTAATATCTTCTCAGCACTGTGTTTCCCTCAGCTCTACCACTGCAGAGTCCTTCTGCCTCTCTAAAACCCATGGGGAGATTTTAGGGTGGGTCAAGTCCATCCCAAAGATTGGCTGTGATGCCTCAGATTTGGTTTTATATTTTCACATTCTGAGCTGCTTCAGTGTGAAATTCTGAGTTTTACATCAGGGGATGCTGAGCTCTGTGCACAGAGCAGGGACACAAAACAATTCCTGCTCCAGCTGGGCACCAAGGACAAATGATCCAAACCTCAGCCCAGGAGCACAAACACCGTGGGCTGGAGAGAGAAAAACAAGCAGGGTGGGACTGCCTGGGCTAAAGCTGGAATGGGACAATGAACTCCAAGGTGCCAATGGAGCAAAACTGATCCCAGGGAGAGCCCCCGGGAGCGCTCGTGCATTTTGGGGCCATTTTTGGTTCATTTGGGTGCAGCCCTGGCTGGGCTCTGGTGCTGCCCGAGGTGGATCCATGGAGGAGATGCTTTAATAAATCCCGAATTTATTCTGTGACTCTGCCCAGCTCTGCTCTAGGGCAGCCTGAACAAGGCATCAGCTGCTTTATTAACACGAGGCCTCACAGTGAGCAGCATTGCCAAACCAAGCCAGCCCTGGCCCGCTGCCTTTTCCCCCTTGGCTGATTCTGCTGCCCAGATGGCTCAGCCTGCCAGCACAGAGCATCAAATCATTTTATTCCTGTGACAGCAACTTGATTCCTGATGATATAGAATCCATATATTAACAGCATCTTGTGGTTCTTCTCTTTTCCCCTTCCAGGAGTGAATTCCTCGGTTGTTGCTGATTTCATGCCCACGTCGTCATGGAACATCTCAAGTGAATTAGATAAAGGTAAGCAGGCAGAAAAAAACCCCAACACCACCTGAAATAAGATTTTAAAATCTCCATTTTTCTTGACTTGACCAAATCAGCAAATAAAGGGGGTCAGGGGGTATTCAAGATTAACCTCATATGCCTCAGGATCCTCTGACATTTAATTCCGTGTGGTTCTGGGATTTCTGGAGATTGCTGTGTGCGTTTCTTGTATCAAGAAAATGTTCTACAGGGCAAAAATATTTAAAGATGTTCTGTCACACGTTTTATCCTGGTGGATCTTGGGATTTGAACTCAAAATACACAAGCATCAGGCACTCTGTTTACTCTGATGTATTTTATTACAAAATTTTAAGGCTTTAATAATACAAAATACATTTGCAGGTGGTAATTAGGTGCTCTCCAAGGGGTATATATTGTAAAAAAATGAGAGATTTATCATTCTCCTTCATTTTGTAAATTAAGCACTGCTAATTTAAGGCAAATTGCTGAGATTCCCTCATTGCAAGGCAGTGCAAGCTCCTGAGTCAAACCTGTGCATCTTTGAGGATGCTCTTAGCCACCCTCACTGCACAATTTGTCTACCACTTTTCATTTGCCAGCCATTTACTGCTGAGATGGAAATTTCCCACAGCAGAATTGTATTCCAGATGGTTTTCCCAACTGTTTTTGTCTTTGTTTTGTTACTGTTTTTTGAACATGTGTTCGTAATGTTTGATGTTTATGCATAAATATGTTTTCTGTGCTTAAGGATGAGGAGAATATGTAATTCTGTGTACTTTGGGTTGATTCTTTCACATCTGCCTTCCCAGCAGGGAAGGAGCAGGATTTTGTGGTGATCTAGGCACACAGTGGAGAAGATGAAAGTCAAAGGGCTGGTGCTTGCTGGTGGGAAAGGGAGAAAAGCTTGTGGTCATTCAGCAGAGAATTCCCAAATCCCAGCAAACTGGGAAGGTGTTGACAGAATGGAGTTCTTACCCCAGGTCTGGGCTGTGCTCAGGGAACATCCCAGAGCTGGGGAGAAGTGAAGGTGGTGCTTCCCCCAGGCAGGAGCGTGGAATCACAGAGTGCTTTGGGCCAGGAGGGACCTTAAAGCCACCCAGGGAGACATTTCACTGTCCCAGGCTGCTCCCAGCCCCATCCAGCCTGGCCTTGGGCACTGCCAGGGATCCAGGGGCAGCCACAGCTGCTCTGGGCACCCTCACAGGGAAGGATTTCATCCTGATATCCCATCTCAACCTCCTCTCTTTCCACATTTCTTCCCTGTTTGGCAGCTTTTTTTGGTTTTTCAGAAAATAGGAAATAATTAAGTGGCCTAGAAATAAAACTCAGGAGTTTGGAAATGCCAGCAAAGGCAAAACTTTGACTTGGGAGAGTCCAAGCACTCTTGATTGAAGCATCTCCCCACATTACCTCCGTGGCACCTGTTGCTGAGCTGGAGATATTGTCAGGAGCAGGTAAAACGAAATTCCCGGTTTCTAATCCGCCTGGAATGCAGCAAAGAGCGGCTGGGGCTGAGTCCCGCATTCCTGGGGGATTACCGGCCCCTTTGCTGCGGCTCATTAGCGATTAGAGCTCTGGCAGCTGCCACACCTCAACTCGGATTTACATACGGGATTAAAACAAAGGTTTGTGCCCGAAAAGCTTCGTCAGAGGGGCGGCTTCTCCCGGGGCTCCTGCCAGCACAGGCACGCAGGTTCTGGCTTGTCTCACCTGGGCTTTCATGTGGGAGCTGCTGCTTCCCTCCAAGCCCTGAAACTCCAGCTTGGATCGAGCCAAGCCCTGGGCAGCACACGCTGAGCTGGGCTGGGGAAACCTCCCAGGAGAAAATGAGGCTGGGTTCCCATTTGTTTTGCATCTCAAGGAGTGTCTTGGTTTGAACAGACAGGTGTCTGCTGAGGAAGGCAGGAGCCTCCCCTGAAATGGAGAATGCAAACCCCCTCCCTCCAGAATATTGTAATTTTGAAATTAAGGGAGTCTCAGGCAAAGATATGGAAGTAGGAATAACAGTTCTTTATTAGGTAAGAAAATAAAAATAAAATAAACAATGCAGTAATACAAAACCCCACTGCCAGAGTCAGAACATGCCCTGTCCCCCTGTGGGTCAGGGAGGTGGCAGCAGCCCCATCCCAGGGTGGCTCAGCCCTCCTGCAGTGCCAGCTGTGCTTCTGCTGGAGAAGGATCCTGCACAAGGGGGGAGTTTTCCTCTGGAGCTCCAGGGCTGGGGGAGATGGGCCTGGGCTCCTCTGGGAATGCAGTGGGAAGAAAGCTGCTCCTCTGGGAATGCAGTGGGGAGAAAGCTGCTCCTCTGGGAATGCAGTGGGAAGAAAGCTGCTCCCCTGGGAATGCAGGGGGGAAGAAAGCTGCTCCTCTGGGAATGCAGTGAGAAAAGGCTGTTCTGTTGTCCCAAAATCTCAGATTATATCCAAGTAGGAATATTTGGCTCCTCCCCTGGGCAGAGCATCTCCCCATAGGATGATGGAATTTTCTCAGCCATGCAGGGACACTCACTGCCATGAACAGAAGATAATTAATAATTAATGGCCCATGAACAGAAGATATCTCTTGGAGGGCGGATTGGTTGTGGCAGAGATAAAGAAAACTGCCCCATGAACAGAGGATAACTGCCCCAGCTCTGACAGATGGGAGTAGGATACACACTCCCAGCCACATCTTGCATTTCCAACCCAAGACAAGGAGCCAAAACCCACTTGTCTTCCAGGAGGTGCCGGCATTGCAGTAAAACTCATTTTAAAGCCTGTTAAGTTCACCACATGAAAGTGGATTCCAAGCAGATTTCCCAATTAAATCCCTGCCTGCTCTAAGTGGCTCTGACTCTACCTGCTGCCTTTTGGAAACGAGCATCTCCTCCTCCAGTGTGTGCCCTGTGTTGGGGAAGGAGGAACAGCTTGATAATAATATTCTGCATTTTGAAATAATGACTTAATTTGGTGCTTTCCCTCGCCGGGTGAGTTCTGCAGTGATTATCTTACAACTGAGCCCTATTCAGGTTTCAATTTCTATTAAATAAGCTAAATCGACAGCATTAAACAGTTGCCTGTTTATTCTTTTTAGCAGGAAATGAATTTAAAAGAGACGCAGCCACCCGTGAAGAGCTGTTGAAAGCAACGATTGATGGGAGGGAGGAGGTGGTTTCTCACCAAAACCTTAAAAAAACAAACAAACTGGGCATAAAAAATAAAAAATAATCACTTTTAAAAGGGGGAGATTTAGCTATTAGCATTTCTCTCTCTTTCTCTACTGGTAAACCGTGGTGTGCAGAGGGAATGCCACGAGGGAGAAAGAGAAAGGAAAATATGATCCTATAAATATTTAATTCTATAAGGAGAAATAAGTGAAGTTGGGGGAAAAAAGGGGGCTGTGGTGGTAGGAAAAGCCCCATTCCAGGGGGCTGCTGGCAGCATGTGGAGCCTTTCATTCCCAAGTTTTTTGAGATTCCCTTTGGTGGGGGGAGCCTGGAGCAGCCCCAGGTGGGAGATCTCCCATGGGACTGTGGTTCATTGCTCCAGGAGGTTGGGAAAAGCCTCATCCATGTGTGCTCCTGCACAGCCCCAGGATGTGGCACAGGGGTTTTCTCCTTGGATTTCTCCTTCCCTGCCCTTCTGTCCCCTCTGACCACCAGCTCCTGCTCCAGCTCTTTGTCTGGGAAAGCTCCCAGTTTCCCATCTTCCCTCCCTCCTTTAGCAAGGTGAAGAGCCCTCCATGCAGCTGGTCCTATCCCACAGAACAGATCATGGAAGGAGAGGCTTTTCCTTCTTCCTTCCATCCCATCTCAGTTTATTTACAAAGAAATAGGCCTGAATTGGAACGAGAACCTATTTACGTCTGCTCCACTGGAGGAATTGTTTGGGATCTCTTCATCCTTAGGCAAAGATTATATTGGAGTCCTTGGCAGGAAAGAGTCAGCTTTGGAATATTATTTTAACTGTGAGCAGGACTCAGCTTCAGTGGCTGTTCATTCTGCAGGGCTGATAAGGGAATGGTGCAGCTGCCCTGGAATGGGTCCTCCCAGTGCCCCATTCCCACCTGCAGCCTCCTCCAGAGGCACAGGGATGTGTCCTGGCTGTGCTGAGGGCGCTGGGGCAAGGCTGCAGCTCATTTCTTTTGTTGGTTCCTCCTCCCAAGATCTCTTCCCTTCATCCTTCAGCTTCCAAAGAAAACCATTGCTGTGAGTTTTATTGCCTATTTTCCTTTTCCTTTCATGTCCTATCAGCTCTGACAAGCCTTGGAGCTTGGGAACCATTTCCATTTCCAGTCATCCACGATCCCAAGCCCAGGCTTTGAGCTCCCCACAGCCTCTGTGGGGCACAGCATTTCCCAGTGCCTGGAACAAACATTCCCTGGAGAGCTCGGCAGCAGGAGTCAGGATTTGACAGTGGAAGATCCAGCTGGGATTTATCCTTAACATTCAAAGGCATATCAAGGATCATTTGATATCAGTGATCTGGGGATGCACAGCCCAAAATGAGTGTGGAGGGTCCGAAGAAGGGGTGTGAGAGGTTCAGCATTTGGGACTGCGTGTCCTGAACTTCCTGGAGATCCTGGTGTGGGCAGAACATTCCCTGGAAGGGCTGGACAACAGCAGGAGGGAAATGCAGACAGGAAGGTCTGCAGGACATGGGGTGCAGCCAGCTCAGGCAGCCTTTGGCTCTCCCTCACTGACAAATCCAGGCTGAAGCTGCCACCTTGGCACGCCCTTGCAGGCAGGGAAAGGACCTGGCTGGGAGATCTTCAAGAGAAGATCTCGGTGATGTCCCAGGGAGGATTTGACTCTTAGGCAAACTACAACCCAAACATAAACACAACCAAACGTGGGGAAAACCAGGTGGGTCGAGGCCTCCTGCCTTTGGCCCCAGTCCTTTAGAGATTCCAGATTCTCCTTTGAAATCACTGGATGCGAATTTGATCCGTGTGCTGAAAGGGGAAGAATTACAGCCTTCACATTCATGCACAATTTACCTTTCTATTTTCCTTTATTATCTGGGGGATATGGGGTAAATCAAGCTCCCCTGATGGGGCTCAGTGTTCTGATTCGATTTGTGGGGTCCCGTTAGTAGCAGGGCAGTAAATTACTGCTACTTTGTTTGAAAATTTTTTTAGCCACAGTACATTAGCTCCTTTTGTTTGCTTTTCCACTGACGGAGTGCACGTTTTTATTTGAGAATTTGTGTTTCTTGAATGTCTCATTTATAAATAATACAGGGTGTGAAATTCGAAGGTCACAGAACACAGCCTGAAAATGAAACCACCCTGAGTAACTTTGGGCTTTCACGGCAAAATCTTCCACAAAAAGCTTCACTTACATCAGATTTTTTATATAATCTGAGTGTGTGCGGTGAATATTGATCATTATACATAAGGTAACTATATATAATAACCTTTTCCTGGCTCATCCAGCTATCTTTGTTTATTTGAAAGATTGATAGATCAGAGGGTCAAGGGACGTGTTTTATTGTACGTTTCTGTTCCAAATTTCCTGACATTTTTGGTTGAAAAAAAAAATAGACCTTTAAAAGGCACAGAAAGGGCTAATAAGAACCAGATCCTAAAGTGATGCTATGTCAGAATGTCAGAAATAACAGCTTTTCTTTGACTCCACAGCATTAATCTTGAGGCACATACCTTTCCATACACCCTCCCTTTAATGCTGGAGTTTTTCTTTGTGGCTCTTTACTGCAGAGCAGCTTCTAAAGTGACAACAAAATCCCTTGATGGTTTTCAGTAGTTGGCTTTATAGCTGGATGTGGACATTTGTTTACCTATTCCAAATCACTTTTTTTTTTTGGTGATAAAGTTTAGAAGTTTCCTACTTGGGCTATAAAACTGGTTCCTGAGTAAAGAAAAGCTTCATTTCCCCTCAAAGTGACCTCTGAGACATCTGTCCTTAAACCTCAGAGCTGTCTGATGAAAGGAGGGGCAGAAGCAACTCTCAAAAGCATCCAAGAGTTCATGCAGGGCAGGGAGTTGCCCAGTTCCCACCCAAAAGCAGTGGGATTCAGGTTCCAGATAATTTTTTGGAAGTCTGGTTTCCCTCCACAAGCCCAGCGGCATCTCCAAGCTGCCAATTATCAGAATGTCAAAATTAATTCTGAGAATCCCAATGACAGTCCCAGGTGGAGATCTGCAAAGCCATCAGGCCTGGAGCTGTGCCCTGCCTGGTTGAGGTCAGGGGGTTATCCTGGGTGGCACTGAACCCTCTGGATGGAGTCTGGGAAGGGAAAGTCCAGGACAGAACTTCCATGTGCATCCCAAACTGACTCCTGCACATCTCTGAGGAAACCCACTGGAAATAAAGCTGGGCAAGCTGAGGCAGCAGGTTTCCTTTGTCCCAGGATTGCAGACATTGGATATTTCCTGATACTTTTCAAGAGTTGCCAGATCATGACTTGAGTACAGCATCTCTTCCCTCCCACTGTCATTCCTCTTGTTTATTCATTTAAAATAGTGAAATCCCAAGTGGGAGTTTTCCTTTTACCCCTTTTAATAACAAGGTCTGGTGATCAGACCCACAGGGAATTGTCTCTCTCTGTGAGTTATGGGCAGATCCAGCAATCCATGGTGAATCCTTTTTCCAAGGGATGTGTGTGGCCACGCTTCCATCAGAAATCCTGCTGCTTCCTTCCTTTTCATGGAGCAGCCAGCAAGCCCCTCCAGCATCTTCAGTCTGGGCGGACTCTGTGTGGCTGACCTTCTCCAGAGACAGTTATTCCATAGGGAAGATTCCCAGTGGTGTGGGTTTGGTGGCAGTGCTGAGATCGGTGGGTATGGAGCACATCCAAGAGCACACTGGACTCG